>NC_049201.1:2020641-2248141 GCF_013347855.1 Anguilla anguilla
ACTGTGCACACTCAATGCAGGGTTCATGCTGAACACGCTCAGTGAGTGCAGGGTTTGTACTGAGCACGCTTAGTGCAGGGTTCACACTGAGCATGCTCAGTGCAGGGTTCACTTCTCTGTGCTGCAAGCCGTAAAAGGTGCTCAGCACATCGCAAACAGCCTTCCCCTCCTCCTCTAGTGCATATCCCACAATGCATCACTCCCAAGACTTGGAACTACCAGTGTGGAAACAGCGATCCCCCATGCATAGCTGTTTGAGCCTTTCCAGGTCTTAGGAGAAGCAGGGGGTGCAGTGAGCTGAATCCACCAGCAGGGGGCTCCCACTCCAGAAACTCAGCTGCCCTGAGGAAAACCTGCAATAGCTCAAACTGCTACTGCTCCTGAGAGGGCCATTCCACACTGTAATGACTATGACTATGATTATGACTGACTTCTGGATTGCCGGGAGGAGACAGGCATTTTCCTGGCCACCTACAAAAGTTGCTTGCTGAGGAGAAAAGGCAGTGAAGGACCCAATACTTCACAGCATGTTCCTACACTGAAAGCAGTGAGCTGCAACTGCAGCGCTCTGCAGGACGTGCTTGACGGCGGTTAGCCACTCCGCGCGGTTCTTACCCCACTTCCCAGAAGCGATGTGTGACACAGCATGTGAAACTAAACACTGTTTTGCATGCCGCCCAGAAACACAACTATTTCTCTTTAAAAAATAATCCGTAACATACAAACGCCTTTGTTAGGGGGTCAACAACCAGCAGGAGTGCAGCTACGTGACCACTCTGACCACAGGAGGGGCCACTTTAGAGCAAACAAACTTGCGTGCTTGTGGTTTGCTTCCGCACGGAAAGCTTAGAATAACATTGTCTGCTAAATGCCTGCAATGTAATGTACTCTTATCCAGAGCGATGTACAACAAGTGCATCAGTTCAAGGTGCAGAGGTGCAGAAAAACACACTAGAGTGAAGTAAAGATCGTAGTGCCAGAAGTGACCACATAGATCAAGGACTCCAACCCTGTAGGGTAACTTGTTCAGCAAATAAACAAAACAATCCTGCCAAGTACAAAACTTGCACAGAAATCACATTTGCCTAACCCGTTCAGTTACAAATTAAATAAATAAATTCATTAAAATATGAGCTCATCTGAACTGAGACTGCTCCAGGGGGACTTAAATATTCAAGATAAATATTCAAAGCTTGAGATTCTGGGCTCCCAGTAGTGTGTGCATGTGTTTGAGCATACGTGTGTGTGTTTATTTGTGAGTCTATCAAAGAGCACACTCCCAAACAGTGGGATGGCGCAAACTGTTAAATTTTTTCCACTTTGCATTCAGATGGTTTGTGTCAGCAGTGAAAGGGTTAAAACGAACCCGGGCGATTGCACATAAATACAGTTATTCAGACAGCGGGCCAACGTGACCTAAACCTGCTTTGCTGACGCCGTCAATTTCAGTCCAGCCGCCGTCTAAAAAAAGCGGCAGAACACCAACACAGACTAACAACCACGGAAGACGCGTAACTAACAGCTAGCCTAAAGTAAACTACATTAAGCTAATCGCACCTCAAACCCAACAATTTGTCCTTAATTTTCATTGGACCGAAACAGGGCGCCAGACGCACTGATACCCAGAGTGTTGTATAACCCATAGACATATCTATGGTGTAACCCCAGTACACTTTAAGATTCCCCTCACATGGTGATTTAAATGCACTTATTCACACAGCAGTACCATGTGACTAAAACCTGCTTCCCCATTGGCTGACACCTTCAACTTCAGTCTGTTTCGGACTGAAGGCACCAGACAACTGAGGCAGACTTAACAGCATCTGAAGAGAACTGCCACTGTAAAACAACAATTAACCAGTCCAACCATTACAACCGAAGGGATTCCGACTGGAATTTTGACTTCCATCCAGCTGTTTGGGCACGTTGCTCAATCCTGACACTGACTGGTAAAATTATGAGGTTAGACCCCAACAGTTAAGTTTGTTCGAAGAGGCCTAGCAACACTCGTTGCTTGCGTTCAGCTTTCTGATGAAAAAAAAAATATACATTAAACTTTCCTAACTAGTAACTATTCTTGGGCATCATTACACAAACCCAGTAGCCCTAAATCTGCGCCGCAGGACCGTTGGTGCAAATGACGTCCATTTCAACAGGTGGCCAACACGTTTTTTTTTTTTTCAAAAACAACTGAAGTTTGCTAGATAAACACCGCTGGCGAGATCGTTTTCTTTTAAGCTGCGAGCCCCGTGTGATCTGTCGACAAGCAGTGGGAATGTTTGACCAGTACACACTGACAGGTTTGGTGTAGTTCTAAGTTTCTGAAACGTGAGAGGTTTTCGATAGCTTACATTGACCTGTCGTACACATTACTTGAATGCATTCGGTGGTTTCGAAACTTAGAACGCGCTTCATGCAGCCTGTATCTTTGACTTGATTAATTATCATATCTGATAAGTGATTGATTTGATCTTTTCGTTCCTTGGTAAACATAGCGACGTAGTCTATCAATCTCTGAAAAACAAAATTAAAAACATTAATCGATTTTCCGCTTTACATGTTTTACGGTGAAGCGACGCATTAGGTCGCAGAGACGAAAACGTTAATAAAATATTACACCTTCAACTGTAAAATTAACTCTTAAGATGTTTTAAATCCCCGCGGAATACGGAGTACCACCAGCGGAACTTTATATAATTTATTTACGTTGCAAGGAAAATGGTTCTACAGGTACTGTAGGTTTTGGAAACCGATTCTCGTAGCCTACATAATACACGGCTAAAACCAGTTAAGGGTTTTCGCTACGTTTCCGATCCTTAGTCCGAGGGGTTTTAAATTCTAACGTTTTCGCAACGCCTGACAGTGGATTCGACGGTTTTAAGGAGCTCTGGTGGTTTTTGAAACGCGTTTTAATTCCAGTGTGTACGAGGCCTTCGTTTAAGATGGGTATCTGCGAAGAACAACAAGATTTATCTCAGCTTAACTCCAAACAGACACTGCTCTGATAAAACTGTGCGCAGAGAGGAAAACCAAATCAAGTTTGTATTCCAGATTTGCAGCTCAAATCCAATAAGCTAAACCACACACATCGAGCTAATCTTTTAAACGGGTCAGTAATTATGATGTCTCACTCGTTGGGGCAATGTAATGCCTAGTCTAACATAGTCTGCCAGTTACTTTGATGTTTACAATTGAATTAGAACACCTGGGTGAGGGTATATTATTGGGTAACGTTACTCTAGCTACACACTGGCCGACAACACTAGCATAAAACTAGCAAGAAAGCTATATTTTGGTTAAACTGAATTCTTTAAACATACAAGTGGTAGCGATAATAGCCAGTATCCGGAAAACCGATACAGCTAACTAGTAGTACTAGTACATTATCACAACTGAGCAAATAAAGTTGGCTAACGCGTCCTGTCAGCGTGAACTGGATATGGATCAACACAGTGTACTACTAGTCTAGCCAGCTTCGTGAATAAAGGAACTAGATAATACAATAAAAAACGATTATCGCCGTGTATTTGGCTATTGCGGTTGTAACAAAGATTAATATTAGTTACATTTGCTGAATAGTAGTAACTGTGCTAGCTAGCTAGTATAGCTACATCGACAACACCAAATTTTCACAGTTCATAGCAGCCCTAATCTCCCTACCTTGCTAGCTACTTAGGAGTAGGCACTTGGCTAACGTTAGCAAGCTTGCTAAACTTTCCGAAATAGCCCGCTAATTAACACTCTTGCGCTCTGAAACATGTACACAAGGTGACGTGAACCAGCACGGAAAATGAAAATGCGCTACTTTACCCGTTTCCTTCATAACATTAGGCATTTCCTTTTATTCTCACTCTCATTCTCAGCTATTTCTCCCAGGACCTGTTCCTGATACTCCAGCCTGTTTCTTCGCCCGTGTGCGATCAGACCAAAGCAATCCACCGCAGGAGCGCAATGCGTCAATTAACTTTAGCACCAAGCTAGTATACAACAGCCATATAAGGCGGGCTTAAAATAAACTTTTGGATCGAATTTTCCCCCCACTTATCATACCTCAAATTAGGTTAAACCTATTTTTTACAGTCTCTGGATTAAACCCATCTGATCAAACATTACGTAAAAGCAGGCCATCCAAAGGTCAGTAGGTGGCGTACACTAGCCAACACCCTAATTACAGATAACGCCCATAACGTAGGCTAAACAAAATGTGTTTTGCTCTTTAAAAAGTCGAGGAAAATAAACACTACGGGTGACATCAGGTAAAATACGTCAAATGTTGGGAAGGTGCGAGTGTTTTTGTTAAGAGATTCATTGTATTCATTAATTGCCCTGGGTACAGGCAGGTCACGTGCAGACAGCTAAGACAGTACAAAGCGAGCGAGAGCTAGGACTAACCGCCACGCTCCTGATATCTGATATCACTTTGACAGCCAGAGGACTGAGGACTGTCGCACACCTCTGGGGAATTTGGCGGGTGATGATGTCACTCTCACAGGCCTGACAGAGAGAATTTCCTGGCCACTGGCCATAAGAAGCTGATTGGATCTCCTCGCCTTAAATAAGTGGGCGTAGGCATCAGCACATTGTTCTTGTTATTAGATAGTCGTAGTAGGGGTGAATGCAGCCTGGAAGTAGGCGAAATTCCGGTTTCCCCGCATACAGGGATCGTACATTGCTCAGAAATCTCAATGACTCATTAAAAAGGCATTCAGCTGTGAATTTATCTTTGCGTCTCTCGATGCAGCTGATTAGCTTTGGTGGAAATATCAGAAAGAGAGTGAGAGACAAAGGGGGAAGCAGAAGAGAAAGGAGATAGGGGGAGAGATAGAAGGGAAGAGAGAGAGAGAGACAGAGACAGAGACAGAGAAGCAGAGAAAAAGCTGCTTGCCTGATTTCTTGGTTTTGGAGAAGTGCCTTCCGCTGCTCTGTCTGGACGAGCCCGGCCCCTTGTGCGACTTGCGGTACTTGGTGAGCCACTCGAACTGGGAGGCCGGCACTTCACTGGGAGGCTGAGAACACACTTCTGCAAGAGAGGATATGACAATAGGCATGAATGTACACACACACACACACACACACACACACACACACACACACACACACACACACACACACACACACACACACACACACACACACACACACACACACACACACACACACACACACACACACACACACACACACACACACACACACACACACACACACACACGGCGGCAGCGTAGTATAATGGCTAAGGAGTTGGTCTTGTAACCTAAAGGTCGCAGGTTCGATTCCCCAGTAGGACACTGCTGTTGTACCCTTGAGCAAGGTACTTAACCTGCATTGCTCCAGTATATATCCAGCTGTATAATTGAATACAATGTAAGTCGCTCTGGATAGGACTGTCTGCTAAATGCCTGTAAACTAAACTAAACTAAACACACACACGTGCACACACACACACAGACAAGTCTGTATTGCTATACTTGTGAGGACTTCCCATTGACTTACATTCATTCCGTAACCTCTAACCCTAACCCCAACCACTACATGCCTAACCTTAACCCTAACCTTAACCTAATTGTAACCCTAACCGTAACCCTAAGTCCTAACCCTAAAACAGCCTCTTGAACTTGTGGGGCCCAGCAAAAGGTCCCCACCTTGCATAATTTTCCTCATCTTTCTATCCTTGTGGGGACATTTGGTTCTCACAAAGATAGTAATACATGCCCACACACACACACACACATTCACTCACTCACTTGCATGCGCCCCTACATGCACACACAAACACACACCAGCTGAAAGCCTGATAGTGGTGTTTTTGTGTATGCTTGTAATGTATGAGTCATGTTCTCACTTTATCAGTGGCAAAGGTGTGTCTCCAGCAACCTGGGCAGAGACCGTGTGATATTTCAGGCCCAGGTCAGGGAAGAGGAAGTATGAAGTTTATTCTGTAAAATGCCACTGTCATAAACCATGTAACGATTACTACAGACATGCTCTCATATAACACTGACCTTTTACAGGACACACATGGGTTTGTGCATTTAGCACTGTGATTTTGGTCATAATACAACCCTCAAAAATAAAGGTATCATAAAATGTAGGGGATATGTCTACGATAAAACCAATACAAGAACAAGAAAAATGTGCAAACATAAGAGTGCAATCTTTTTTGCTGTCAAGAAATAAAATGAAAAAAGATTAAAAGAGATTAAGTGCCTCTGTAGTTCAGTCCAGAAAACACGCTGCAACGCCCATGCTTTGTGCCAAAGCCGTGTGTAACCATAATAAACTGCTTTGAACCTTTGTGCTGGTCTTTCTGAAGCAGGAACCACATTAACGATCTCAACTCATTTATTCACAAGCCAGGCCCACGCATCGGTTCTGCAGCTCTGAGTCCCGCAGCTTCATTACATTACATTACAGGCATTTGGCAGACGCTCTTATCCAGAGCGACGTACAACAAAGTGTATAACCATAACCAGGAACAAGTATGACGAAAGCCCTAGAGAGAAGTACCGGTCCAAGTACAGGGAACAACCGCATAGTTCAACTTGGACCCTGATGGTTAAACTGATTAACACTAACAACGAGAACGGCAACAACGCAATCTATGGAAAAATAAAAATAAATAAAAATACAAGTAGTCGTTAAGACAGGCGCATCAACTAAGTAACCTATGAAACAGCTGCCTAGTTACAACCCTAAGTTTAGTCAGATCTTCTGTCCTCTCCTGCGTTTCTGAGAGACGGGCGAAACCCAAAATGATCAGCGATCTACCCTCCGCTTCCTTTCCTGCTCCTCTGGTTAAAATGGCTGCCTGTTCGTCTCCGGCTTCTGACAGCACAGAAGGGCTGACATGCTGGTCCAGAGCTCGCCTCTTATCTGCTGCTGCTTCTGCCGAAGGTAACCACCTCCTTTCTCAGAAGAGAAAACGAGGAGAGGTGCTCTTTTCAGTCCGCCGTAGGACTCCAGTCGAGAAGCTGAAGAGTGTGCTGCTTGGATTCAGGTACCAAAGATTTTATCCCAAATGAATCTGAATGGTTTACTGTTGATGGGTTACTCTTAAAATGTCCCTTCCAGGTCTGTACTGCACGTCTTACAATTCAGACTTCATGTTCAGCATCATGCCCAGATATTTCTGTAAGCTGCGCTGGAGGGTGAATCAGTCAGTGACGAACACTATGCTTTCTAAAACCAGTCACCGGCCATATTATTTAATATAAAGTTAAACACTAATGATTAAATATTAAATAATTAATTCATTTAAAACAGAGATTAAAAATGGTCACAAATTAATACAGCTGAACATTCAACGGGACACACATACACGCATGCATAACGCTCGCTCACACACACACACACACAAACACACACACACACATTCCACCTGTTCAACACCAGGAAGAAAAGTCTGGACTAAACGGGTCCTTGTCTGAGGGCATAAGTTCCCCGAGGGCAGAGAGACCGAGTTCAGTTGAGGGTGCAGAAACTGGAAGTGCGTTCAGCCACAGCCATGCACCCAGACTTCCCTGCTCATTCACCTGAAACGCACCCTCTTAGTGTGTAAAGCGCCTGGACTTCACGTCACTAGCACGAGAACATTTCTGCAACTTTGTCCCGAAAGTAGAAATACCAGTCTGCAAGCCGAACACCACATTGGCAAAGGAGAATTCTGTGTTTTCTTTTTTTGTGGGGGGTGGGCAGGGGTGGAGCGGAGGAGGAGGAGGAGGAGGAGGAGGAATACTGTGCCCAGGTAGCACAAAATGTCCTCGCAATGTTACTGGAATGTTCTGTCAGTGTTATAACATTGCCACAACGCTGCAGCCAATATTGTGAGACCATTCTTTCTCGTGAGTCAGAAAACTGTCCTACAGAGCCAGAAGTGACCCGCCCCGGACCCGCCCCGGCGGACGCCCTGCTTAATTACGTAAGCTCTGCAGCTCAAACAGCCTCCCTCTCTGTCTGCAGATTAACACACGGTGCAATAAACCCTGCAGCGGATAACAGATAACACACGGCTCAGAAGTGCAGTGTTATCACTCAGTACATCAGCATCAGAATTACACCGTGGACTTCAAACATGCCCCATGAGCCCAGGAGAGCTTTTATTACCCCCCCCCCCCCCCCACGTGTAAAACTGGGGAGACCACAGAAACTGTGAGCTCAAACTGCCATCTCTCTTGTACTACCTTTCTTTTCTTTTCAAAGGTGAAAGTCTATCAACGCCCCGCCGTATGAACACGCAAAGCACCGCAGCGAAATCAAAATGGCGCCGCTCGTTCGGACCTCACCGGTGTCAGCGCTAGCCGTGGAAGAGTACTCGAGAAAAACTGAAGAGGCAATAATTAAAAAGACGTACAAAATTTAATGATAAATTGGAAGGTTTACACGTGCCAGAACAAACTTTCCCCACATGCTGTCTCTCTCTGGGACAAACGGGGGCTCTGGGACACTCAAGTGCTATATTTGCTAGTTATCTGGTAAGCTAATCAGTTCTGTTTGAAACACTGGACTGTTAGCAAGCTAACCTGTCTGTTCTATGCTGTTGCCTAGCTGGCTAAATCTGTGCAGTCGCAGTGTATATCCGACACTAACCTGGAGAATGTGTGAGCAGTGTAATGGACTGAAAAGCATCATACTTTTATGTCACAGTTTCAGTACTAAAGTTTTCAGAGACTATAATCAATTCAGCACTAGCAAAACTTGTCAGTAAACTGCAAGACATTTATGGACATTTTCTAAAGACACACACACACACTCTCTCTCTCTCTTTCTTACACATACACATGCACACATTCTCATATACACACACAGACATGATCACACACTTTCTCTCTCTTTTATGTGATCACATACATACACACACACACACACACTCCCTTAAATCGCACACGCACATTCTCTTACACACACACATGCACACACACACACACACACACACACACACACACACTAAACAGTCTGTTCATCCTGTTGCGCTGCAGGGTAGCCACTTCAGAAGCAACTCTCTGCAAGCGTTTCCTGTTGCGCAGACCGCTACTCCTGCCGCCTGCTGCCGTCCTCGAGCCTACCTTTAGCGTTCCTCGCGTTCTTCTTATCGCCCAGCGCCTCAGACACCGTTCCAAAGGTTTCCATGGTTTCCCGAGCGGACTGAGAGAGGCTGGCGCTCCTGCCTGGCACAGCACAGAGACGGGCCGCGGTATCGGGTTCGAGTCAGTCCCCCTCTCCTCAGAGCGCAGCCAGTCACGCCGCGAAGTGGTGTACCCGTGCCAGAACTCACACATGCTCACCAAACCGCCCCCCCCCCCCCCCCCCCCCCCCGGCGCTCAGGCGTAAACCCCGCCCCCCTCTCTGCTTTTCACCGGAAAAAACGGATAGACCGGGGGCCCGAATGGAGTTGGAGTGGGTGGGGGGTGGGGGTGGGGGGGGGAAGGGGGGGAGAGCCTTAGACATGACTCTCGATTTCAAACTGAGGCTAAATTATTAGCTAAAAAGTCTCTGTCCCCCATTTTTTTCTTGACTTCTGACTCAGAAGTTCAGTCTGTGTGAAACTCTGAGTGGGTGACAAACTACCCTATCATCAGCAAAACTAGCAAAACTCCACCCCCTCCACCCTCTCTTTCCTTCCTGCTCACTCTCACTCTCTACATCTCTCTCTGTCTCTCTGTCTTTATCTCTCTCTCTGTCTCTCTCTCTTTATCTCTCTCTCTGTCTCTCTCGCTTTATCTCTCTCTCTGCTTGGATAGGGCTTTTGATAATAAATAAACTGGTGTGCCCTTGCAGGTCTTCAGACTTTAGCTAACCTGACAGATTTTCCTAAGCTCTTTTCTGAAGAAAGAACAAATGCACGTGTCACCCCAATGTGGATCTACGTCCTGCATCCGGGCGTCCCGTCGCCACAGAACAAGTCGGCTGTGTGGTTGTCCTAATCTCTCACCTCCCCTAGTTCCCCGTTCCCAAAAGGGAAGCACCAGACCTGCCCTGCAGGTTTTCTCCTCCGTCCAATCACAGCACAGCACAGCACGGCACGGCACAAAATTTGCAAGAATTCAAAGTGGGTCCCCGGGTCAGGCTCTCCACATCCCCTGCCGCCATTCACCATGGCGACCGCCATCTAACCGCCATTCACAAACAGACCCCTGTAGCCCCGCCCACGCAGTGACGCCCCCCCCCCCCCACCAGTGCCGCTCTCACAGGTGGAGGGACAGGTAAGCTTCCAGGACAGAGTCTGCTTTAAGAGTGTCAGGGTTTACGGTGTGCGATACAGTGACGGGGTTTCAAGAGTGTGGCAGAGTGACAGGAAGATCTGGAGGAAGAGCTTTAAATAGCCAATCGGGAGGAATGTGTCTGTAAGCATCACTTCCTGTTTCCTTCCAGCTGATGCTAAAATAACCCCCGACTCCCAGACAAGTCTACATATTAATATGAAACCAAAAACGAGTCCAGACCCCAAACTTCAAGCGTAAAACAATCTGTGTCTCCAGATAAAAATAAATATCGATTAATATCAATTCTTCCTCTCGGACAAACTAATCGATACATTTCCTGCTTTTCCTTCTACAGTACAGAGCCTGGCAAGTGATCTTTGATGACCGGGCATGTCCAAGGAGTTTTTCTCTGTTAAATTAATTTTTTTCAAACTACATTTAATGAAGAAAGTCCAATTTAAATTTAAATCTTGATTTCTATGGGGGACTTGGCCAAAACGGGCAGGGCCAGCCAGAGTTACAGCAAAAACAGTGAAATTAAAGCGGAAAGTAAGTCATCAAGTAAAAAAATCACAAGAACCGCAGACGACGACACCACAGGATGAACACTATCAGAGGAGAGCCATCAGGGTTTGTGTTGTTCTCCATGATCACAGGCCACTGCGTTAAAAAGCAGCTTCACCAGTCACGGGATGGGGGTTTAAATCCTTAAACCATACCCCACAGAATGAGCAAAGATACAGGCAGCTACAGAACCGCTACGACACGATGATCATAAACTAGCACGCAGGTTCACTGCGGTGCCTCGTAGGTTTGGAAAACCCTCCGTTTAAATTCAGTAATTTCAGAAAATGACATGAAATAAACACAGCAAATGAGATGCAAATGACCCTGAGATGCAAATGACCCTGAGATGCAAATGACCTGAGATGCAAATGACCTGAGATGCAAGTGAGCCTAAGCATTGCATGCCCGTTTTGAGGGTCTAATTCAAGTTAACTGCCTGCTCATACTATTGGTGAGACTCAAAAGGTCTGAAGTCCTCAATGAATGAAACCTGTGAACCACATCAGGACTATCTGATCCAATATGATTACAGTAACCAGATCATATCAAGAATGGATAGCACCTGTTAGAGAGAGAGAGAGTACATCTCTGCCTGCCATAAATTAAGGGACATGTTATCATTGGTATTGATTGTTAACACTGTTTCATAAATTGTAACATTATAAAGTAAAGGCCATTTGACCTGTGTGTGTGTGTGTGTGTGTGTGTGTATGAATTCGCATATGTGTAATGGAGGGGGTGTTATTTGAATTTGACAAAGAGACGGAGAGTGAGACAGGGACAAAGAGAAAGAGAGAGAGAGAGGGTGGGGGGGGGGAGATATAGAGAGACAGAGGGGAATACAGAGAGAGAGAGAGAGGAGAGAGAGAAAAAGATAGAGAGAGAGAGAAGAGAGAGAGAAAAAGATAGAGAGAGAGGAGAGAGAGAGATTGAGGGAGAAAGAGAGAGGAGAGAGAGCGAGAGAGAGAGGAGAGAGAGAGAGAGATTGAGAGAGAGAGAGAGGAGAGAGAGCGAGAGAGAGAGAGAGGAGAGAGAGAGAGATTGAGGGGGAGAGAGAGAGAGTAGAGAGAGGAGAGAGAGCGCGAGCTTGCCTCTTACCGCTCCAGGCCCGGTTCACCTCGCTGAGGAACAGACGCGTGTGGGATCCGAAAGGTAACCGCAACTCCAGCTGGACCTCGAGCTCCTGGTCCGTCACGAGCACTCTGGTGTCCGCGCCTGAACCCGGGAGAACGCCGCGCGTCAGCTCTGAACCGGGGGCACGCGCCGGCTCATTCCAATCGCTCATTTTACCCGCCCCATTTCAACCCGCTAAATGCTCTTTGAATGAGCAAGCCAGGCGCGAGGAGCAAGCAGGCTTGAGCCTGGAAACACGAACGCATCTTTTACAAAAGTATGTTTTAAGAAAGCGGGACGTTTTAATGATTGAATGATTGCCCTATGGATCCACCTCTCCCCATCTGCCACATCTGTAACTGACGCGGCTCCAAACTTTCACTTGACTAAACAAGGGCTGAACATTTGCCTAAGACACGTTTCCTTGATTCATCCGTCCTCTCATCCTTCCCTTGTGTCCTTTCCTTGCGTGCGTCCACTAATCGGTGGAGCTAAGGAAGCAAGGAAAGGATGCAAGGAGGTAAAATAAGCGATTGGAAAGAGGTGCCACAACAAGAGGTTGATAGATCCTTACACTCACCCTCGCCAGTAATCCACATCAATCACATAAAGGTCCAGTGTTAGCAAAAACAAATAAAATGTGAAAAACTTAACACTCTATGGCATCCATCGACTCGTCTGTGACCACCTTTTCTTTATGCAAGCAGGAAGCCTGCCAGTAGTTCTGCTTAATCTTTTGGGGGGGGGGGGGGGGGGGTATATGCCCTTTCCTACATCCCGATTTTAAAATGCACATAATATAGGACTGTTAACTTTTCCCAAGTGGAATGTCTGAACTGAAAAAATGCGCCCGTCAAATCTCCAGGGACATCTGCTCAGTTCTGTTTTTTTGTGTTTTTTTTTTCACTGACAGCGCATTGTCCCTCATAATGTTTATTTCAAACTACAACTGATGTCTGTTTTACTGTAGAGGCCGGCCTATTGTTTCCTCTTTTGTGTATGCATTCCTGTTAAACTGCCAAATAAACGGACTCCACCCGTGTGTGGGAGTGTACCGGGAGGGTAGGCTACTGTTGCACCTGGTCACTCGCATTCTTTCCACTCATCCATAGCCTATTACCAGTAAAAAAATATATAATAAAAAAAAACTGTAAAACAAAACCGGTAACACTTATCTTGCGGGAATGCATGACAGCACACACAGAAACTCACCTACAACAGCCAGTTCTTCGGGTGACGAAGCTGCAGCACAGGGGGTTTTATGTGATTATTTACGCACTGGAATATCAGAATCTAAACAAATGCGCACCATCGTTCCAAAAATTACAACTGTAATAAAATACACCACGCATGGCTGGTGTGTAATATAAATGTTTTTTATGTTTTAACAAAAACGGAAAATCTAGTGCTTAGTCTAGCTGCATAATTATTCACCCACTTAAACCTAGCCAAACCATTGCCACTTGTTACTCGTATAAATGGTGCGTGGCGCTTAAGGTTCATTCATAGAGAACTGCAGTGGGTGACACACAAGTCAAGGGAAAGAACCAAAGGTGTACAGACTCAAACTGCATCCATGCGTAAACAAGCACGTGTTACCCGCTCACCTTCCACAATAACGAAGTCGTGAGAGATGGGCACTATCATATCAAGCGCCACATCATCGCCCGTTATAGCCATTCGTCTATGTGTAAACAAAAACAGTCTTTGGGAGGAAAAAAAATTGAGTGTTAAAACGTGCTGCCAGGGAGACTGTGAGAAGAGTGTAATTTGCAGGATCACTGATCTACCTAAGGCTTCAGATTCATAAAATGAGATAGAAAAAAGAGAACAAACTCACGCGCGCTCATGCTCACGCTCCACCAACCCAAGTAGTCTGCTTTCGGTGACGCCGTCCACCAGGAGAAGACATTGGACGGCATGTTTTGTACACTCAAGGAAAATGTAATCCTAGCCCTGACTTTATTTATGGCATGGACGGAGTAAAAATACGCAGCCAGGGGTTCAAGTTAAGATATAAGGCTATTTCCAGGATCAATACCGCATTCCCGCGCTAAACAACACGCAAAAAACACACATTTTTTGATAATTAAGTATGTATAATTTGAAACGTTTCATGCCGAACAAAATCAATTGGATTCAAAACCCGATTAACAGACTCAAACGCCAAGTCTACTTGTATACAATATCGCCATCTTGTGTGACATATGTAACATTACAAAAAAAACCTTCATGACTGCCAAGCAATGCAGGCTACTGAGCATGCTCAACCAGCGTTCGCTAGTTTGCAAAGTTAAGAGCGGTCTTTCCTGCTTACAGTTGAGATTATATGCGCTATAATACAGGAGCTTTTGAAAATTCCTCCAAACTTTAGTTTGAAAAAACCAGATTGAACTAAGATCCAATTTGGTTACGGCGAAGTAAATGTATACAGACCCTGTTTGCTCGCTCAAAGGCCTCGCCTTGGGCAGATGTCCAAAAATCTATCTTCCTCAAATTTTTATGAACAAGCTAACCACAAAGCAGGATCTCGAGTGTCACCAGACCTTATACAAGCCACGTTTAAACTTATACTTTACAGAATGAATAAACAAGCCCGTGACATTAGCTTCGTGTAAATACTCAAATACTACCAAGCAGGATACTATGATGCAGTTTTCGTCTTCTGACAGAGTCTCCTGAATCGCTACAGACTGGTCCATTGCAGCGAAAACCGTTAGATCGGATGTCCAATACCCCAAAAAAATCGCCCCTGTGTTGAAAACACAGCCGACGTCCAACCTTAAATGGCCGCGACAGCAGTCTATAAATTTCTTCGAGCGCCTGAAATGATCTGAATGGGTTTTTCGCAAAAGTACAGATGCTGCCTCTGGAATTCGGTCATTATTCCTTCCCTTCGTCCAGCTCTGTCCCTTTTCGCTCGCAGGCAGCTCGCTGACTGCCACGCATAGATTTCCGAAGTTGAAAATGACGTCACGCGCATTAGCTGCAGCATTAGGAAACCTTCGGGCGGGTTAGTCAACCTTTGAATTCTGGGCCAGCGCGTTAGGAGAGAAACAAACTACTTAACCGCCATGATGACAATAACACACCAAAGACCATCCTATAACTAGCTGTCACCCATAAAAAAGTATAGGCGACCGTAAACTCGGGAAAATTATAATATTTTGAGCCGGATAAGGCTACCGCAAAATGTAGGAACCACATTCAACTTTCTTTCCTTTTCCTTCCAGTGCTGAATAGTAGAGTTACTGCTAATGTTTTATTAAATTCATATTCATACCGCATGCAATATAATTGGTAGTTTGTGGTCATTTTAATCATTTACTGAATTTTAATCATTTACCAAGGAAGGAAAAAAAGCGCGACCCGGCGAATGATTGCTCCTACTTGAATCCACTGACTTGAATGGTGAGACAGCGTGAAATGTTTGGCTATTTCTTAAACACCTTCAAAGTAAGATGCGTGCATGAAAAAACAAACGCTAAATAAAAATGCATGTATTATTCATTATCATTTATTTAATCACAAAATTGGCATTATTGCATTGCTGCCGCTGACAGCCATAGCCTATCCTCTACGCAAAGATCTTAGACGAGCCCTGAATGAACCAGTTAAACACTTCACTGTCATTTATGAACATATCATGGAACTACTGTGTAAATATTTAGGTTGCGTAAAATAATTTACACTTATAAAGCTCCATTATTTTACCTTCGGCATGCAACTTATAAACACAATATAATCATTTGTGCATTCTTTAATGAACAATAAAACTTCTAACTGGAGTCATGGAAAGTCTCCGTGAACAGGAAGAGAAAACAGGCAATATGTATATGGCTTATTATTTTTCCGTTATTGTTGTAACTGGAGTACATTTTCATATATCTCACTCAGGGCTGCATACCAAACAAGCACGGAAACGTCCAGACCCACGGCGCAACTCACTTCCGCATACATCTGAGCTGGCACCACCTGCGTCCCACAAAACGTCCCTCAAAGGTCGCCCGTAGGTGAGTGAATGAGTGAGTGACCACGATTTGCCATGCATAGCCCACGGCGCGCCGTGGGGAAAAGTCGGTTTGAAATTGCAAGTGGAGCCGTTATACCATACGTCTTCAGGGTCACGTGGGACTGTTGTTGTTTTTTAATTATCCAACAGGCTTAGCCAGTGTTTACAGCCAAGTAATGAGGGGACCAGACGCTATGTTAGCAACATTTTATTTGGTAGGTTTTAAAAAGCAGTCATTACAGTTTGTACAAATATATACATTTTAGCCGAAAAAAACTGCTTAAAATGATATAGTTCTCTTAATATTACACCAAGCATTATTCAACATTTTACTATAGGATAATGTGATAAATGGCATGCTCTGGTTGTATCCAGAGTTACAAAAATAAGTTCAATAGCACTGCAAAGATGACTCTTAAGTTGTATGACACACCTGGACTATCTCATTATGGAACATAAAAAATCTCTATAGTTCACAAGATGCATGTGTTACCAGAACTGTGTGTTTATGTGAGACAAAAGGAACATTAGAATCTTTTTTTTTAAACCTGAATTGCAGAGGCATCACTGAAGGGGTTTGGTAAAGATAACGTATGATTCTGTAATGTTACTTGAACTATAGGTCATTCAGCATATATGATACTGTCATAAGCATGACATAGCAGCTGTCATAAGGATGACATAGCAGCTGTCATAACCAGTCCTGACAGTGTATTAGAGCTTTCCGACAGCCATGTCATAACAATGTCATAACATAAACAGTAATAATTTTCTAACAGTTATTATGAACTTGATAAAATTTGTAAAAATCAGTGCATATATTATGACATTATTCATGAGCTGTAAAATGCTGTTATAGCTGCTTATGACATGTTATGCCATGCTAACGGAAGTGTTACATAGGCTTTATGGCATATAGTTCAAGTGAAGTGTCATCTATTAGTCCTCTGTTCTGCTTTTCATTCACCTCATTGACTACCCAACTCATAATTCTACGTAACACTTGCTTCAAGTTGTTACTTAACAAAGCAGTTGGCCTGCGTTGAGGTCTTATTTTACGTTAATAAAGTGCATTTGGACATAGGTAAAACAAATTGAGTAGGAAGCTTGGAATTTCTTGAGGTCTTTTTTTTCCAACCTGCTACGTTTACATCACCAAGGCTGTATTCAGTCAGTACTTTGACATCATTACATGCGAGTAACAGTGTTTTTTTTTTAAAAGTACAAATTTCAAAGTGATTTTGATGATAATAGCAAGCTCCACTAACATGGTTGGTCAAAGGTACCAGTACAATTCAAAGTTCAATTCCAAGCGCCCTGACTGATAGGGGCTCTCAAAATTTTTTTTAGAATATAGGATTTTCTGGAGTGGTGGGCCCAGTGTGAGATCTTTTTCATAGGGCCCAAAATCCCTGGTGGTGCCCCTGGGTTGGATAGCTGTGCCTCCAGCAGAAAGAATCACAGCTCATCTTGTGGAAATGTCACAGGCCAGTATTGCTCAGAATCACTGTCATGCAGAAGAACATGTGAAGCTTAAACATTCTTTTTTATATAAGCACACACACACACACACACACACACACATTACACATGCCACACACACACGCACACACACCTTACAGATAAACGCACACACTCACACACACACACACACACACACATTACACATGCAACACATACACATTACACATGCAGCACACGCACATGCATTCACACACAGATTAAAATAGGTGACGGTTGTCTGAAGGACACAGGACACGTTTGTGCTACTCTGATCTAGCTGGCAGCGTTAAAGGCACTAGTTGCCGCGGTTACTGAACGTGGAACTGCGACGCGAGCAGCCAGGCCAGCAGGGCGTGGGCCAGCAGCAGGGGGGCGGGGCCGAGGGCGGGGCCGGAGGCGGAGCCAGGGATGTTGAGGGTGCCGTCGAGCTTGAGGCAGGAGGAGGCCAGGGTGGCGTTGCAGCACTCCTGGGTGCAGTCCACCGCTGTGGAGGAGCAGGGCGTGTCCTTCCTGCAGTCCCCGCTACAGCCCGCCTTCCAGGTCATGACCGCGCCCGCCACCGTCTTCTTCAGCTGGGGGGGGGGGGGGGGGGCAGAGACCCATCTTCAATCACGCTTTCAATTCCCTATATCTTTTAAAAATTCCTCCCCCCCCCCCCCCCCCGCCCCTGTTTGTCCACACCTTTGGAAAGTCCAATCGTGCACATCCACAGTACACACACACACTATTAACCGAGTGCACGTGGTTCCTGCTGGCCTCATATGTACTCTGTTAGAGTTAATTAACGCTGGACGTTTCACTGTGCGGAAATCAGCAGTCACGGCCGCTTTTACATGCGCTGCCCCCTGCTGGTCTTACCTGGCAGTAGTCCTGGCCACCAAGGCACGCCACAACCAGAGTCTTCTGGCTGGCTTGTGTGTAGCAGGTCTCCCCAGTGCACGTCAGCTGGTTACACTTCTTGCCCTGGACAGGTAACAGGGAGCATGTTGGGATGTCAGACAAAATATACACAATCGCTTCCCCAGTTGCCCCCACCGACCCCCCCCCCCCTTTACAGCGCCACCGAGGTGTTAAGCCCTCGTCCGGGAGGGTCACAGTGACTGCAGATTTCTGTGATGTCCTTTCAACCAGCAGCCGATGTAGGCCTTGAGAACAAGGTGTGTGGACTCTTCAGCCAATCAGTGACTTGAGCACATTCAGGCCTGAATTAAGTGCTGGAACACTGTAAAAAACCAGGGACACTGCAGCCCACCAGAACTGGAGTCTGATCCTTCTTCAGTTAAATGCAATAGCATTCATGTAAACCAACAGCCCTTTAAACCACGACCCCTGGATACCAACGACAGTCTCTTAACGGGATGAGGCACCCAGCAGCCCCTGTCCTGGCTACTCTTTGAGTGCAGCGGTGGGCCTGCATGTTGGAACCAGGAATTTGCAAACTGGAGGTGAGCAGATTCCAGTAGAGGTGGAGAATCAAAATGAAACGTGGAAACTGGAATTAATCCTGGTTCTGGAAAAGACTGAACCTCCCCCTCAGGCGATTCCAGGATTTCAAAGACAAAGTGCACAAAATTAAGGTGACCCCCCACACCCCCCCACCCCCATCCCCATCCCAAAACCCGAACACTGGCTTACGTTGCTTCCTTGAGTGGTCGTAGTCGGAGCTTTGGTTGTGGTCTTGGTTGTGGTTGGAGCAGCTGAAACGATTAAAGGTCCATCACGAAGCAGTAATCACAGGCAAAGAGGTCCGTTAAAGCAGTGAGGTCTGTATGCTGTCGGTACAAATTATTATCTGCTCCGGCCCCGGGGTTCTCAAACTCCACCCCATAATTTGGTTGCAGCCAGTACCTTGATCAGTTAAAGTTGCTGAAAACATGCACTTCAATTCTTACATTTTTTTGCCCTTGAACTTAAGACAGTACGGGTTTCTATTTTCCGTACGTTCTACAATTAGCACCTCACTGATTGCACCTGGAGAATGGAATGGCATGTGCTAACGCTACCTGTGGTGAGGACCATAGAGAGGAGTGTGGAGCTAAGGAGGTGTACTCCAGTGCGAACGTTACCTGTGGTGGGGACCATAGAGAGGAGTGTGGAGCTAAGGAGGTGTACTCCAGTGCTAACGCTACCTGTGGTGAGTACCATAGAGAGGAGTGTGAAGCTAAGGAGCTGCACCAGCGCTAACGCTACCTGTGGTGAGGACCATAGAGAGGAGTGTGGAGCTAAGGAGGTGTACTCCAGTGCTAACGTTACCTGTGGTGGGGACCATAGAGAGGAGTTTTGGAGCTAAGGAGGTGTACTCCAGTGCTAACGCTACCTGTGGTGAGGACCATAGAGAGGAGTGTGGAGCTAAGGAGGTGTACTCCAGTGCTAACGTTACCTGTGGTGGGGACCATAGAGAGGAGTGTGGAGCTAAGGAGGTGTACTCCAGTGCTAACGCTACCTGTGGTGAGTACCATAGAGAGGAGTGTGGAGCTAAGGCGCTGCACCAGCGCTAACGCTACCTGTGGTGGGGACCACAGAGAGGAGTGTGGAGCTAAGGAGGTGTACTCCAGTGCTAACGCTACCTGTGGTGAGTATCATAGAGAGGAGTGTGGAGCTAAGGAGCTGCACCAGCGCTAACGCTACCTGTGGTGAGGACCATAGAGAGGAGTGTGGAGCTAAGGCGCTGCACCAGCGCTAACGCTACCTGTGGTGGGGACCATGGTGGACATGGTGACATTGAGGCAGTCCGTAGTGTTGCAGCAGCCCACAGAGCAGCCGGTCTGGGTCTGGTTCGTACATGGTGTGGTGGTGCAGTTAGCGCTGCAACCCACAGTGTAGCTCATGTAGGCCACACGCTGCAGCTGAGGGGGAGAGAGGCAGCACACTGTGACATCACAAGGGCCCTGTCACCACGGTTACACTAATTCCGTAACGGTGTAACATTTACTTCACATGCTGTAGCTGAGAGAGGGAGAGGAATGGCAGTGCACTGTGACACCACAAGGGCCCTGTCACCACGGTTACACTAATTCCGTAACGGTGTAACATTTACTTCACATGCTGTAGCTGAGAGAGGGAGAGGAATGGCAGTGCACTGTGACACCACAAGGGCCCTGTCACCAAGGTTACACTAATTCCATGATGGTGCAACATGTACTTCACATGCTGCAGCTGAGAGGGGGAGAGGCAGTGTAGAGTGACAGCATCACTGATTACATCAAAGCCATAAGGTGCTATCAGGGCTCAGAAGGCGCCCTCTTCTGTTCACACAACGTAGGTGCACTGGACTGCCATATATTGTACACTGGTGATGTGGATAAAAATGTTATTGCAAAAAATATCTGTCACTACTGGCACTGATTATTTGGCTAATTCATATTAATATGAATATTCTATTAATTAGCAACGTAATATAAATACTATAAATGAATCCAGAAATTTAAATGGAAGGTGGCTGCAGGTAAGCACCATTTTAAAAGTAAGATTACTCAAGACCTGGGTCTAGATCCCGAGGCATGGTGTTGTTGCATGCACGGCACGCTTCTCTTCTTCTCTAATTCCTCCCCAGCACACTGATCTCTGAACAGTGTTTAAAATGTGCAGATCAGCGAATCACAATCGCAGAGGGAAACCTTTGTGAACACCATGAATAAAACTCTATGAATAAAATTTGCTGCTATTATTATTATATTATTATTATTATTTTGGACCATGATGCAGATATAGAACAATAAAAAACAGAAAAACGAAGACCGCTTACCTGGCAGTAGGAGAAACTGGCATTGCAGGGCATAGCGGTTTGGTTTATGAAGATGCTGTAGCACTGAGATTCATTACAGGTGAACTGCCGACAGGAAATCTGTTTGGGGGTAGGGGGGGTGCACAGGACACACAAAACCGAGCTCAGTACTCAGATCTGAGACATGACAGGGGTGGGGGGGTGGGGGGGTGGGGGTAGGGGGGTGCACAGGACACACAAAACCGAGCTCAGTACTCAGATCTGAGACATGACAGGGGTGGGGGGGTGGGGGGGGGCAGCAATATTTTCACTTGGTACTCACCATGCTTGTCATGGTGACGTTGTAGCCGGACGCTGTAGTTGCCGCGTTTGTGTTGCCGCTGCCGGCTGCAGTGGTAACCGCCGTTGCCGTTGGTGTCGGTGTCGCCGTCGTCGAGGCCGACGGTGCAGTGCTGGAGGGGGGCGGAGTCCCGGTCGGCGGTGTGGATCCCGGAATCGTGGTACCCGCGCTCGTGGCGGTATCTGGGGACGTTGGGGCGGCACTCGCTGCGGGCATTGGGGTGGCACTCGCCTCGGGCGTTGGGGTGGTACTCTCCTCGGGCATTGGGGTGGCACTCTCCTCGGGCGTTGGGGTGGTACTCTCCTGACCCCACGTCAGCCCGGGATTCGTCATCAGCATCGCAAGCAGCGCAAACCCTGAAAAGGAAACCAGGACCGGGATCCCAAACTCCACGTGACTCCACAGGCAGCGCTCGGTGTTTGTGTGAGAATTGTTTTGCTGTGTGGAGGATTGTGGTGTGTGCTGATCAGTGTGTGTGTGTGTGTGTGTTTCAGAACTTAAGTACTTAATTTTGTCACAAATTGGCTAAAGAGTCCACATATCCGAGGCCAACACAAACTTCTGATTGAAAGGAAGCCACAAAAACCTGGACTGGAGTTTCAGATCCCCGTTGCTGGAGGGGGGCCCGGTCGGGCAAGAAGGACAATATTTCAGTGGCTTCCTCCTAATCCATATGTAGCATGGATACTCAAATTTGGCCCTCAAATCGAGATCCGCTCCTGGTTTTCTTTTCTCCCAATCCATATGGAGATGACAGGCATGATCTGGAGGGCATGGTGGCACTGTTGCCAAAGATACCTTAGAGATGTGAGTAACGTACCTTTAAAATACTGCCTTGAGGCCATCTTCTCCGACATGGTGGAATAGCCCTAGGTCTAACCTGCAAAACATTTATATATTTAAAATCTCAACTGTATAGAGGAGCACTATGACAGGGTCCATTTGTGAGTGTGTGTGTGTGTTGACTTGCTTAATAGAGAAAGGTTTAAGGTTCTAAAATTCATAAAAGGGATTAACAAAGTGAACAACAAAATATAATTCAGACTGAGTTTATCAGTGGAATAAGGTAGAAAGAAAAGTTAATTCTGTGCGAATATGCGGAAGCGTTGTTACACAGTTACGAAAGACCCCTGGGGTGCTCCAGTTCAGACTTCACTGATACTCTAAGTAGTTTGTTGATAAATGACCGGCCTGTTCACCTCATTACGTATTCCTACATATGTTCTTATATAGGGCTACCCAGCTAGCAGTTAACATCTGCAGCTTGAAAATCAACCGCAATAAGCTAAAACCGAATTAACTGTATTCAGTGGCGAATGCAACAAGCAATGTTCCCTTGTGCGTATGACTGTTACATAAAGACACAAATTAGTGTGCCATTGCGTAATATTATTGTTATCGACTCCTTGTATTTAAAACTTAAGTAGCCAATTTATATCCTGCGTATTTTAAAGTTTTTAAAAAAATTGTTTGCACCTCCCTGTGCACTTCGGTTGACTAGTTGACTTATCAGAACCATGGAGAGCGCCTTATTGGCGATTCCATGTTTACTCTCATTTCCGCACTTGCCTCGACACTTAACTGCATCCCCAGGGTAAAGCGAACCGAGTGTTGACTGGAGCTAAACACTCAGTTTACGCAACATAACAGTCACTTCTTTTCTTTCCGTTCGCCCTGTGCCTAATCCTTTGATCTTTACAATCCTTTGCGCCGGTGAAATTCGGACGGTCAGACAGTCGCGCGATTGTTCGGGTGAAACTGATATGGTACTATGTTACGGTTTCGACAGTCAAAGGCTTTCGAAAGTACACGGGACGCTCAAGTAACGTTAAACCATGGCGTTCTGGCTGAAATGATTTATCATCAGTTTCTTATTTTAAAGCTCTCCTGCAGATTTAATGTGTTTCAGTGTTCAGGTCCAGTGCGTTAATCTCGGCCAATTAAAAACCGTTCGTGTTGGTGTATGGGCTATTTCACATGGATGTTTTTGATATTCTAAAAACGTAAATACAGTATGCAGGCAGTTAGTTAATGATTAAATAATAATAATAATAATAATCATCATCATCATCATCATCATGAAGAAGTTTTTTTTCGAAACCCGATACCATCCCATCGCCAAGCTTATTAAAATAAACTTGTTTGTTCTCCGCGAATCCCAGGAGCTCAGGAGAAACGCTCAGGTTGTTTTGCATCATTCTCCGGAGACGCTCAGTCCTATGCGGAAACCGTCCCGGCAACCAGGCGCAGAAACCCAGGCAGCCCTCTGCGACTCCCGCGTAATTGCTCTTAGGGGAGCGCGCGGGATGGCGCCTAGCGACTGTTGTCAGAGCTCGCGCAACCCGCAAAGATCGGAGTTCATATCTGCAGACTGAAATACCACGCATCTGTATAATCATTTCCGCCTTCAAATAGCCCTGAGTCATCTCATCTATGCAAGACGACACGATAACAAATGTATTATAGGGTAGGCTATATTACGCGCAAAGAAGCAATTTAAGATTGAATATTATTTTATGTGGCGCAGAAACCCCTCTCAAAAGTAGGCTACATTGTTCATAATACTTAGCTGAAGCTAAATTACATTCGGCATGCAACACTGGAAATTACATGATTTGCCTGAAATTACTGAGACAGTATTTCATTTTTAAAACATATCTGAGCAAAAAACAGTGATAAACATTTTTGATTGAAAAAAAAAATGCATTTAGCCAATACATCATTACAAATACGTCATTCAAAAATAAGGTCTGCAGACCAGATATTGCTGGACTTTTTTATGAAATACATTTTATCATGTTATTCCAACTTGTAGTTTTAAAAATCTATCGTATATTTTCAGTGACTTAAGTGTGCAACCAATGGACTCCTAGACGAATACAGGTAAACACTGTGTTATGCAAATTATTTAATCCATACCATGAAAACATTTATTAAACTGTTCTCTGCAGCAGAGTATGTTTCACATACAGAGGTGAAAACAAACCATCAGCACAAAAAAAAAAAAAAAAAAAAGTCAACAATTGAGAAAATCCACTCTCCTTTAAGACACCTGCAATCTGGCCAATGAAATATATAACAGTCAAGTGTATAAGGGGCCACCACCGGAAAAAAATCATCTATGAAACTGTGAACAAGTGGCCGTTTAAAATTCGACACTCACCACTGCATTCACACAAACACAAAACAAAAAAATCATCTATGAAACTGTGAACAAATGGCCATTTAAAATGCGACACACCACTGCATTCACACAAACACAAAACACTCTTTCGCTTAAAGTGCGGCTAGCCGGGCGCGGACCACGAGGACAGTGCCACACAGTCCTGTGGCCAGACCGGTGAGGTTGGCGGGACTGAATTCGCGGCGCGAGCCGCCGTACGCGCGCCGACGCACCTCACTCCGTCTCGCCTTACCTGTGTGCAGAAGAGAAGGGGACCAGGCCGTTAGCGGGGCTCGCGGCTCGTGCAGCAGCTGCAGGTGAAGTGAAGAGTCTGGCGGCGGTGAGGCTTCTCGCTCTCTTCCTGCGCTAGAGTTTTACCCCGCCCCCTCCCACCAGTCTCTTCCTGGTGACATCACTGGGGCAGCAGAGCTAATTACTGGAAAATTTATCCTATTGTGGCCACCTAATTACCGGCCATGTAGAGTTGTGTGTGTGTGTGTGTGTGTGTGTGGAGTGGGGGGGGTGGGGGGGGGGGGGGGCACAGAGGACGAGAGGATAGAGACTGGGGATCCCCCCCAACACACACACACTCACACAAACTTTCTCTCTCACACACACTCACTCACTCACTCACACACACACGCACACATATGCACACAAGTGAGAAGGCCATTACACTCCTGTCCGTTTGAACCTGGCTTAGAAGCAAAGCTGACATCCTGCTGTTTTGCCCAAAACCTTTTTTTTGCCAACTTCCACTGAATGGGGAGAGGAGCCCTCAAATTCATAAAGATAAAAATGCTTGAAATATTCAGCTATAACTGAGGTAACACATGCCATTCAGCTATAACAGAGGTTATACATGCGATTAAACTGTAACCGAGGTTGTCTGTGTGGCTCTTAAAGGGATATAAATGCGCTGCTCAGTGTAGACTACTCAGTCACAGCTGATTTAACACAAATTATTTTCTATGTGTTGAACAAGAGGCACAGCATGTGTCTGTCGCCGATGATTTGTGATGGAAACAACACTTCTGTGTGAATCCTTTATTCTAATTCCCTGCCTTACATTTAATTTATCTATCCATAATTTAAAAAGGTTAAATCCTCTTTTACAAGACAGGTCTGGTAAAAAAAAAAAAGCAACTGAAACACTTGTTGCAGACACAATGGCAAACAACACAAATAAAGCAACAAGAATTCAGAGTGTGAAAAAAATCAGCCAAAATGTTCTTTTTTTACCTTGAAGATAAAAGTGCTGAAACTCAGGTAAAAGGACCAGTCACACAACAAACAAAAAGCTCACATGACTGTATGTGAATTACTGTTTAGGACTTAATTGCTGACTGCATCTCACACTTAATTGACATTTCATTACCTGATTGCATCACCTGTCCAGGTGTGTCCAATCAGGCCAGCTATATATATATATATACATGATGTCTACCCACTGCCTGAGCTTTAATAAACATATTATAAATATACTTTTCTGTTTTGCATGTACCCGATTGGCTAGTTCCCTCTGCAGTAGGTTGGTGTGGATTTAAGGACTGTTTGACTTCCTCAGTCATCTGCTCTCTTTCACAGAAACACGATCCCCGGCCCCTCTAAAGATGAACTGAAGCACGAGTCCATCTTATCCACAGCCCCAGTCAAACTGGTTTCTGAGCTTTTGGAAAGTCCACCAAAAATGCAGCAAACCCCACAATTTTTTCTTTAAGGTCCCTTGTTTTTTTTTTTGTTTGTTTTTTTTTTTTAAACTAAACCTGTTGATGTAAAACCTCTTATTAAATAAGTATAGTCTAAAAGGAAAGAACTCAATCACTAACCAGTTTAGTCAGATTCTCGTTTCGGGCTGGCTTTTGTGGAGCTGGTTATGAGAACGCGCCTGATTTCTGTTCCTGACAAAGTGAAATGAAATCCTCTTTTTACGGGACACAACAAACCCTCTTCCCCATAATTTGGCCTTTATGTTCCCCTTCAGCTCATCCATGTGGAAACGCGAACCTTGAGTACACTCGGGTGACAAACTCTGCACATTCAGGAAACACCCAGAAGTGTTTTTTTAGGAAGAGAGCATTACATTACATTACATTTATTTGGCAGACGCTTTTATCCAAAGCGACATACAAAAAGTGCATTTCATGGTCATAAACAACTACTAAACACAGGTTCAGTCAGATACAATACTTATTTTGTACAGCTATTTCTAGAAAAGGACACAGTTTAGTTCACACAGTGAACACTATTCAGACCTAACCTCTACAAAGCCAACTAGGCAGAAGAATAAGCTACAGTATTAGGACAAATACAAATTACCAAAAAGTGCTGGGATGGGGCAACATGTCATGAAAAAGGGGGGGGGGGGGAGATTTAGAGTGAAATATACAGCGTGGTGGTGGTTAGTCTAGGTATAGTCTGAAGAGATGAGTCTTCAGGCCACGGCGGAAGATGGGTAGTGAGGGGGAGGTTCGGAGAGGGACGGGGAGTTCGTTCCACCACTGGGGAGCTGGGGTGGAGAAGCTCTGTGATCCCTTTGGTCGGGTGGGAGGGGTTACAAGGCGCCCTGCTGCACACATGCACCCCTCACCCGAGGCTCCAGGCATTTCCCCTGTAATGATGATGCGGTCGGCACATTCACATCGGACCCAATCCCTACACTTTCAGTTACCACACTTTTTAAAATGTACCCTTACTTAACCATCGACTATAGCCACACCTGCATGACCTTAAGCACATTTCACTGAAATGGACAGGGTAGAGAGAGAGAGAGAGAGGAGAAAGAGGTGATAGAGAATGCACTCAGTTGATTTTAATAGTTCAGGAGTGGTTTTTATAAAAATTCTGGCCTTTCAAAATTCGACAGACTGAACGTACCCAGTACAAGCCAGGGAAAGTGGAACTGTGGTTTCAGATTTCTTTTCAATTCCCAGTCCTTCGCCAAACTCTACGTTCCCCTCGCAACATCCCCTCGGGGTCCGGACTGCAATGTCTGCCGTGGGCAGAACTATGGAAAGGGTTCCAGTATATGGCAGTGAAATGGTCAGGGAACCGGGCACGGAACTCTGAGTTTGCAGGTTCGCTTCTCAAGAGGGGCACAGCCGTTGTACTGGGAACAAAGCAGTACCGAATTGCAATGGGAATTATCTGGGTGCATGGGGATTGCATGTGATTCCTTCAGAGCATCAGCAAAATGGTGAAAATATAAATGTGCAACGGAAATAACTGCCACTGCCACTGACTGCACAGAGACAGGAGCTCTGCAAGCATTGCAGCGAAATGGAATTTATAGGCAGAAGATGGAAATGCAGTGACGCTGCATTTTATTCCGTGTTACAGTTCAGCCTATTAATATCATTCTAATAATTTACCGGAGAGCACCTGCCACCTATGCCATCTATAATCTTGCAAGTATATTTTATTAAAAAAAAAAAAAAAGTGTAGTCTGTTAGTCTTGATTACAACATTCTTCACTGCTTTAACAAATGGGGTCAAAACAACATTTACGTTTGTATCTTTCAACTTTCACATTTTAGTGGGCCTCTATCCAAGCCAGTTCTTCATTCCACTGATTGTACAAAAAAAAAAAAAAAACTAAGCATAAATAAATCAAAGAATGTCATTCGACATTTTCTATAAAATCCACATCAGTGAAGTATGCCTACTGTGTGCCGAAGTAAAAACATCATTAGCTTTCCTCCCAAGACCACGAGCGGTTGCCGTGACGACCATTAATTGCTGTGATGCTTTTTGCGCGATTGGGTTACCGCGCAGTCAACAGACGAGTTGTTGAGGAAAAGGCGCAGGGTCTCTTCAGGCCAACGCAAGCGACGGCTGTGTCCTCTCGAGAGAGAGAGCGGCGCCAGGAGCGCAGCTACGTAACGGCAAAACGCGATGGTTTCCGAATCTCAGCCGCGGCCGAAGGCGCCACGCGGACCCGAGAGGGCAGGGTGCTCCTGCCGCTAAGCGGGAACCATCGGCATTCGTCCTTGCGGAGAATCATCACGGCTACGTTGCTACCTACATTTTTAACCTGTTAACGGCATTAAAAGACCCCGTGAAATCACCTCTTTCATTTTGCATTTCTAGTGAGGCCACACAATAGTGATGTATTTTAACTTGACATGTGTCGCTGCACGCATGCGTGTTTTTGTGTCTGTGTGCACAAAATCCGATGGGACAGTACGTGGATTTACAGAATTGTGTCCAATCATGTTTAATATGTGTGTAATGCATGTGTTATTGCGTCATTAGCCGCACGCCTATCCCGGGGTTGGTTGGCCCAACACCAAAATATGTATGCCAACCAACCCCGGTTTCAACTCTATTTTATATTATATTTATACTACATTTAATATGTGGTGGTTGGCATTAGTTTGGGCCTAGCATTTTCCAGAGCATGTTTGCCAGTAGCTCCTCAACAGCAAGCGCTCCATTTTCACCGCGTTTGTGCTTCCAGGGGGGAAGTCCACAGAACAATGACCACTTATCTTTGGGGAGTCGGTGACCTTTCGCTTATCACCGAAAGGTCATCAACACGCCCCCCCCCCCCCCCCCTCCAAGGGGGAGCTCTCGCTCTCGCTCTTCACCCCATTCCCGAGCGCACGTGCTTCACTTTTGTTTTAAATACTATTTAAAGTAGCGCTTCTTAAAACGATTATGGTCTTCGTGTTGTGAACATCATGTGTTTCTTGATTTGTAGATTGGGTTTCTCTTTTGATTGTTTCTCTTAATTCGTAAAATTTGTAGACTGGGTTTTTTTTTTCTTTTTTGGCTAGTTTCTTGTTTTGTCATATTGCTAATATCTATTTTAAATGTGTTTGTGCTTCCTTGTTTGACCTTTTGACTTTTAAAAAAGGAAATTTGGTTTAAATGAAAAATGTTTTTAAAAAAACCCAATAAAGATACATCAACACGCTATTCCCTGCTGCCACTCAGATGGGCTCAGCATACGAGGAAGCAGCCCACTGGCAGCACTACGCGACCCCAGCGACAAACAAACGCACTTCCACCCAAGCGTGTCACTTCATATCACATGTTCCTGTGTGCACATAACAGCCCAGAATGCACCGGGGGTCGTTCGGGTTTCCGCGAGCGGGAATGATCACGCTCGATATCGCATGAACTGAGCCGCTATTTGCTAATCTCCGAACGACCGTGACCAGCTGATTCAGTTCACTGTCCGCCAACTCACTCCGCGGCTCAAATTTCGCGGCGCACTGCTAGTCATAGACCTTCCGTAACCGAATACGATCTGTCCCAAAAGACGGGTGATAGTAATACAAAGATTAAACAATAAAATATGAAATAATACATATTTAGAGGACAAAGAGAAAATGATTCGTCCACCCAGGGCACGAATAGATTACTAAACAAGTAGGGCGCACGAGGTCGTCCTGAACAGGGAATATTTGTGAAACAAACATTGATTGGGCAGTATCCGCATTAATTAAATAACTGGTCTGCTACTTTCAAAGGGTCTGCACATAATGGAACGGCTGTTGAGAAAACCTGTGCACCTCTCTGCACCTGGGAGCCAAATGCACGGGGGATGGGGGTGTGGGGGGGGGGGGGGTGCTGGAACACAATGTCTGTTGTTGGGCAGTGGTGTTCAAAACCTCAGATGCCACCAGAATGCGTTGAGTCTTAAAGGTCAAGTATTAAAAATAAATAAATAACTGCTCATTTTCAGGATGGAACGGTGTGGAAAATTTAATTTTTATCGAAACATTTCTTAGGTTAAATATTTCGTGTTGGCCGAGACACACACTTACTCTACGGCTGCTTACGTTTGGCAGCGACTGCCAGTCTACGGCTTTTTCACGAGCGAGCATAGATAGTAGGCTACACCTGGCAATTTGTTTGCAACATCAGTGTCACACTTGATTGCAAAATCAAGACAACCAATAGATACACTTTACCGACTCCCAAAAGGGACGATATTTAGCATCTTATTTTCAGACATTTACCTGGCTTTAACGGGGCGGTGGGGTGTCTGGGCCATTTTTCCGCGCTTCACAGGAAAGAGCGTATTTTAGAAGTCGCTCAGGAACCGGGGGAGAACCGCGGTTCTCGGCTGCGGAACGCACCGGGGAGCAGCGCCAGTGACGCCAGCGCTAAACGGCGGTGGTCCGGTCCCCGGTCGACGCGCTGAATGCCAGTGGGACGGCGGGTGTGATCACACTTCGTCTTCTCCGCCACCGCAGCAGCGTGTACGGGGGGAGGGGGGCCACATTTCACACAGAATAAAAGCCCCAAATGGCACCAGCCCATTCCTCCTGAAGAGCGAGGATCTGCTGCACAGCGTCATCCAGCTAATGAGCATCATGGACCTTCAACCTTCACACAGTGTACAGTTACAATATTATCTGAGCGGCACACAAGTCATTTTGTTTATCACTCGGGAAAATACTCACAACAGCAGACAAAGCCTCTTTAAGAGAAGCAGGAAACAGGTAAGACTGCTGGTTGAAGATGAAGTCGAGAGCCAGCTTCAGCTCATCCCGCCAGGCCTAGGTCTGGACTACAACTCCCATAACTCACTCCACATATTTCAGAACTGGACTACAACTCTCAATAACAATACTGTGCAATTAGGTGAAATTTCACACCAAATTGAGACTAATATTTCATATGCAACCAGAAATAATAAACTTACAAAGCAACCTGCATTACATTATGCTGATTTTAAAAAATAATAAAAAACTGAAAATAAAATTAAACTGAGCAGCACTACTTGAACAGAAGGTTACAAGGTAAAAGGTACACTTTAACCAGAATGAATATGACAGCATGTCACCTGAACATGACCTAGCAGTGGCAAATGGATCAGTGACTAAAGCTTAGTAAAAGACAAGAAACAGACAGCTTCTATATTTTATTGAATATGGTCACAACAAACCATTTTTTTCAGACAAAATAGACAATAAACACTTCATACAAAATGGGCAAAGTGTATGTAGGGTTTTAAACAACCATAATAAAATCAAAATCGTTTCAGATGGGACATCAATAGGAAAGTAAAAATAAAAAAATAACAGCCTCAGCAGGCTTCCGTGGATTTAAATGGCCTCTTCCCTGTTTTGGACCTCTCTTCTCTCATCTTTACAGCAGACCCTGGCGTTTCAAATCTTCATACGTCTTCTTGTTGACCACATTCCCGCTGGAGTCCTCATACTCTTCCTGACGATCAAAACGGAAAAAACACGGTTAGCTCCCCCTGGTGGCCGAACGGCCTACAGCACTTTCTGTAACGCACAGCGGCTGCTACGGGCGTCACATTCATTGGTGTAAAAACAAAGAATTTCCCCAGCCCGTTACACAAGGATCGAAATCAGCAGTGAAGGTCTGTTTCACTGGAAGCAATCTCAAGATGTCATTTTAGAAACAATACAAAACCAGATTTCACCCATCAACCGACCCACTGTTAAAATAAATTCAACTGAAGCGAGTTGGCAATTCAGGAGATAATTTTTCCTAAGTAAGAGCTTCCAAAAAAATGCAAGTGTGATACAGTAACGGTGCCATGATCTGCAATTATTAACAATGGAGGACACGCCTCAAAATAATTTCAAATAAATCACCATTAAAACATTTGTGTTATGAAACGCTTGATACAAAGAGCATGCAAACAGGGTTACTGGCTGGCAGCTTGGATCTGAGGAGAGGTTAAGGTAAAAACGCAGGTAAAAATGCAGGTAAAAACACAGGAAGAAATTCAGGTAGAAACGCAGAAGGCTGTTCAGATGAGCTCACCTCTGTGTCTGGCTGCCACCTCTCTGATGCTTTCTGTGACTTCAGCTTCGCCCAAACTGCCGGAGACAGATTCACCATCACAACATTACATTCAATACAGCCGGACCAACGACCCATAAACCACTCAACCCTGTACTACAGCCGGACCAACGACCCATAAACCACTCAACCCTGTACTACAGACTACCCCAGGACACATAAACCACTCAACCCTGTACTACAGACTACCCCAGGACACATAAACCACTCAACCCTGCACTACAGACTAACCAAGGACACATAAACCACTCAACCCTGTACTACAGACTAATCCAGGACACATAAACCACTCAACCCTGTACTACAGCCGGACCAACGACCCATAAACCACTCAACCCTGTACTACAGACTAACCCAGGACACATAAACCACCCAACCCTGTACTACAGACTAACCCAGGACACATAAACCACTCAACCCTGTACTACAGACTAACCCAGGACACATAAACCACTCAACCCTGTACTACAGACTAACCCAGGACACATAAACCACTCAACCCTGTACTACAGACTAACCCAGGACACATAAACCACTCAACCCTGTACTACAGACTAACCCAGGACACATAAACCACCCAACCCTGTACTACAGACTAACCCAGGACACATAAACCACCCAACCCTGTACTACAGACTAACCCAGGACACATAAACCACTCAACCCTGTACTACAGACTACCCCAGGACACATAAACCACTCAACCCTGTACTACAGACTAACCCAGGACACATAAACCACTCAACCCTGTACTACAGACTAACCCAGGACACATAAACCACTCAACCCTGTACTACAGACTAACCCAGGACACATAAACCACTCAACCCTGTACTACAGACTAACCCAGGACACATAAACCACCCAACCCTGTACTACAGACTAACCCAGGACACATAAACCACTCAACCCTGTACTACAGACTAACCCAGGACACATAAACCACTCAACCCTGTACTACAGACTAACCCAGGACACATAAACCACTCAACCCTGTACTACAGACTAATCCAGGACACATAAACCACTCAACCCTGTACTACAGACTAACCCAGGACACATAAACCACTCAACCCTGTACTACAGACTAACCCAGGACACATAAACCACTCAACCCTGTACTACAGACTAACCCAGGACACATAAACCACTTAACCCTGTACTACAGACTAACCCAGGACACATAAACCACTCAACCCTGTACTACAGACTAACCCAGGACACATAAACCACTCAACCCTGTACTACAGACTAACCCAGGACACATAAACCACTCAACCCTGTACTACAGACTAACCCAGGACACAAACCACTCAACCCTGTACTACAGACTAAACCAGGACACATAAACCACTCAACTCTGTACTACAGACTAACCCAGGACACATAAACCACTCAACCCTGTACTACAGACTAACCCAGGACACATAGACCACTCAACCCTGTACTACAGACTAACCCAGGACACATAAACCACAGCTGGCTTTACGGTGTGCTCAGCAACAATAGCAATGCTCACACGGCTAAAACCTACAATGGCAATAACAGACTTAATAGTGAAAATGATCACTACAACAACTACAGAAAGTCAGTTACATTCAGACATTTTTATGAACACAATCAATGCAGTATTATTTAAGAATGAGAGAGAGAGAGGTAGGGTGACTGAGAGATTGTGTGTGCGTGTGTGTGTCTGTGAGAGAGTTTGTGAGTGAAAGTTTGTGTGTGAGGGTGTGAGCTGAGTAAGAATGTACATGTCTGTGTGGGTGCACACGTGTAAAAGTGAGAATGTGTGTGTGTATGAATGCGTATGTGTGCGGGTACGTGCGTGTGTGTGCGCTAGTGTGTGTGTGTGTGTGTGTGCTCGTGTGCCACGTTCGAAAAGGACAAGCTACTTACGGGACACGGCGTCCTCGATCTGGGTGACGTTGGCGAAGTGAGCGGTGTTGGGTATCCCTAGGCAACGCATGCCGTGGGCGTGTCGCCACTCCTGGGAGGGAGAGGGGGAGGGGGAGAGAGAGAGAGAGGGAGAGAGAGAGAGAGAGAATTTAAACTTCAAACAGCAGGATGGAGCCCACATCACTGCAATAAAACACACTAAAACAAAAGCCTGTTATTCTCACTGCTGCTCATGTAGCATAACCATAAACACGCTGCATATTACACCTGAGCAGAAACAGGACGCGCCGTCAAAGCCAGCAGTGACTGACAGCTACAGAATTATGGGAGAGGAGAGGTAAAGAGAAGAGAGGAGGGGAGAAGAAGGAGGAGAAGACAGAAGAGATAAGTAGACAGCAGGAGAGGAGAGGGGAGGGGAGGGGAGGTGAGGAGAGCGGAGAGAGGAGAGGGGAGGGGAGGGGAGGGGAGGTGAGGAGAGAGGAGAGGAGAGGAGAGGGGAGGGGAGGGGAGGTGAGGAGAGAGGAGAGAGGAGAGGAGAGGAGAGGGGAGGGGAGGGGAGGGGAGGTGAGGAGAGAGGAGAGAGGAGAGGAGAGGAGAGGGGAGGGGAGGGGAGGTGAGGAGAGAGGAGAGAGGAGAGGAGAGGGGAGGGGAGGTGAGGAGAGAGGAGAGAGGAGAGGAGGATTAGGACTCACTGCGAAGTGGCGCTGGAAGGCTTTGGGCCCCCTGTATGTGTAGTTTCCACAGATCTCACAGTTGTAGTTGATGTTCAAGCCGTGAAGTTTGTAGAGCCAGTAGGGGATTGGCTGAAAAGAGCACATGACCACATGACCACAGCTTATCTGGAAGGGTCTATACATCAGAGGTAAATAAAAGCCATGCATTTCCACACGGCTTCAATAGAACAGGGCGATTAAGGAGTAAGTGTGCTAGATAAATCCCAAATTAAAAACGCAAACCAAGCACAGCTGCTTCAGTGCTTCACCACAGCGCCCTCTGGTGGTACAGACGGGATGTGGTTGGTGGTTCGGTTCACAGAAAGTCTGACTGGTCTGCTGTCAAGTTGATTGACAGGCCCGGGGGTGGGGCCTACCTTGCCGTCCCAGCCCAGCGGCAGGTTCTTGGGGTTGTAGATGATCTCGTTATCTTCATCCTCGCTCTCACTCTCGCTCAGTTGCTCCTCCTCTTCCTCCTCACGCTCCTCGCCCGTACGAGCCTGCTTCCTCTGAACGTTCTCATGGGTCAGCTGTCTCTGCTCCTGCAGAACGAACACACACAGCGTTACACACACACACACACACACACACACACACACACACACAGTGAGTTACACACACACACACAGTGAGTTACACACATACACACACACACACACACAGTGAGTTACACACACACACACACACACACACACACACACACAGTGAGTTACACACATACACACACACACACACACACACAGTGAGTTACACACACACACACACACACACACACACACACACACACACACACACACGCACACACACACACACACACACAGCGAGTCACACACACACACACACACAGTGAGTTACACACATACACACACACACACACACACACACACAGTGAGTTACACACATACACACACAGACACACACTCCTGGGCAGTGTACATACACACACTGCTCTGCATGTGCACCTCTGTGGTTTATAATGCAGGTGCTTCTCTCATGTGAGGTCATGTGACTCACCCCCAGGATCTCCACATACTCGTATATCTGAGCCTCCAGAAAGCCTAGTTCCTTATTGCGCTCAGTGTCCCTGTCAATCAAAAAAAAAAACACCAGTGCATTAAATCACAGCCGGAGGAGGTGGAGATAACCACACAAGGATGCAAACCACACAAGGATGCAGACCCCTCACTCTACCCACCCATGGAACAGAGGGGTCACTAAGCAAAAACAGCGACGAGCAGCTTACTTCTTAGGCCCTTTGGATTTGGGGTTCTTGGCGAAGAGCGAGGGGTCCAGGGACTCGAGTGATTTGCCCTTAGTGCTGAAGAGCCTCTGGGCTCTCTCCTCCAGAGTCCTGCAGGACAGACACACGCCACATCAGTCCCAGCAAACCACCCACGACACCAAGTCCACAAAACACACTCAGAACCCGATGAAGAGCAGGGTGTGGGCTTTCTGGAATGTTTTTCAGTGTTCCAGAACCCTGTTGCTTCCAGTCGCCAGCAGCGATTGTGAAATCAGCATTAGAACGTTCAGTTAGGAACATTCTAATCACATATTTCTGATCTGTGAGCTGTTGCCGATGGGCGTTGCTAACACAGGGCTACGCTACTGGAGCAGTCGTTTGAGGAGGTGTTAGGACGCCTGTGAAGAGACGGAGTGAACCCAAGAGGGGTGGGGCGGGAGGGGGAATACTTACCCACCGCACTTCAGTCCCAAAGCCATGAGGGCAGACTTTAACCTGTCCAACCCCAGGGAAGCCAGCTCCTGTGTAGAGCACAGCTCAGTTAATTAAGATCACACAGACTCAGAGTTAAGGGACAATCACACAGACTCAGAGTTAAGGGACAATCACACAGACTCAGAGTTAAGGGACAATCACAGACTCAGAGTTAAGGGACAATCACACAGACTCAGAGTTAAGGGACAATCACACAGACTCAGAGTTAAGGGACAATCACACAGACTCAGAGTTAAGGGACAATCACACAGACTCAGAGTTAAAGGGACAATCACACAGACTCAGAGTTAAGGGACAATCACACAGACTCAGAGTTAAAGGGACAATCACACAGACTCAGAGTTAAAGCGGCGGCCACACAGACCCATAGTGGTTAAAGGGGCGGTCTCACCTCCCAGGAGGAGAAGGCGGAGAGATCCAGGTGAGCTCCTGCGTGGGTCAGAGCACTGCTGGTCTCTTTCTGAGAGGAGCACAGAGCACAGGTAACGACAGGAGCAGCACTAATCATCATCATAATAACAATAATATTAAACTAAACGCAGGAAAATAACAGAACAATTGAAATAACATGCACTCACACATAAAGCAAAGCATGGTGGAGAAACTTGAAGTATAAACAGATTAACCCCAAGTGTTTGTAATAAAGGCTTTAGCAGGAATTTCTCAAATAGCGTTAAAAAAAAAAAAAAAAAAGAATAATTGAAGCGGGCTGGTGTGTAATCACACAGGAGTGTGTGTGTGTGGGGGGGGGGGGGGTGGGGTGTACGTACCGGCCAGCCGGGAAACGTCCCGTTCTCCCACTTCTTCTCAAACTCTCCCAGGATCTTCCCGTACAGCTCGTTCTGATCCAGGAGCGGCTTCACTCTGTCAGTGTAATCCTGCAGGTACTCCAGAAGGACCTCCAGATACCTGCAGCCACACAAACAGGAAACTATTACACTCTGTAACCCACAGCCACACACACACACACACACACACACACACACACAGAGTAAACCATCACACCTGTTCCTTCAAGTGCTTATATGTGTGGTTGTGTGTCTACGTGCACAAAACAGGAAAACAAATCGCGCTCTTACCGCTTGTACTCGGCGTTCTTCCTGTCCTTGGAGATGTCGAACAGCTGGTCGAACGTGGACAGGTAGGTGATGTACTCCAGTTTCTGACAGAAAGCGAAGGGGAGAACAGTCAGGCCCAAACTGCACAGTCAGGTAAAGACACAGGCGCAGACTCCACAGTCGGGTAAAGACACAGGCTCAAACTCCACAGTCAGGTAAAGACACAGGCACAGACTCCACAGTCAGGTAAAGACACAGGCTCAAACTCCACAGTCGGGTAAAGACACAGGCCCAAACTCCACAGTCAGGTAAAGACACAGGCGCAGACTCCACAGTCAGGTAAAGACACAGGCGCAGACTCCACAGTCGGGTAAAGACACAGGCGCAGACTCCGACCCGCACGCTCACCTCAGCCCCCTTCAGGTTTATGTACTTCAGGTAGCAGTCGTGCAGATCCAGGTAGCGACCGTAGCCCTCCTCATCGGAGAACTCTACCAGGTCTGAAAGGGTCAAGGTTAAAAGGTCAAAGGTCATACCCTCGTCTCAGTAAAACAGAGTGTGTCTGAGAGAGTGTGCGAGTGTGTGTATGTGTTATGTATCTGTGTGTGCGTGTGTCTGTGCGTGTGTGTGAGAGTGAGTGTGTGTGTGTGTGTATGTGCGTGTGTCTGCCTGCCTGTCTGTCTGTCAGTGTGTGTGTGTGTGTGTGTCTATCCGTCTGTATGTTTATGACATAGCCACACTTGGCCTCTCTCTGACTGAGATGACTGCTGTCTGAAAAATCAGCAGGTCCACATGTATGGGGTGAAATCACACAAGTGGATGAGTGAGCTGAATTTGGGGGGCTGAATCAGGCTGAATTTGGCGGCTGCAGCGCAGTCAGACTCACTCTGCCCGTCCTCGCTGGGGTTCTCTCTGGCCTTCACCAGCTCCTCGAACTCCACAGACATGGGCACACAGATCTGCAGCACACAAAACAATCACTGCTGACTGAGACCGAGCACAGCAGGAGCCAATCAAGTGAATCCTCATTACTCCACAGCGACCTCTGTAATGCAGACAGGCTTGATGAAAGAACAGGGACCTCGATGTTAAGAACATGGAGTGGAGTATCTTGCACACATATACACTCTGATTGGTTGTGATGTTAATTGGCTTGCCTCGTTAGGGTGCTTCCGGTGAAATTCCTTGATCTGCTTGAGCCGGTTGTAGAACTCCGCGAATTCGTTTGGTCCCGAGATCGCGTTCAGCTCGTCCTTTCTCATGCTGGGGACGAAGACGTGTGCGCAACATTTAAACGCCGCACACCGATGCTCTGCTCACATCAGTTAAACCAGGGGTTCCCACACTTTCCAAATCTCACAGCACCTCGGCACCACTGTGATTCAGTGGCTACTCCGCAATATAGTGCCTTAAGCCTGAAGACCCTACATTACAGAGCTAGAATTACACTAATCACAATGCTATTACAGATGTGTAAATCAGACATGGATTGTTGCAAGGAAAAGTCTAAAATATATTGCTTATAATATACAGAAAATGAAATCTCTAAAAAAGGAATTATTTTTGACACATTGCAGGGAACCACCCTGGGAAATCTTCAATAACGTTAATTCGGTAAATCCAGATTTAAACTCAGAAGTATCATAGAATTTAATCTCATTAATCCATTACTGCGATTTCAAATTACCGCAAGGAACTAACCAACAAAAACATGCACTACAATTCAATCACTGATGTAACCGACTCACCCGTCTTTATCCTCATAGGAATCTCTCACATTTCCGCTCACCTCCATGTACCTCTGATAAAAGAAAAAAGGAACGTTATTGCCACTTAACTATATGCCACGAAACCACATTTAAAGCCATACAGTGAAACCCAACAGGCCTTACAACTCGTACTTACATCCAGCATTGCTCGTGTCCGATGATCAGAGTTTATTTGGTCGCGTAGCTATTACAACAACAAAAAAAACGAGACATTTAAAATCATTCAATATACTGTAGGTCCGCGTCTTACGATATTAACTAGCTAGGCGCTCGACAACACATTTATCAATTGCTCCAAAGCTAATACTAGATTAAAATGAGCATTACGTCTTTAGCATATCACGTATTTAACCAATTAGCTGGCACTGGCACTGATTCACAAACCAATTCGAAGACAAAATAGTTGGCGTGTAAGCTATAGTCGTCATATAACATCAAACTACAGTCTTCATCCAAATAGCTGGCCAATTACCCAAGATCACCGCTTCATATTAAGATAGCAGACGAACTGGAAAGACGTCATTAAGCGTTTGTTGCCCATTCTAAAGTCCAATAAAAACAAAATACAGATAATATGTAAGCTACCACCACGTATTACCAAGTTGAACTGAATAAACCATCGTATGGCGGAAGACTAGCAATAGCTTGCTAACAGCTAACTAGCTATATATTTACCGTCGTTTTCTTGTGAAGCATTTCTTTTGTTTTTGCGTCCATTAATCTTTCTTTTTCTTCATGGTAGCGCCGCTGTTGTTCCAAAATAGTCTCCATTTGTATTTCAGAAAGAAATTATGGTCAACGGTGCAGAAAATGAAAGGCCCAATACAAGCAAAGCCTTCTTCAGACCACGGCGCAGCGGTAAAAAGTTCACAATCTCACTGTGCTCGCTACTCACACAACACGACAGGTTCCGCCGGAAGTAGTCCTTCCCATGCACCGCTCTACAAGAAACAGGTTACGCACGAATTGGTTCCGTGTGTCTTCTGTCTACTCACACAAAACTTCTACACCTAGTTGCAGAACTGCACTTAGTTTAATTCAAAGTAAGCTAAATGTTAAGTTACTTTATATTTACCCTATTGCATTAACAGTAATAAAGTAAATGTAAAATGGCGAACATAGGTCATACACAATGCCACAGTTGTTCTTTAATAACATAGATACACACAGGATAATGGCCCAGAATAAGGCCTGCGTCGCTTAATGTCTAAGAGGATTAGATGAGATTTACTTTCTCACCTTAGTGCTCACCATTCAACGAACAGTATGACAAACCAGGCCGAATGAAAGTACATCAGTCATGTTTTTTTAACGAACATAATCTACATTTCTTCTAAGACCGTAACCTACGGTATACAATTGGCGAAGGTTAGTAATTGGTTCCACCTATGTAATTCAGGCAAATAACGGTCAGGTGAAAATGTTATAGGCTGGGTAGCTGTGGGGCTGAGGCGATAACGGAAATTTGTTTTGTGATCATTATGTGGGGAAAACAATCATTGTTCAGTATGAAATAAACTCTGATGAAGTGCTTTTAATTTTTATATTGAGTATGTATTCTTGTAAAAATACTAAAAAGCTGTATAAGTCGCTTAGGATAAAATCTTCCGTTAAACATCACTAATGTCCTGGATTCATGTTAAGACTGTTAAGTGTTTGTTTTTACACTGTTAGTACAGTTGATTTAGCATTACGAATTTTGCTGAGTACTCTGAACTTAATTAGTTACCTTATTTACGTTATTGCTGATATAATTAAACTAGGCAAACCTCGTGGCGTTTAAATAACAGACTCAGCGCCTGCGGGGCAATTGCTCATGTTGTTTTTTGTTTTATTACTTTGCTTGCAGTTATTTGTTAAGCCAAGGAATTTATAAACCTGGCCCTGCCACATTTCTGCAGCTAATGGTGAGGATAGGCCACCTTGTCACGTGTTCGGGAAATATTCCACAGTCCGCAGATGATTTGCATCGACTCATCCGACTGAGTCAACTGAGAAATTATTTGCAACAGAATCAGATTTTTTTTTTACGAAGCACTAGGAAGCCTACACAACAAATCTTTTGTTATTCAAACCACGAGGTTTCCCCCCACAAATTATTCAAAATTATTTTTTTACTCGGGGTCATTTAAATACTACAACTCATATTTATATTTCTACTAACACTGCAGTTGCACGATTATTAGTATTAGCGTTGGGGCTGGGGATTTTCACCTGTTTGCATGAATGTGTCGCAGAATGCACAGGCCTCTGGTTAACTGGGAAATAAAAACAAAACAAACAAACAAAACATGTATATTACTGTTTGAATTCTGCCCATTTGTAGGTAAAAAAAAACATGTGGAAGTAACCGGAATACCTCAATATGGCCGAGCGCATCTTGCGGTCGACCGTAGCATGGGCTATGAGAGGTCTCCTGTGCGCCTGTAGGTTCTTATGGGTAAGAGCTACTTTTCCATGACATTCCCATAAAGAGCTGTTGTTGGTTTTAATGTTGTACCAGTGTGACACGTTAGTGTGCCGTGGGTGGTGACAGACACGAGCACCGTGCGGTTGACATGACCTAATTCGCTCCTCTTTGTTGTGTCTAACAGGTACCGTTCTGCTCGTCTGAACAGAAAGAGAATTCTAATTTGATGTTCGTGTATCTGTTCATGTAGGTGAGTCCGTACAATGTTGCAGATCGTCCCCGAAAAACTGGACCCATTTGTGACTCCCACTTTGAAAACATCACAGGTTATTTATTTATTTATGTATTTATTTATTTATTTATTTATTTATGTTGACGAGACTTTAAAAAATAAAGATATCCTGCACACACATGCATTTTGTTCCAGAAGTTCAGCTATAATTCACAACTTATTAACTGCCCAGTTGAACTTCTAACTAAGCTGTACAAACAAGAACAAAACGACCCGAACCAGAATTGAACTACATTAAACAAACAACAGTGAAGTACACCCCAGTATGCGGGACATAGGTCTTACACAAGAGTTATGTGGGCTTTGATAGGTAGGATCTGTATGTGAAAAGCGTTGCATTAAAAAAAAACTGATGCAGTAGTTTACCCATTAATCCAGCAGGGGGCGGGGTTGTCATTCTCCTATAAAATAACTAAAAAAACAAAATGAATGACTGGCTGTGTCTGAAACAACTTACTTGCCTACTGTTGAGTATACAACTCATATGTGTATGTACAGTATACACACTGTGTGTGTGTTTGTGTGTGTGATTGTATGTTTGCGTATGTGTGTGTGTGCATGTGCTTGTTTGTGTGTGTGCGTTTGTGTGTACACATGCGCATTTGAGTGTGTGTGCGTGCTTGTGTGTGTACGTGTGTGTGTGTGTGTCTTGTGTGTGTGTGCGCGCGTTTGTGTGCTTGTGTGTGTGTGTGTGTGTGTGTTTAGGTCCAGAGTCTGAGAGCAGGGCGAAACGCACCCATCAGGAAGGTAGAGATGTCCTCCACAATCAGCTGGTGAAAGCAGCTGGAGAAATCCAGCAGCTGAAGTCTCAGCTGGCCAGTCAGAGGGCCTCCTGGGAGAAGAGGTTTGTGGAGCTGCAGAGGAGGCAGCAGGTGCTGAGAGAGCAGGTAATGCCCTCTGCAGGCCCATGGTCACATTGCAGGATAACACTGTAAGAGGCAACCACAGATTTTTGGCTGGACTGCAACAGCGGGGCCAGCCCTATAAACGCGAATGTCTGTGACTGAGTGACTGAGTGATAAAGTTACACCATTGGTCGGCCGGTTCTGTCCAGCCATACACGAGGTTTTGACCTGGTCTTGTTCGTCTGTAAAATGTATCAATAAATTTGTGCGCCGTTCATAAAGCCTTCTCAGCTTAGATAGGGCTGAAATATTCAAACGCTTCAGCACGCTGCTTTCAGCACTGGCATGGTATTCGCATGCGCTGCTGGCAATCCTTCTGCCAAAACATCACCACTGTACATTACATTACAGGCATTTAGCATTTTTTTTTTACATTCAATTTATGCTGCATCCATTAATACAGCTGGATATATACTGGAGCAATGCAAGTTAAGTGCCTTGCTCAAGGGTACAACGGCAGTGTCCTACTGGGGAATCGAACCTGCGACCTTTAGGTTACAAGACCAACTCCTTAGCCATTATACTACACCGCGTTCCCAGTAGCACAGGTTAATTAGAGAGGAACTCGCACTCAGGGCCTTTTCTATCCGGCAGGCTATTAGCAAGTATGCTTGTGTCAAACTGACTCAGCGGAGCCATGTAAATGCTAATGTGCCTGGGTTTAAATTAAAGACACCTGAACATTAACATTAACATTAACATTAACATTAACGATTAACACCTGTTAGCATTTTAAATGGAAGCATTCTGGGAAATGGCTTCTCAAAAATCGAGCCTTTATTTATACAGGGTAGGTTGCCTGAGCGCACACGCTCATTTACAGCAATGCGCTGTTAATGGGGTACCTGAAGGAGACTCACGTGGGTGCAGGGAGAACATGCAGAACTCCACACAGAGAGGCCCCAGCCAGGATTCAAACCCAGAGCCTTCTTGCTGTGGGGTAGACGGTGCTGCCCGCTGCACCACCGTGCCCCCCCACCAACCGCCAACCGCTAACCGCTAACCGCTAGCCGAGTCAGTGGCCGTTACAGGGCTGAACCCCAAACACTCCATTTCCCAGACTAACCTTTTCCTCTGGCTTTCATTCTCCTGCAGAACTCTGCCCACCAGAGTTCCGTTCCCAGCACGGGGATTTCTCAATGGAAACGATAACCCCAGATGTTCTTGTTTTGCTCTGCCTGTTGTCTTGGCACACCCGGCTGTGGCATGTTGCCTCGGCATATTTTTAGCTTGCTTTCACACATTTTCACACGGATCTCAAAGTCATGTCAGTCTTTACACAAGACTTGTGTGTATACGCACTGTATATATACACATATATATATCCAGTAATAGTCAAGTAATATATCCAGCTTTTGCAAAACGAATATTAATGTGGTTAGAAACACTCATATGTTTTCATAAAACGACTCCTTCAGTCCCCCTGGAGCGTAAGAGATGTGTGTGCCAAGCAGTCATGCGCAACACGCTGCAGTACGTTCTGACTGTTTCCATTGAGCTTAACTAACGAGGAGCTGACGTGTGGCATTGTGTGCATGTACACTGGATCAGGGTGTGTCATGTACTAACTGTCCTTTGTGGCACTCAGCTACGTGTTGGAAGACGTGTATCATGCTTGTGTGTGTGGTCGGTTGCTAATGATGAAAAGATGGGGATCTCAAACCAAAGTCCCCCCCACCCCCAAACCACTCCCCCCTGCTTTTCCTCCCAGCTGGCTTCCAAGACCTTCGTCAGGACTGGAGTCTTCCTAAAGGATGGCCCAAAAATGGACGGAAACTTTGGCGAGAACCAGACAGAGATGGAAGCAGAGAGTGGCGGGTATTTGGAGGGGTAAGGGGGGGTATTTGGAAGGGTAAGGGGCGGGTCTTTGCAAGGCTGTGTGGGGGGGGGGGGGATCGGGGGGTCTGAGTAAGCCCAACGTTTGCAGGGCTTTAGATGTGTGGAGCTATTTTATTATTACAAAAAGAGCAGCGCTCATATAAACATAATACTCTGTACACCAGTGGTGGCAACTCCGGCCCTGGAGGGGGCGCTGTCTCTACAGGTCCTGGAGGGGGGCACTGTGTCTACAGGTTTAACTCTAGTCCTGGAGGGGGCGCTGTCTCTACAGGTTTAACTCTAGTCCTGGAGGGGGCGCTGTCTCTACAGGTCCTGGAGGGGGGCACTGTGTCTACAGGTTTAACTCTAGTCCTGGAGGGGGCGCTGTCTCTACAGGTTTAACTCTAGTCCTGGAGGGGGCGCTGTCTCTACAGGTTTAACTCTAGTCCTGGAGGGGGCGCTGTGTCTGCAGGTTTAACTTCAGTCCTGGAGGGGGCACTCTGTTTGTAGATTTTAGGCCTTGAAAACAAGATGTGTGCAATATTTAGCCAATTCCAGTGTGGAAGCACATTGAAAACACCTGCAGACACTGTGGCCCTCTAGGACTTGTCATTTGAGATCCCTGCTCTGTTTTTTATGTTCCTGGCTTCTCCACTAGGTGGCGTGAGGCACCATCTCTGGCAGCAGGGGACAGAGGCCTTCAGAAGCACAGGTTGCCATGGTAGCAAGGACTTCCTGTCCTCCTCTTCCTCCCCCTTAAGGGCGAGTCCCAATTCATCTATTTGTCACAAAAAAGTGAAATGTTTGCGTTTGCCAAAAGCCTGAGAAGACAGGAAATGAAAACTGATCAGCCCTCATGCTCGTGTCAGCCAGCTCTCTGAGTCGAATGTCAGATGTTTAAATCATACAAACTGTAACCCTGCACAACATACAGTATACACATTCAGAATGGCACCATATGTGTGAGAAATATCCCACCCAAACAAACACTGTGCCTACAAGACATCAAATATGTGCATTTACAAAATGTGCATGTAATGTTACATACATTTAGCTATCTAGCTAGCAATATGCAACTGAAACATTTTTGTGAGTATTTGATTTAAACACCATGCATTTAGCTAGCTAGAATGGCTAAGTTTGATTGCTAACTATAGCTAATGTTAGCTACGTATTATAGCTATGTTCTTACAAAAAAAGTATGAAACCTATTGGTATTAGTTAGTTTCAGAGCAAAGGCAGACCAGTTTAACACAATTTTGGGTGGGATATGTATATCTAGCCAAAGCCATATCAAATTAGACAGTTATCCAGCTAAATACATAACCATTGTCACCACATCTTTAATTATTTAGCTAACAGCTAGCAACGACAATATGGGTGGTAGCAATCGTTCACAGAAATGGCTATGTGCTACATGGTTTAATCTCTAGCGACAACAACCCCCCTCAGTTTTTGAAGCCATTTCCCCTAGTGGCTAAATAGTGAACTGCAACGCTGGTTGCAACAATAGCCTGAAACCCTGCCCACCCCATTAAGTCAGTGCCAAGGCTGTGGTCCGAACCGTTACACTGTGTTCACATGGATCATGGTAGATGGTAAACAGCAAATGTATGTCATTAGAGTGGATAAGAGCACAATGGTAAAATTTGGTTTGGATGGCAAAGAATACAATGGCAATGGCGGACAATGGCACTTGACGTCAAAGTTCAAAACGATTCAACTTCTTACCGTTATACTCAACAGAATTCCAGACCGGACATGGCGCCAACACAACACAGCAGGACAACGTGGTGGACTGCGAGAAATTAATTTTATTACAACATTTTCTCATGGCCCGGTGGTTGGACGTGTTATTTTATTGTTGTGTATTTCCTGTGTTTTATTTTTGGTGTATATATTTTATGGTTTTATGCGCATACCTGCCTGTAACAAGAACTTCCCAGAGGGGGTAATTAAGTTGAATATGAATGAACATTAATCCTGCTAGCGTGCCCAGTAACCTTGCATGTGAAACTTTCTGGGCAAGTGAAAAAATGTAACGTAATGTGAACTGAGTTTGTGAACACTGATTAGTCTGGCTGAAACTGAAGCCCATGGAGAGTCAATGGGTGATGTCGTAGTGACTCTGTACATACAGTCTATGGCTGAGATGCCCTTACACATCTGTCTCATAACTTTATGGTTCTAGGAATCTGACATAGTTTCCCGTAACTCTGTGGTGCTCTGAGACTGACCGGGTTGCTCATAACCGGAGGTGGAAAATCCAGGTTCAGAGAGTAAATGTCCTCCCCATTGTTTTCTTCCAATGAACCTGTATTTGCTAATGAGTATGATTCTTCAGCCAGGAGCTGGAGCTATTTAGTGAAATTAGCAGGCTGTGCTCATGGGTGTAGGAAACACATGGCAGGACTTTTAAGTTCTGACTCGATTCTCCACCTCTGCTCAAAACCATATGGTACTGGATGTCCAAACTGCTCATGGATGTACTTTGTGAACAAAGCAGGAGAATGTTGTTTCTTCTGATGAATCATGACCTTGTGGATGCATGTGCTCTGAGCAAGCTCAACCACGGACTGCTCTGTTACTCAACCCTGAGTTATGAAAACCATTGAAGCGAGATAAAAAAAACAACTTCCTTAGATAGAGGACGGTGGGGTGAGAATGTTCTCAGATCGTTCTAGATAGTTCTTTTAATCAGGGCGTTTTTTCTTCTTCATATCTTCTCTTCTGCATTTCTGTCTGCGTACGAATGTCCTCCGAAAACCCTCTGAAACGTTAAACAGTGCAGCTGAGTGATAACAGTCTACGGGCATCGGCACTACTTTGCATGCCGACTGTAGACCACTTTCTGTAGAAACGCTCTGGCTGACAGGCCTGTTGACTGTTGGCCAGCGATCAAGTGAACATTTGTTATTGATGGACTGAGTTACAGTGACAGGATGTGAGCCAGCTTCCCCCAAATAAAAATCATTTTGTGATTTGATCGCGGCTATATGAAAATTTTCCACTTCCACGGCTGCGCCCTGTAACTGCTCGTGAAGGCCCCTCTTTGTTGACTGGTCGGTTGACCGCCATTTCGCTGTGACTGTCACTGTGGGTAAATGCCACTGAGATAAGGACGACTTCTGCACAACTGAAAATGAAATGAACGTTTAAGTGATAAATATTGCTGACAGCTGCTCTTTTTCCTTGTTCTTTTTGTCAGAGGCGCATAATATGAATATGTTGTTTGGCGCATTATTTATGGCTGGATATCATGCTTATGAACTGTTATCTGAGTCACAAAGTTAACCACTTCCACACGTAATCACGACGCCAACTAAGCCATGTTTACATGCCTGTTAAATATCGATATGTGAACACCTGTGTGATGTGCTGGTGTGTGGACGAGCCTCACGGTCTCAGGTGGAATCCGGACTGTGCCAGTGGCGACTGTCGGGGGGGGGGGGGGCGGGGGGCGGGTCCAGAGTGCGACTCGTGGTCTGTGAATGCGCTGAGGTGCGCAGGGTCCCTGGCAGAGAGGTGGGACTTCCACCTGGGGGGGTGGGGGGTGGGAGGGGTGGGGGGGTGCAGAACTGTAGAACAGAGGGGCGGAGCTTCTTCAAATGGTTCCTCCTCCCCAGTCCTGACTTCAACCCCGATCCTCCTCCCACCCAGCTCCGCCTTCTTTTCATTATCTCCAGCCCAAATCCCTCCCGCCGCCCCAACACAGTACCTGCTCCCCTTGCCAACTGTTTTAGCAGGCACCGCCCAGAAGGGGGAAGAGGGGAGAGGGGTGGGGGGGGGGGGGGGGGGGCGCCTTAAATTAGAAGTTGATTATTGGCCCCTGGGAACTCCACACACCCCTGCCCCCCCCCCCCCCCCCACCCCACACCATTGCGTATCAGGCCTGCACAAGCTCCAGCATCGGGCTGACACCCCAGGATTTAGCCGTTTGAGAGAGCTTCAGCTATATGCAAATACTGAACAGACTGGCTGTGCTTGTGCATTGCTTTCTTCCTTTTGGCTCCGTATGGAAACCCGTCTCAACCTGGGGTGCGAAACATTCTGCCCCCCCCCCCCCCCGGACAGGTGTCCGCCGTGTGATCCCTTTTTAAAATCCAAACAACTGAAGAGTTTGATGAGGCAGTTAACACCAGAAATCTGCCCCCCGGGACCAAACCAGCGTCCCGGTCTGTCAAACAGCCTCCCCCCACCACCTCAATACAGGGGTGCACAGCGAGGAGTATCCCAGAGTTTTGAAATGTCATGACAGCTTCTGCTCTTGATTGATTTATCAGCACAGTCGTTCGCTTGATCTGACATGTTTGATGTGAAGTCACGAGCTGCAGCTGTAGCCTGCGCGGGTTACCGTGGCGATAGTGCTTCACCGTGGCCCGATACCAGAGTGAACCGGCCCGGGCTGCACACACGTGTTTTGGACAGGAACGTCAGAAAGGCTGCTTGCCGGATCATCTGGCACTGTTCTGGTGCGTGGATGGGCCCCACGGCCTGGTATCTGTTAAGGCACTGCTGTAGTGCATGGATGGGCCCCACGATCTGGTATCTGTTAAGGCATTGTTCTCGTGCATTGGATGGACCCCGCATTCTGGTAAATGTAGATATACCAAGCAAGGAACTATGTAAACGCAGTTTGTTTGCTGGGCCCTGTTTTTTTTTTTCTCTTGGATTTTTGCAGTCTGTAGTTCAGTTCCTGCCTTAGCTGTGCAGCCACTGGTCAGTCTTAGCTTTCTGTTTCGTCAGTCGTGAGCATCAGCTGTGTCACACATTAATTATCAGACCAATTAAATGTAAACACTTACGTAAAAAATCACATGTTCAAAATTCACATGGGAACACCCAGCATTTGAAGAGTACAGTGAACTATAAGCATAATCCCACTTATAAGATGAGAGCAGAAAACCCCTAACCTATGCTATTTCTAGTCACGTTTTGTTTTCACATGTGAACATTTTAAAAAGGTCAGTGATATGAATCTATGAAGGTGCAAATGACTCAATGTGACCTATTTTCTTTTCACATGTGGAAATGTTAAAAGGCAAATTTCCTGTGTGATTTTTTCATAAAGGGACTGTTCTGGTAATTTGATCTTTAAAGCTGGTTATCAAAAGCTTTTAGCTTTATAAAAAAATTGGCCATTAAAATAGAATAAAATGGTTAACAAAATGTACTTATTATTACTGAATACAATGTGTCAAATTAACAAAATGGAATTTTAGATTAAATAAAAGGTGATCTCTTAAAATGTAACAGCCATAAACGAACCACACAAGGCATTAAATATTAAATATTAAATCTTCAAAGGAGGAACTGAAAAAAAGTCATTAAAGCTTAGATGCATGGATTCGGGAGTGAATGTGTATCGTGTGGTAGTTTTCAAAACTGACTGCAAATAAAAAAAGAGACATTTGAGTGATGTGTAAGTCACCTGTAATGGACTCTAGCAATTATTCAAAAATGAAAAAGGCCATATATCCTTCATAATAAGCTCCTCAGTGCAGGAAAACCCTGAGCGTTTATTATTGAGTATTTAAAGCAGTTAAAGCACTGACGTTTTGGTTTACCTGGTCATTAGCTGTCGCCGTGATTTAAAATCTTTCCACTTGCACAAAACAACTTAAAGCAGTCAAGATAGTTTTGTCGCGTATAGTTGCGAATATAAATTTGGGGGCGCATTGAAAACATTTGGGAAGCCCTGCCTTGTAAGTGCTGTGTGTCGTCCCCACAGAGAGCCAGGCCATGGTGTCTTCCTCACGTGTGACAAGCCACTGATGGCGTAGTAACGGTCCTGGAAGGAGAGGGCGGAGCCAGGCCCCCCCGAAACCCCCGTGATTGGCTGGGTGCATGTGGGTCACTCGCTCGTCCTTCTCGCTCCCTTATCAAGCGGCGGTGATCACGAACGATGTCCCGGGACCCTTTTCTCAGGCGTGTGAGCGGGGGGGGGGGGGGGGGTGGGGGGTCACGCCAGCACTGCACCATCATCACAGAGAGACACCCCCCTCCCAAAACCTCTGACAAAGTGGGCTATCACAGTGACAGTCCATTCCAGTCAGGCATATCCACCGTGGCCCAGTTGGGCCCTAAAGCCTGTGGTTTAGAGGGAAAGTGCAGGGGAAGTCCACCTGTGACGAGAACTTCCTTCTATCCAGCCAAACGGAAGCATTTCATAACGTGAGTCATTCTGGGCACAATCGGGCCTTTATTCTCTGGCTGGCTGGAAGCCGCTTGTGGGGCTGCGGGTCCAAGCTGCTACGAGCCTGTGGGTGCAGGGCGGGAGACCGGGAGGGAAAGTCCCAGAACCCCACTGGAATCAAGGAAATAGAGCAGAGATTGATGAGAATAGTATAATATACCCCCAGGGCACGTGCCAAGGATCACAATGTGTAGCTTCATAAAAAAAAAAATAAAAAAATAAAAAAAACACATAATAAAATTACAATCATGCATCATATTTGTTCAACTCCAGTAAAGCAGGAATCTCAAGGCTTTACTTATTTTTATTGGCAGTTTTTTATTTATTTATTTTTTATCAGAGTCGATTCCTGGTCCATTTCTGTTCAGTAAATCCAGGAAATGAGTTGACAAATGAATCAAGTAATTAAAAAAAAAAAAAAAAAACAATTCATTAATCATATTATTCATTTATTTCCTGGAATTGAACCCATGCCCTGATGGTTGTTACACACAGGAGTAATGCGGAGCAGGATGACTAGACCCCGGTGTTTTTTCCCCCCCCAGTTGACACGTTCAGTAATGTGGACAGGTGTGCATGCAGCCTTGGACTGTATAGGGCCTGCACATTTCTGGCTGGTGTATGTGCAGTATGATGGTGAGAGAACTGGGCTCAGACTCAGAGATTGCAGGTTTGATTCCCAGACAGGGTGTCTGCTTAAATGGTGCTTAACCTGAATCACTTCAGTGAACCTCCAGCAGCATGAGTACATTATTGTACATGGTGGGGGGGGGGGGGAATAAACTGTGGTTAAAGGTTAAAAGCATGAGCTTAGTGTAGATATATAAACACTCGCTTACCACCGCAGAGTTAAATCCCCAGCAGCGGTACTTCCGGCTTGGTCAGACGTTCCTATGAACACAATTGGCGGTGTTCGTGGGTGGGAAGCCCTGTTCAGCAGGGAGGGGATCTGGGGGAGACCCTCGCGTGACCCTCCGCACGCGTTACGCCCTCCCAGTGAAACTCCTCGCTGTCAGGTGAAAAGAAGCGACTCCACATGTATCGTCGGAGTCATGTGGTAGTCTACACCCTCCACAGACCGACAGAGGATAGGGCATCGACCAGGACCGTGGTTCACACGGGGAATTGGTATAACGATTAAATTGGGGAGAAAATGGGAAAAAAAGCATATGCTCAGAAGTGATGGAGTGACTTTCATAAGTGTGACCACGCACATTCTGAACTGCAGTCACAAATCAACTCAATCATCTGTTTAACCAAAATTCCCAAAGTGGGAAGTGTGGGGGGGGGGGGGGTGATTGGAGCACGAGGAGTGTTGAAGGAAAAAGGCACAGCACCGGATGTGCGCGTGTGTGTGCATGTGTGTGTGTGTGTGTGTGAGAGACAGAATGTGAGTTTGTGAGTATGTGTATGCGAGCGGGTGAGTTTGCATGCGTGCGTGCATGCGTGTGTCTGTGTGTGTGCATGTGTGCGTGTGCATGTGCGTGTGTGTGTCTGTGTGTGTGCGTGTGCATGTGTGTGTGTGTGTCTGTGTGTGTGCGTGTGCATGTGTGTCTGTGTGCGTGCATGTGTGTGTCTGTGTGTGTGCAAGTGTGTGTGTGTGTGTGTGTGTGTGCGTGCATGTGGGGTGGGGGCTTAAAAACATTTCCTATTACCAAAGGTTGACTTGATGGAAAGGCTTGGGAACCAGTGCGCTTAATAAACGTGAAATAATTAAACTGCACAGACACACTACCACTCTTCTTCATGTCAGATCAATATATATAAAATATGCTTTATTAGCTTATTTGTAACCATGTGAACACGACAAGGCGATTTGTAACTATGGGAACGAACGTGACAACAATGAAACACAGACACTTCAGCTGAAAAAAAAACCCTAAGGCTTTCGGGGGTTTACATGCAGTGCGTGAACTCTTGAGAAACCCTGCGACAGGCTCCAGCCTGCCAGATTTGTATGTTTAAGTTTTCACATACTGTACTCTGTGTCAATGCGGCGTTGTGAAAGCGCCGTGGGTTAGGCTGGCTTCTTTTTTCGCGGCGCCCGGTCCGTGGACGCAGTTCTGCGAGTCACACGTGACGGTGAACACGAACGCGACTCTGGCGGAATTCAGCACTGTCGCGCAGTTCGTCTTCACATCCTCTTTTTAAAATTTTTTATTTTTTTATTTTTTATAGCGGGCTGTGGTGAGCGTGGTCTGACTGAGGAGCCGCGAGACTGCCGACTCAGGCCATCTGCACATCAGCATTGTTTTTTTTTTCGGAAATCCCCAAAGTAGCTGGCTTCTGAGAATTTCGCACAGTGCACTGTGTATCGAGGACAAGGTGTTTTCATTGCTGTAACTGGTCATAAAGCCGGCTACGCGGTCGCCAGGACGTAGACGCTACAGGAAGGTTCAGTGCTCAACCGACTAATTACGAATATTTTGTGCAATATGTGAGATCATTAATTAATACAGGGTTTGCAAAAAAAAGTGAAACAATACCTAAATATATATATTTTAAATTACTTACTGTGAAGAGTAATTCACATGCACCCCCCCCCCCCCCTACACACACACAAATTGTACTGCCCAGCAGATATTACAGATGGTTACAAATACATCAAGACACAACGCATACATTGCAAAGAAACGATTTCTGTTTTTTATTTGCAGCACAACTCTTATGTTTGTGTGTGTGAACGTTAAGGTAAACCTGACCCCGAAGGCCAGTAGTAGGCCTACCACTGGCGTAATATAACTGAGCAACGTTGCATGTCTTAAAATGCGTTAACGCTACAAGGTGATCTACGTGACTGGAGACGAAATGTGACAATAACCCAGCGCACGGACGTGGAGGCTGGCGGCTGGACGGCGATCGCACTCATCCTCGCGGAGTCAAAAACGTGACAAAAGCGAGAGGAATTCTCCGTAAATCAGTAAATCACTAAAATCTGTAAATCACCACACATATGTGGAAAGAGCGGGATGGATCGTGTCCAGATCCGCGAGCGAGTTCGGCGTGCAAAACGGCCCGTACATGCGTTCGCACTGGGGCGCTCGCGGAAAGTTTTAACTCCGAAGCTCCGCCTCCCTTCCTTGGCACCTGATAGGAAAGAACAGGTATTGAGCAACGATTTGCGGCTGTGCTCGAGAGCTAGGCTACTCGTCAGCATCGAATTTTGCAGATGGAATGCTACATCAAATGACGGCATAGCCAAATAGTCATAAATTAAGCAGCCACAAGGACAGGCAATGGGTTGCACTGGTCATGAAAGTGGCTTCATCTGATTATCTTTATCGGCTTTAAGGTCATAATCGGAGTATTCAAAACCTGATTAAGAGACCTGAATTTTGCCCCCAAATTGTTTTGATTTTTTGGTGCATGTAGACATCTTACTCCAATTTACTGAGGCTTTTTTGAAACTGCACATGTCTGGCAAAAGTCAAAGATCCCTGATGATAAGTAACATGGCTGCCGTGTACACCGCTGATTACGGAAACCATCCTGTAAACGCGGCAATTGAAGTAACCGCATTACTGACTGCATATTTCATGTGTATTCTATTATCTAAATACAGGCATAAAGGGATTACTCCCAATAACTGGGGTATTGTACGCTGGTAATTTTTGTAAATACTTCCAGCGTTCATACAGCAGTAACCTCGCACAAGGAAACGCAACCTGTCAGTTAACAGGACTGTTGTCTACAATCTCTCTCTCTCAACGTACAATGCAGTTGCACGTGTCCGAAGAGAATTCATCTGCAGCAGGCCGGACTTGTTGGATTTGTTCTGTTTGATTGAACACCTCTCCCTTTGTGATCCACAGATTCCGCACCTCTGACTGACAAACTGTTCTCCCCACTTCATTCATTTCCTGACTGATTCAAATGTCCCCGCAATGCCAGCAATGGCTTTCATAGTGACTCTGCACTTCGTGAATCAATTAGAGCGGTTGATTACACAGTTAACTCAACTGGGTGCTGATTTTAAAACAAGAACCAGCAGACCCTGTAGCTGGTCCTAGAGCGCTCTATACAGTTTCTGTTTATATTTAGGTGGCTCTCAGTTAACCTCTTGCGAATGAGGAAGCACATCGTGAGCAGTGCTTGGTCTGCTTTCCTTTGTTTCACAAAGGGGCGTCCAATCGGAAAAGGGCCAGAGTGGGTGCAGGTTTTATGTGTTAGCCCAGCAACCCGACACCTGATTCAACTAGTCAGCTAATCCCAGGCTTCAGTCAAGACCTGGATAAACAGAATCAGGTGTATTCATGCTGGGCTGAACATTGTTAAAAAACCTGCAATCCCACCGGCCCTGTCAGATAAGAGTGGACACCCCTGCCTTAACACGTTTTTGGGAAGTTGAAATATTACAACTATGTTTGCTGATCCAGGGATTAAAAAAAAAAAAAATTGTCAAAAAGTGAGACAGGCCCCATTGCGTTTAGTAGGGTACTTCTTTTGGTGAATTTGGCGGCATTATTTAAAATAAACGTTCATTTTTATTTAAACATTTTTTAAATTTATTTTACCTCGTGATCTGGCTATTCGGTGCGTATTTATTTGGTATTCTGTCGCGCTGCTCGAATTCAGTTGCTTAAATATCAGATAGTTTTGAGGTAATCCAACTCCCTTTCTTTTATGTCACAGGACAAGCCTTGGGGTGATACGGCATGTTTGCAGAACTGCGCGGTATGCGTTTAAAATGCCTCCTCGTGCAGTCTGAGATCTGTGCGCAAGTGTTCTTCGTAATCGTTTCATTTTTTGGGGGGAGGAGCCTGTAGGCTGTCCTCAGCCATTGCCAATATGCAAAATCTAATGCTCTTGGCTTCATATTTCTGAGACCAATTCTCGCGTTTCGAAATCCTGTTCCATGGAAGGATACGCTTGCAACCCACTGCACGCTTCACACCTCCAGTTTCACTACAATGCTTCCTCTCTGCTCTTGGCTATTAAACCAATGGCCGCTTAATTCTGACAAACTGCATGAACGATAGGCAGCGATTCATGCCAACTCAGCCGCTGGCCTATAAAATAACCCTCTCCTGGACATTGCTAGGCTTTAATGCATTTCTGTACACCACACATCACTCTTATTTCCACTTTCCAAGTGTTCTACTGATTGACATCTGGTGATTGGGACTAAATGAAGAAATCCTGAGCCTTTTGAGGAGGCAGGTAATCAGTTACATCCAGGAATAAGCTGTCAGGACCTCTAGAGTTGGCAGCTGCTGTTGCCGTATTTGCATTTTCATCAAGCTATCAGCCATCGGTTTTGGGTGATGTCTTGTCCAAACAGCCCTTAGTGTCGGGGGGGGTTTTCTCCCACAGACGTATTTCCCATAAATCACGTTAACGCTGCCGCTCTCTGCGCTTTCTTTAGATCGAGGCCTATGCCATTCTCTGAGTGCTGTAAAGCCTCAGGCCTTTTCAGGCACATGTAATTGCTGAAAATTACCCGCAGCTTTTGAATACATGTGTACCTCCTCGGATTGTGGACACTGTTAATTGTCCCCTGCAGACGTCTGATGTTCTCTGACGTCTGACTGCTCCACTCCTTCCTCTTCTGCACCGGCTCACGTAACCTGTACACTGACTTGACTGAGCGTTGCTATTTTGGCCGAATGACTGTTTGGTGTTTTTCGGAACACCTTGGTGTGAAGACTAGAACAGGACATAAGAATTGTTTGAACAGATTCATCTACTCCAGGAGAGTTGCAGGGGTTTTGCTAGGTTTGTTTTTCCCCTTAAATTCAGCAGCTGGTTCAGACGCAAGAACCCAGGTGAGTTACCTGTGTAAGTCAGCTGCTTTCATTGGTCAGTTTTAGAGCTGAGTAACAATGAAAACCAGCAGCTCCTGCACTTCTACAAGACCATGTTTGAGGACTCCCCCACTGCAGGTGCATTCTGGGAAACAAGTGCTGCAGTACCCCCTCGCGACTGCAGGGGACTTAAAACCATACTTTAAGTCCTTCCAATAAATTCAATTGGGAGACCATGGGATTTTTTTTTTCCAGCCTTGTCACAAGTGAGATATGTTGCTCTTAAACTAAACAAGTCATATTGTATGGAATTGTTGACTATTATTGCCCAGCGAGGTGATCGAGAGAATTCTCTTATGAAAATGCAAACATGACAGCACGTCATTTCTGTGAAAAATACTTTGATATTACACCATTCCTGGCATACAGTTCACAGCGCTTTCTTACGTAAACGGTTTTATTTGTTTACTTTAATGGCATTTAGCAGATTCGGTTACGCAGAGAGACTTGCAATGCAAACAAGAGCTAAACCATGGATTAAAATGCAGGAATTCCCTTGGGGGGAGGGGGGGAGGGGGGGGAGAATAGTTCCAATACAGACATAAAATGCAAAGTAGCTAGCTGGCCTGCTTTCAAGCTAGCTGTCAGGAGCCCTCTTTTGCATACTGACCGTGTTCTCGCTCGAATGTTAACGTGTGAACGTTCACGTGACGAGAGTGATCTCAGCACACGCTCACTGCGTCGCTCCCAGACAGAGCGCAGACTGAGGCGCAGACAGAGCGCAGACTGAGGCGCAGACAGAGCGCAGACTGAGGCGCACACTGTGGACATACTCCTGAGGTTCCATTTCCATTTATACTCTTCCCAAGTAAAACTGGACGTAAAATTTAAATGATTATAAAACAAGTTATTAGCAAAAAAAGTTGCCGGAGCGTTTGCAGTTACACTACAGATTATTCTTTTAAAAACTGTTTTCAGATTGCTCTTTGAAAGCAAGTTCCATATTAATATGCCCGTACAACCCAGCAGTGATTGGGAGGTGTGCTCAGCCCATGTCAGATTAATACCCCAGGTATGGCAGTTCATTATGAGAATCCCTTACATATATATCTATATATTTAACACGTAATAAACAACACTTTTTTTTTTTTTTTGAATGTCAAATGCTTAATATATATTTCACGGCATACTACTGAAGTGATCTAGCTACAGTTCCTGACCATCTGACCTCTTTCTAGCAGAAACAAGAAAAATCAGAATCGGAATGGATGCCTGTGGCAGGTTAATTACTCATAGGAATGACAGGACATTTAGCTGACTGTAAAGCAATAATGGGCTTAGATGGCCCACGGAAATGACTGTGCGTGCCTAACCTGGGGCTCCCAGCAAGCGGCTAGCATGGGTGGGCAAGGAAGTCTGCATTTCATTTTAGCTACATGTAATGACAAGCTCAAAAACACACACGCGCGCGCACGCGCACACACACACACACACACGTGCGCACACGCACATGCACAGACACACGCGCACACACACACACACACACGCGCACACGCACATGCACAGACACACGCGCACACGCACACACACAGATTCAAGGGCGGCAGGGTGGCCTAGTGGTAGGCTGTTTGACTGGCAGTTGTGGAATAGCACACACAGGTAGGCTTACCTGTATCCGGGAGCTTACATGGACAAAAATTAACTGCCGTTGGGCCCTTGAGCGATGAGTCTCCCTCTCTCTCCCTCTCTCTCTCACTCTCAAGTGGGGCCCATCCATACAGTGCCATAACCGATACCAAACCATGGGGCCCATCCATACACTGTGACAGTGCCTTAACAGATACCAGACCATAGAGCCCATCCCAGCACTAGATCAATGCCGTGACAGATACCAGACCATAGAGCCAATACACGCACTAGAATAGGTATTAACAGATACCAGACAGTGGGGCAAATCCATGCTAGAACAGTAGCTTAACATTGCCCGGATGGCCAATGGTCCACACAAATGCATTAAAGCCTGGTATCCAGTTGCTGGTGCATACCACATTTGAAAAAGCACTGATGGGCAATCTGCATCAAGACAAATGCACAACAGAATAAGCAATAATATTTTATTCTTTTTTTTTTTTTAAAGAGTAACATGATTTACCAGAGGATTAAATACATTCAAATAATATTTAGCAGTGCATTCTTTGATCCTTAAAAAAAATTATTTAAATCCTATTGAAACACAGACACACTCATACTCAGGCACACTTCTTAAGACTTCTAGGAGATATTCGAACATAGATTGCTTATGCTGATACACACAGACTCACATACAGTATGCTGTATTTCTAAAACAGATATTTCTCTGCTCAGATAAGCTTTTTTCTTACATGTAATGCTTTGTTGAAAGAAAAAAAAGACACATTAAAAAACTTTACCTCCCTGGGTCATTTTTAAGTGACCACTACATAACTCTGGCACACAGTGCCTGTACACGAGGAGCTATACGTTGAGAAACACGTATGATACTACAGGGGAGACAAAATAACACCCAATATCAACACTCCAGAGCTCTGTGTGATACAGGCCTCTCTCTTATGTAAAGAGGTTTTTGTAACCACTGCCCTTTGGATAAAACGGCACTCTTCTGGAGAATGCTGGGTCGTGAGTCTTATCGGCATTCTTCAGAGGGCTTCTGGGAAAGCAGACGTGGCCCTGGGGACAGTGGGCGTGGCCCTGGGGACAGTGGGCGAGGCCTTGGGGACAGTGGGCGTGGCTCTGATGACAGTGGCCCATGGAGACAGTTTTAACTGTAGTTTTCCAGAAGAGGCCAAGAAACCTTTTATTAAGAATGAAATTCTGTACACACAGAACAGCTATTCTTTCCTCTCTGAGGTTTATCCAGAGAACAATCACAGGGCTACCATGGTTTTAAAAAAGTGTTTTGTGTGTGTAAACTGTCAGGCAAGAAACAAGAAGAGTGCAGTTAGCAATGCAACGGAACTAGCAGACAATGTTATGACATCATGGAAATGTACACACTCAATATGAACGGTTATTTTATGACAGAACGAAAGGTTTAGAAACTAGCTATAAGAAACCAGGTTCTAACATTGGATTGGGTCTGCTGTTTGCTGTGAACAGTGTATGGCAACCTGAAAGTCATCTTTGAAATGGGCACTCAATATGTTTATCCTTGTTGGGATACTCTCCAAAATGCAAAATAGAAGAAATGGTAAAAATGGTGGCAGGTTGATTTAAAAAATCTGAACCAGTAATACCTGTTTCACGTCTGCTGCCATATCAAGGTTTTTCTTAGCCAACAAGGACTGTGTCAGAGCGAAAGACTGCTGTCTACCCGACAGGCAAGCTCTTATATGCAAAGCACCAAGCACAGAGTTTGCAATTACGTCCTCTGGCTCGCTGTCTTCAGGAACATGTCATCTGCACCAAACCTCATTCCTTTGCCACTTTCATGAAACATTCCCTGCAGCCACTGAGACTAGTTTCTCTCGTCTGGTTTGCTATTGGGTAATAATATGCTGTTGCTTTTTAACCAGCATTGGATTCTATTAAGTGTACACAGTTCACACGGTAAGAGCCTGTCAGCGGCAAACCCAAACCAAGGTAGAGTCTGTAAAAAAAAAAAGCATCTTCACTTTTTTCCTGCCCTTTGAAATGAGTAACTCATACATGAGAAACTCCTACATAAGTGTAAAATTGAGGATTTTCACAAGAATCTATTGATTTCACAGAATCCCTGATAAAATCGCAGCCTTAATGACATCACACGTTTGGAGAGGCAGTGGTACTAACTGTACACAGCTACCAACTGTTTTAAAATTTTACATTTCATCGCTTTCCAGAAACACTATAAACAAGGCAAAGGTCTGGTCAACAGTAAGGTCAAAAGATTCTTTTTTTTTTTACACCATAACTGGACTATATTTCTTTTGCCATCTTGGTTATTAAAAGGCTTTTGTTTTAGAACATAAAGTGTACATACACAAAGATACAATATGCATCAATAATCCACTGCTGTGGAACTTGTCAAAACAAGCCTCTTAAACCAAAAAAATTTTTTTTTTTTTTTTTTTTTTTAAATGTGACAGGCAAAAAAACAACGTTCACACAGCAGGTGTGAATACCCACACATTCCAAAATACAAAGAGATTAGCAAGATCAGATTTCAACAACAGTTATAAGCGCCTCAGTGCACTGACTGGACGTTGACATTGGCAAGATGCAGCGATACACTGCGCCACCAGCGATGGTGTACCTGTACTTTTCATTTCCGATGTTATTGTACACGGACGCTGTGGCGCATAAAGTGCTTGTCGAAAGTCTAACGTGCGCTCGATGAACACTGAGGCATCAGTAAACTTTGTTACTTTACAAAGTAAAAGTAACACTGGACACTGGACTGGGAAAGCCAAAGACACGGGCGTTTTCTTAATGCCAGATCGCAACAACTACGGCGCTGATTCTAACGATAATAGCGTGTCCTAAGAAATTACTGATATATAAAATTATCAGGGGTAGCCATTTTAACATTCACGCGTCAGATTACTTTTAGAGATTTATTGACTCAGCGTCTCAGGTTCATTAAAGCCGGACTTTGAAGACTTATTTATATATATACAGAAAAAAACAAACCGCGAGTCTTAACCGAACGTTCTATTACAGTACGCTCAAAAATAACGCCAGCAGAGTCCAAAGGCGAATACAGAGAACATCTGTAAACGGAATAATCTCCGTTTCCGCATTGCCCGCCCACCCGGAATCTGCGTAAAACGCACACCTTCGAACAGACTGAGCGAGACACTCACGCACTCTGGACCACCTGCTGTCCGCGCGCGCATCTGTTCGCTCGTGCCACGCATATTTCAGCGGTGAGCTTCACAATCATCGGCGTCGAAAAAACAGAGGACTGAGATGTCATTTCCAGTTGCAAAATACTGGTTTGCATGCCCAAGCAGGAGTCAGGCTGCTCACAAATAGCTGCGGCCGTTTCTCTCCCACTGAGCTTGCTTAAAATTAAAAGGCATCAGCCTAACACGTGTTTACGGAAAAATTCCTTCAGAGACTAAACTGCGAAGTCACAACACGAATGCAAGAATCCTGAGATGAGATTAATTTGGCCCACTATAATGACATAGTGATTAAAAAACAAACAAAAAAAAAACGACCAGAGGGCTTTTCGTTCGAAGCTTAATTAAATACCACACACAAGATGATAAATTTCATGCATTGACAGTTGTGGTGAAGTCCTCAAATTTGACAAGTTTGCATTGGAAAAAAAAGTCAGCATACAAATATGCAATGGAAGCCTGTATTGTTATACTAAAAACAAGGTGGCTGTATTTCCAAACACAAAGACTTCCCCGTGCTTGCATTTAAAAAAGAAGAAAAAGAAAAGGAACTACTGCGTGCCGCACTCCCCAGAAACATCCGAAAAGACGACTGGTACGGGATATCTGGAACAGGGCACACCTAGCAACACCAGTAACAACAACCACAACAACAACATCCAACTGAAGCATGGCAAGAATGGCAAGCAACGTTTATGCAAATGAGCCGCTTCCTCCAAAGGTTCCAACAAGCAACCTGAGGGTAAGATGGCAAAACGAGGCAAGAGGGCTGGGGGGGGGAGGGTAAACACTTCACAGCGCTCCACCCTGGGACTTCAGCGTGAGGATTTTGGCGGCGAGGGCCTGGGGGTCCAGGACGTGGGGGAACATGCCCATGACCTTGTCCACCTGACAGGGGTGAAAGATGGCCTGCAACTTCTTTCGGACCTCCTCTCTCTCAGCCTGGAAGGGGTCGTGGGGGGGGCCGGGGGGGCCCCAGTGGTGCTGCTCTCCTCCGTAGACTCCCATGAGGCCGTGCTCTGGGGGGGCGGGCATCCTGAGATGGTCGGGGAGGCTGTTGGCTGAGCGGGACGGGGGGACGGGCTGGTAGGAGTCGGACCAGTACTTGCGGGGGCCCGGGTGAACCCGGGGGAAGCTCGCAGGGAGGCTGTAGGGGTGCGGGACGGTGGCCGGGTACAGGGGCCCCCCAAACGTGGCGGTGGGGGACCAAGGCTGGCAGGGGGCGGGGCCCTGACCGTAGTGGTGCGGGCAGGTGGGCGGGGCCAGGTGAGAGCAGCAGCTGCAGGGCTGGCGGCCATTCTGCCTCTCCGGGCCGTGGCCGGGGCGGACGTAGCGCTGCGGGGACCTGCAGGACGAGCAGGAGGAAGAGGAGGAGGAGGAGGAAGAGCAGGGCCCGGCGTGGGGGTCGCCGTGGCTCTCGTAGGAGCCCAGGCCCGAGTCCAGACGCTCCTGGGAGGAGCCGCTGAGGTAGGCGGAGTCAGCGCCGGCCGGGGCGTGGTGATTGGCGGCCGGGCCCTTTTTGGGGGCGGGCCTCCGGCCGTGGTGGGCCCCGCCCCCGGCGCGGTGCAGAAGCACGTTCTCGCTGACGTGGCAGCCCTGCGGCGAGCCGCGCTGCTCCAAACTGAGCCGGAACTCCACCTCCTGCTCCAGGGACAGGCACGGGGACGCCGGCGCCAGGGCGGACTCCCCCTGCCCCGCCTTCTTGGGCGAGGAGGAGGAGGGCCTCCGGTCCTCCTTGAGGGTGGCGAGCTTGGCGTTGGCCCGCAGCTCGTCGGCCAGGGAACGCTGGGAGTGGTGGGCGCGGTCCTGGTGGTAGAACTTACACTTAATCCCGTACGTGCACTTCTTTCCTGTACGGGCACAGCCAAGAGGAAGCAGGACATGAGACGGGGTGTTCTCAGTCTCTCTCACACACACGCACACACAGACACACGCATGTATGTATACACGCATGCACGCATGCACGCATGCACCACACATCGGTAAGTATGCACATACACAGACACGCATACATGCACCACACGCATGTATGTATACACACATGCACGCACACACCACACATCGGTAAGTATGCACATACACACACACAGACACGCATACATGCACCACACACATGTATGTATAGACGCATGCATGCACACACCACACATCGGTATGTATACACACACACACACACACAAGCACGCACACACTGACACACACACGTATGTATACGCACACACAATTATGCACGTGCACGCACGCACGCACGCAAGGGTCATGTGACGCGAGGTTACCGTAGGGACACGGCGGGCGCTTGTGTTCTGGGGCGAGCGGCTTCTTCCTCAGGAAGTTCTCCAGGCTGGGCCCGTGCCGACCCAACGGGTCATCAGGGGGCATGAACCTGAGAGAGAGAGAGGGAGAGGCTGTTCTTCTACATGTACACGCATTTCCTGCCAATGAAGCTTTTTTAATGGAGGTAGAGAGGGAGAGGGAGAGAGAGAGAGAGAGAGAGGCTGTTCTTCTACATGCACACGCATTTCCTGCCAATGGAGCTTTTTTAATGGAGGTAGAGAGGGAGAGGGAGAGAGAGAGAGAGAGAGAGAGAGGCTGTTCTTCTACATGTACACGCATTTCCTGCCAATGGAGCTTTTTTAATGGAGGTAGAGAGGGAGAGGGAGAGAGAGAGAGAGAGAGAGGCTGTTCTTCTACATGCACATGCATTTCCTGCCAATGGAGCTTTTTTAATGGAGGTAGAGAGGGAGAGGGAGAGAGAGAGAGAGAGAGAGAGAGGCTGTTCTTCTGTATGTACACGCATTTCCTGCCAATGGAGCTTTTTTAATGGAGGTAGAGAGGGAGAGAGAGAGAGAGAGAGGCTGTTCTTCTGTATGTACACGCATTTCCTGCCAATGGAGCTTTTTTAATGGAGGTAGAGAGGGAGAGAGAGTTAGTGAGTTAGACAGATTAATGAAATGGTTTTAATGTTTTTAACAGAGAGAGAGGGAGTGAGAGATAGAAAGAAGGAGTGAAACAGAGAGAGAGAGGGAACGAGAGATTAATGAGATGGGCTTAATGTTTACATTTAATTGCGCATGCTTTGTAAATATTTATAAACTGCATTTCCTACCATTAAAGCATTAGCTTGAACTGGAGAGAAGATAGAGAAAATAATGACAGACAGAAAGAGAGAGAGAGCCAGAGAAAGAAATTAATGAAATGTTTTCAAGAAAGAGAGAGAGGGGGAGCGAGTAAGAGAGAGAGATATAGAGAGGGAAACAGAGAGACAGAGGGAAGATGGAGAGACAGAGAGACACAGAGAGGGGGCAGGTAAGAGACAGAGAGAGGGAAGACGGAGAGAGACAATGAGAGAGTGAAGGGACAGAGAAAGAGATGGAAAGAGATGGAAAGAGAGAGAGGCAAAACAAAGAGAGGGAAAGAGACAGAAAGAGAGAGGGAAAGAGACAGAAAGAGAGAGGGAAAGAGACAGAGAGAGACAGAAAGAGATGTAAGGAGAGACAGAGAGAGAGAGAGACAGAGAGAGGGACGGAGAGGGACCAGCAGTGCTTCGCGGCTCACTTGTCGTTGACGAAGGAGTACATGAGCAGCTGCTCCTCCACGCAGCGCTTCCACTCGGGCCGCTCGCTCTGCAGGTCGCGGTACGTGTCGTTGGACACGATGATGCCGCCGGACTCGTTCGCCAGCTTGACGATGAAGCGGTCGTCGTAGCAGACCACGCGCTTCCCGCCGACGCGGCGGGACGGCGTGAAGACCACGATCTTCTTCCGCTCCAGCTCCCGCAGGACGTGCTGGTCTGCAGGGCAGGGAGGGGCGGGGCCAAGGAGAGGGTGTTTAAAACGCCGCAGGTCCAGTTCCCGGGGGGGAGGGGGGGGGGGGGCATGACTGAGCACCGTTGGGACGGGTTCAGAAAATAAAAAAAAGGGGAGATTACATTGTGTACGCCGAGCGAACTTACAGACGTACCTGCCAACCAATCAGAATCAAGCCTTCCTGAATTAGGAGCTTTCAGACTAGAAACGTATTCAGAATTCCCAGACATACTTAACATTATTCTTTTTTTTTTTTTTACCAGTCATTATGTTTAATGTTTTTATAATACGAGTTATATTAAACGCGCACACACAAATCGCACACATACGCCCCCGCTGAATCAATCCTTCGGGGGGGGGGGGGAGATCCTCAGACTCACACCTGGGAGGTGTGAGGAACAGCTTCAGGTATTTTTGGAGAAGCCTTTTGCAGGAAGGTTCTAGAATCTCCCGCTCTTCACAGCACAGGCTCCGTCAGGCGGGTTAAGAACTGCCGCCCTGGCAGCGGCGCTCCCGTCACGTCACGGACCCACCTCTGCGCTCAAGTCAGAACTCGACTGCGACTGGGCCATTCCAGGACATTCATCAGAAATATGTTTTCTAAAAAGCAGAGCGGACAGTCTGTTCTCCTTATGTGTTTTCCTACCTCATTCAGACTGGGGTGGGGTGGGGGTGGGGAAGCAGAGAAAGTTATAGATAGAGACGGGGCAGTACAGAGAGTATTTGAGCCGAGGGTGGGTTGCCCTAAGATTGCCAGCTCAGAGAACAAAATTAACATCCTGATTTTACCACCCTTGTTCAGTGCAACACAGTCATAGTTACTCAAGCAGAACACGCATTCTAAACTCCCCATTTACGATACTGTATCCCTGGTACTGTATTCTCGATACTGTATTCCTGCTACTGTATTCTCGATACTGTATTCCTCCCCATTCCTGGTCATTTCTCAAAAAGGATTAAAAAAAAAATAAAATCAAGCTTCAACAGGGAAACAGTTCCATTCATGTCTTTCCCAAAAGCCACATCAGCAAGACAGACCTGACTTTGGAAATTGTGGAAAACACCGTATTATGCAAATCCACCTTATTATGCAACCCCCACCCCCCCCCCTCCCCCCGCCACCGCTGCCCCACCCCCCAGTTTAGTCAGACAGGCGGGACAAAGTTCAGAGATAAGGCTAACTCAGGTTTGCCTTTCTGAGAAAAAACAAGGCCTCGTTTCCTTGTGGGGATTTCCCCATCGCTCCCGAGCCACCACTCTTCCTGGTTCTCCGACCGAAAATAGACCACACACCCCCCCCTCTGTGTTTTCCATCCTGCAGCAGTCCAAACCAGCGTTCCCGGCGCCCGATTTATTTGCCAACCTGCAACGTTGTGCAGTGCCTCCGCAAGGGGCCAGTGTTCCATTTTAAAAGCGGAACGCACCGGTTTGGCTCAGGAGGAAGAGGAGGGGGAAATGAAACCTTACTGAAGAAACAGGGCCAGACCCAACGAGCGAGTTCTCACACGGGAGAGAGGCTCGCCATATAAGGAAGTTTAGAAGTTAAACAAGGTCACCGGAAGCTGAAACCAGTCAACGCAGCTTACCAAACACCTGTACTCAGCACAAGGAAATGCCAGAGAGCAAGATCAAAGCGGGGGGGGGCGTGCTATGTGGATTGACTGATTTATTTGGAACCATGCGTTTACTTGGAAGTACTTATCCCATAATTCACACATTCTCAGACATAAGGGGCAGAGTTCACTGTGGTGGGCATCTGGGGCTCAAGCTCAGGCTCGTATCACTGTGTGCGGGGCTGGTACTGCAGCCTGGACGTGTACCCCCACCACCCACAGCTCAGCATGGGGGAGACAGGTGGAAGAGAGGCTCCTGAGAGACTGAGGCTGCAGTCACTCTTCACAGCTCAACAGTGTCTCCCGGCTCCTCGACTGAGAGGCCCAGAGTGACCCTGAATTACCAGCTGAGCTACTCTCTTGGTGTGACCCTGGATGATCAGCTGAGCTACTCTCTTGGTGTGACCCTGGATGATCAGCTGAGCTACTCTCTTGGTGTGACCCTGGATGATCAGCTAAGCCCATCTCTCGGTGTGACCTTGAATGACTAGCAGAGTCACTGAAGGCAACACTTCTCTCTCTTAGTCAGTGACACACACACACACACACACACACACACACACCTCACCTGTAATAGGTACATCTGGCCTGGGCTGTTCCTTCCTCCAGGAGGGCACAAACACGGTGATGTCGGAGTGACCTCTGTCCAGGAAGTAGTTCACCGCCAGCTGTATCCCTTGGCAGGAGAACACTTCCTTGTTTCCGTGGCTGCGGACAGACAGAGAAGAAGGCGGGGCTCCAGGTTAAACGCTGGCCGGAGAAAAAAGCGCCCCAGAAACTTCACGAGGAAAAAGGACGAAGCACCACCATCATAACACACGACATCAAACAATCAGCAAAGTTTGCTACCGTGCCTTGCAGCACAAGATGTGCTTGTGTTCAACACAAATAGCCCAGACGTGCCTGTCAATGAAACCTGGCAGGACTGACCCTGTAACTGTTTCAGCTCCCGCTCTGTCTGGCAGACAGGTGCAGTATGCCGATCAGTGTTCCGCAGCGACAAACAAGAATCGCTCAGCCATATTGTCTCAGAGAAGGTTACACCTCCCCCTCCCCCTCCCCCCAAAGTTACATGGTTGTGGGCTTACAGATTCTCCCTAGAAAACACTCCAGCTCAGCTCAGCTCAGCTCAGCTCAGCCCAGCCCAGCTCAGCCCAGCTCAGCCCAGCTCGCTCTCTCTCTCTCTCTCTCTCGCTCTCTCCTCCTACGGCTGCCATCTGATATCTGCTCGCCTGATCGGTAACCATAGAAACGCGAAGCCAAACAAATGGCAGAGCCCGCGTTGGCAGCGTAATCAGAAGGAGAGACTGAGGCCCTTTTGTGCTCGTTTCCGAAAAAGGCCACAGGGCAGCGCGTGCCAGTTTGGGATTCAGTGCCGCTGAAAGTGAAACCGCACATTCTAGCATTCCTAAAACCGAAAAAACTCAGCGTGGTTTCATTTCCACTGAATTGGCTGTTGGTTTCCAAGGTAAGAACTCAATCCAGCAGAACCACACAGCTCTCGGGCACCAGTGCTGAGGGACAGCACGTTTCAGTCCAGTTTTCAGCAAGAACGTGACGTCACAGATGAAGCAAGCCAGCCCAGTCAATAAAGACGGTGACAGATGAAGCCATAAGAGAATTATTTCTGTTATTTATTTTTTTTTATTTATCCAAACTTGACTGGAATGATTCTTGGATGCGTGTCCACAAGTTGCAGTAAGATGGTCTGTCCAAGACATTACTGCACTACGCTGAGTGAACAACGGATATCGACACATATTCAGGCAGAAAAACAACGATGGTGAAAACTCGCTCGGAAACTCGATAGCCAGTATGTTTGTGGGTCGCGTGAAGAAAGTGACAGGGTTAATGGGGGACCTATCGTTTGACTGTACGGTACACGCTAATCGAATACAAGAATGCAGACCACACGCAATGAAATGTCTCCGCACATATGCGTGAGTCTGTATGCGTGTGTGAGTCTGAGAGAGAGAGAGAGAGAGAGAGAGAGAGAGAGAATGTGTACCCCCCCGTGGCTAGCAATAGATCATTCACTTTGAATGTGGCACATTCATCAATCAAACATTACACAACACGATCGACGTGTTTTCAAATTGGTCTTGGTTTAGCGCTGGAATGCTGATCTTATCCGTAGAGTTCAGAGGCAATCAGGCTGAAAATTTGCTTAAGCTCCCGAGAAAAATATAGATTTTATTAACCCTAACCCTAACCCTAACCCTAACCATTCACGCTACGCCAGCAGAGAGCCTTGCCCACACACGTGTATTTTTAAAAAAAAAGCATGAATGGACGCACTAAATCTATGAGTTAGTTTCGGGAAGCCGAGATATAAATATTCGCATGGCGACAACAAACGTCAACTACAGGGATCATTTACCTACTTATCAGCCTTATTTTCATAAGTTAGACATCCATGCCACCCTTACTACCATTACTGCGTTATCAGGTTACACGTGCGGTGGGTGGACATCTTAACCGTTTTATGGGTAAACCACGAACGATGGAAAATCCTTTCATAAAAAAAAATTGATAATAATCTGTTTTGATTATTATTTTTTTGTGTGTGTGCAGTTCTTTGTAGGTTAGATACAACAATTTTTTAATCTAGTGTGGAATTTAAAACAGTGCATGAATGAAGATACAGATAGATATCCAGAGTATTGTAAAGTTACTGAGGCAAGAAGCTTGCCATGGTTAGTGGTGTATCAACAGTGCCATTACTAACTATTCTATAGTTAGCAAGGAAAGGATTCATTTCAGATTTGACTGAACTGATAGATTTCAGTCAGCTGCTTGCGCTATAAAATTGGTCATGCTAACTCAAGATATTGCAATTAAGACACACAATATTCTCCATGTATCCAAAAATTCTGCAAAAGCAGAATAACAACTGCAGTGGTAAAAATGAATTAATGAATGAATGAATGAATGTGATTTGACTAAATTAATCTATGCTAATAACAATGCTTGTGCATCAGACAGCTTCTAAAACAGCTTTTGTAATGCAAGGAGCCATTTCCTCCACACCACTAGTCTGTAAATCCAGCATTCATAGCCAAATGTCCTGGAGAGTACAAACTGGCACTATATATATATATATATATATATATATATATATATATATATATATATATATATATATGGTACAAACTGAATAGACATGGTGAAGAACTGGTTTTTCAAAGAACTGATAATTGCAGTAGTCCGTGTAAAAACATATTAGCACAGAGATAAATGCTGAACATTCCAGGAAGAAGAAAGAAAAAAAAACAACACACAAACACTTCCAAAAAACCCCCCCCAAAAAAAAAACAAAAAACCCTGCCACACCAACGATGCAGAACCTGCACAGCTAAGACATGACAGTGAATGGGGGGGGGGTTGCTCCCAGGGCCCCACCCTGTCCCTCACTCTGCCCCGAGAGGGAAGACACGGGAGGAAGTGCGCGTGTTGACATGTCTGCAGGATTTGCATACTGAAGCCACGGCGATGAGCTCACTTCTGGCATGTGTGAATGGGGCTTAATTACTGAAGGAAACGGGCAAAACAAAACAAGACAAGGGGTGTGTGTGTGTGTGTGTGTGTGTGTGTGGGTGTAGAGGGCTGTCCCTATGCCAACTGTGCAGTACCCTGAGTGTGTGGTCTCTGTCCCATAGCAGTCCAACAGTGTCAGTAAACACAGAACAGAGGGATACATTATCACATAAACAGGAAGAACATCCCCGCATCATTCCCTGTGCCTTTCTTACACTGACAAGATAAACACCACCACTTACAGGGACAAGGGCAAGCAGCAGGACAGACAGAACTACTGCAGCGCGGCTTAGGACAGACAGAACTACTGCAGCATTACTTAGGACAGACAGAACTACTGCAGCGTGGCTTAGGACAGACAGAACTACTGCAGCATTACTTAGGACAGACAGAACTACTGCAGAGCTACTTAGTACAGACAGGCATAACTACTACAGTGCTGCTGAGGACAGACAGAACTACTGCAGAGCTACTTAGGACAGACAGAACTACTGCAGCGCGGCTTAGGACAGAAAGACCCACTGCAGAGCTACTTAGGACAGACAGAACTATTGCAGCACTACTTAGTACAGACAGAACTACTGCAGCACTACTTAGTTCATGCTCAGGGTTTCAGGATGATATCATTCTTTTTTTGTCTACATTTTTTCCCCAAGGTTTTGGCTCAGGGCCTCACAGCGATTGTCCTTTTTGATCTGTTTGAATCAAACATGAATCAATTTGCACAGCATCAGCGGAATTAACATATATATATATATTAATTTTTTGCATTGGTCGGAGTTTACAGAGCTTAAGAACAGAAGTGCTCATACACGCCTGCTGCGCTGTTCCCACACCCGTGCAGTCACCCCTTTTCAGCCTCTCTCTCCTGTACAAGGACATAGGGCAGGGCGCGGGGCGGGGCGGGGCCCGGGGCAGGGCGCGGGGTGGGGCGCGGGGTGGGGCGCGGGGCGGGGCGCGGGGCGGGGCGCGGGGGGGAGCGGAGGGTGGGGGCGAGTCTTCTCTATCCTTCTACATTCCCATTCTCTCATCTGGAGTAATATACACAGCTTAGGTTCACACAGTCAGTGCATAAAGCTGGATGTTTACTCAAGCAATTCAGGTTGACGGTTTGCCAAAACCTTGCAGACAAATATATTTGAACAAAAACAGGTGTGCGCATGCACCCCGCGTTGAACAAAATAACTCAAAATTGAACCTTAAGTGAGTTCTACCAGGTAATTCTACCTGTGTTGATGCTAATACAGGGAAACTCCAGCCCTGGATGACCCAACCAGCAGCTAACTCAGGGACCTAGGAAACGAGGTGTGTGGGTTCCTCACAGGGACTGTACAGAAAGTACTCCACCCCACCAAGCTACCAAGCGGAGCCACTGTCTCCAGCTCCCATGACCCCCCAGGAAAGCCTCCTGAGGACGTTGAAAACGGCTCGGAACTGAACTTCCTGTTCAGTCGATGGAAACTTTGCCATGTTCCGGAAGGTTCTGCCTATGGAGTGAGCCCCAGCAAACACTGCGCCCAGCAGAGAGAGAATTTCCTGTCCAACAGACGGAACCTTTGAAACGTTCTGGAAAGTTCAGCCTATGTAATGAACAAGGAGGGAGGGAGGGAGGGACACTCCCGGGTGGGACCCCCCTCCCCCTCCCCCCGCACTGCTGGTTTTGTGGCCTCACTCACCTCATTGCCACATTGCTGCCGTCGATGACGATGGGCTTGAGGGACCCGTCCTCCGCGGGCTCCTCGTCCTGTGGAGGGGGGGTGGGGGGCAGGCCGCCGGGGGACCGGGCGGAGCCGCCGGTCCGCGGGACCAGGACGGGCGGCGGGGGGGGCGGCGGGTTCCCTCTCGGCGTCGGCCTGGTTACGGATGAGCTCCCCCAGGACGGCGTTGGTGTCGGAGTTCAGGCCCAGCTTCTGCAGGACCGTCCGGACCTCCCGCTGGGAGTAGCCAAGCTTCCGGAAGAAGTCCACCTGCAGCTGGAATTCGGCGGGGTCCTGCTGCTCCGGGCCCGCTGCCGGGTGAGCGGGACCCTCCTGCCGGGCGTGGCCAGAGTCCATTGCATCACCGGGGGGTGGAGATTTGGGGTGGGGCAGTGTGGCTGGTGTCAAGCAGACAAGCATGTGCTCACTCGTCAAAACAAAGAAGGTTAAGGTCTAGAGATGGGTACAGGGCGGGGTAGCTACAGGGTGGGGCAGGACAGGTACAGGGTGGGACAGCTACAGGGCGGGGAGAGGTAGAGCGCGTGGCACCTAGAGGGCGGGGCGGGGCAGCTACAGGGCGGGGCAGGGGGCCTGCAGACCAAACAGAAGGAAATCTACGACCGGCTTCGTTTTCTGCAGATGACCGACGCTGAGGCTCATCGCACCTGGTCCAAGGAGTCACTGCGGCACACACCTGGGCTGGGGAAAACAAACAATAACAAACATTTTCAGACGGAAAAAACGAAAACACTCGGTTAGAAATGAGCAGGAGGAAGAGGTGAACCAGAGAGGCTTCACAGAGAACACGAGAGGAACGCACGATTAGGAGTTCGGCTCCAAACAGGCGGAGACACACGACCAGAACTCCGATCTCTGAGGCAGCGTTCACCAGAGCAACGCACAACCAGAACTCTGATCTCTGAGGCAGCGTTCACCAGAGCAAAGCACATCGTTTAGTGCACAGCAGGAACCCGCATCATTTACCTTTAAAAACCAGTATCAATTTACATAGCCGCACATCTACCAAAGCAGAATCAGATTAGGCAAATCCCTACAAGGCACACCAGCAGAGGGAAACCGCACCTTTGGGTTACAAGACCACCGGGACCTCACTTAGAGCGGGCTACATTACTGCCCAAAATATTAGCTATTTTTTTTATTAGCAATGTTATCTACTATTATTAATTTTTTATATTTCAATGTTTCACGACAGTAAATTAAATTTTTTTAAAAGTAATTGTTTGATTTAAATGGCTTCTGTGGCCTCATGTCACAGAGAGGAAAACAAAACAGTCAATTAAATCTTGCACATTAATGAATATATAAAAGGAATATTCATTTATATTTATCTTAGTCGCAGAAAAATGATTGTTTTCTTGTTAATATTTAGGATGGTTCTTATATAAATGTTCACAGGAAATCTCCGAGGACATTTGAAACCGCTGTCACAGATTTACTGCATAACCATGACCACGAATCGGCGTTACAAAAATATCACATATGTACAGTAAACCTAAGCAATTTAAACAAAACGATTAAGGCATCTGTTAGAAAGGTGTCAAACAAGTATAAAGCGCATTTGGGGCAAACTAAAATAAGTTTACTTAAACTTTTCGTAACGCCAGCAACTTTTTTGTAGCCTAGTAAATATTAACTCGTCCCCGTTTTAAAGAGCCACACGGTTCCTTTCACAATAGCAGAACGAATGTCGGTTTCGAAATATGCTTCAACTCAGGTCTGAAGCGGTGTCCACATACATACTCACACAGCTTCATCACACAGTATAAACTACAGAAGCCAAGTTACAAAAAGTACACAGGCCTATTATTACAATACTGCCATTGCGTAAAATGATGTAACTGTACAGGTAAATGAAAATTCGCAGTCAAATCATGGCACGACTGAGAGTGTAAGGCAAAATAAGAAGCTTTTAGGGGCTGGCCTGGTCTTGTACTCAAACATCCTTATGTCCTTATTTAAGCTACGTACACTTCCACCATGACAATGATTCTAAACAAAGGCACAAATATGAACAAATACGCGATTTGTTACGAAGTTCATCGAGGTTAAGCTTGACTCCCGCGGCCCGCTTTACCCACAAACCCCGGATCCTCCGCCAAACGTTTCCAAGAGCGCACCTACCTACGCTAATCTGTTTTCGACTTTAGCGTTTAATACTCAAACACTCGATAAAAGTGCAGAGCACCTGTCAGAACGACAAAATAAAACATACCGTATTGTTGTAAACCTGGTATTTTCCATTTAAAGTTTGTGGAGGTTCTTCCCTGCTTTTATTATATTTTTTATTATTTCCTACCACAACAACAGCATAACTCTTCCAAAGTACAAACTGTGCTTCGCCCCGTAGCCTTTATACCTGCACCTGTGACATCACTTTAGCACCAGATAGGTGAGCGCCGTTCTTCCTGGTTTACGAAACATGCGCATACGAGCGGTTATAAGGAAATGCTGCGTAATTATCACTGAGATTATCATAAAAAGTCTTATATAAGCACCGCCAGGCAGCTGCGATCTGCAGAGATTAGCTGGTAACACCTAAATTCACGTTATAGCTAATGCCCAACAACAGCAGCAGCAGCAGCAGCAGCAGCAACAACCAAAAACAGCAATAATAATAATAATAATAATAATAATCTTTTGAAAATAAAGGTACAGTGGAGAAACAATTTTGTTCTTTAAGGAACAAATTTCATAAATGTACCATGAAAGGTACAGTAATGTTCAATGTACAATGTACAGTTCGTTGGGTACTAATAAGTACCTTTTACAAGCAAAAAAGGTACGAATTATTTATCAAACCAATGGCTTGGGAAACAAATTTAGGCACCTTAGGGGACCACTTAATAATAATAATAATAATAATAATAATAATAATAATAATAATAATAATTCGGTTTTAACAGTACAGCACTCGAAAGAAAAAATATGTTTTAAATCGTAGAACTAATAGCCCACCATGTGGAAAATATAAGTACTGCAACTACAAGCACGTGAACATATGCACGTAATATTAGGAACAGACGACAATGCGCTCCTCGGCTCCTTTGTGTGCTCCGGTTTCCTCCCAGAGTCCAAACACATGCAGGTAGGTTAACTTGAGACCCTAAACCGCCCATAGGTATGAGTATGTGATTGAATGGTGTGTGTGCCCTGCGATAGATTGGCAACCTCTCCAGGGTGTGTTCCCGCCTCTCGTCCAATGCATGATGGGATAGGCTCCAGCACCCCCGCAACCCTGCGCAGGAAAAAGTGGGTGTAGATAATGGACGGATGAAATAGGCCTGTTTCGCTGTTTTTCATTATAATGTATGAGGACTTTGAAAACATAATTTCCTATACATGCCACGAGATGTCACTGTAGCGCCATCTTTCACCGACAACTAACTTTTTAATTATTTTCAGAGGCATTGGGCCTTATCCGTGGCTTTCTCAACAGAAGAAAGGCCAGAACTCAACAAAGCTTAAAATTCATTCCTGTGGTTATCAGAATTTCGGATACGGCTCCGTAAATTCTGTCACATATTCAACCTTAGTCCTTACAACACACACATATAGATTCGTGATCGCTGAATTCACTAATAAGACCTCCTCCTCCTCAATATCAGAGGTTGGACTGCTTCCATTTTTCCTTGTGAACTGCGGGCGTGCTGGAGCGAGTCAGTTCTGGCACGGATCATCACATGTATTAAAATTAGAGGTTTCTAGGAACAAACATGTCCTGAACACGCAGCAGCGCAATTCTACAGTCTCGGTTTGAATGGAAGAGAGACAGAATTTGTTGCAACAGAAACAAGCCCATTATTTTTTTTGCTAAGCGCTTGTACCAAAAGAAATGTGCAACTATTGCTGTGAACCTAACAGTTGGACACTGTCTACGTCAATGGGAACGGTAACGTAAAACGTCCATACCGCCAATGTCATCCGCACACCTTGCGTATCTGCTTTTTGTCACTCATCTGGTTCTATTCACTGTCACTAATTTCATAAGACAACAAATAAAGTAGGCTCTAAACCCCAGATTCTGAAGCCTTAGAGGTCACACTGGTAAATTAAAAATAAAAGCAGGTTTTTCTTTCCCGTCCCTGAGAGCAATTTTTTTTCTTCTATGACAGGGCAGCAGTGTAGTGTAATGGGTGAGGAACTGGTCTTGTAACTGAAAGGTCACGGGTAAGACATTGCTGTTGTCCCCCTTGATAAAGGTACTTAAGCTGTATATGCTATGTAAACGGATGAGGGCGTCTGCTAAATGCCTGTAATGTAATGTAATGTAATGTAACGTCTCAGCAGTAGGTTCTGAGCCCCGACTCGCAGTTTGGGCTGGACTAGTCACCGTAAGGAAGAAAAGCCGAAATGTATGGGAAATGTGCAGGCCTTTCTAGCGACGCCAGCTCCTTCGTCGACTGCGGAATGTAATATTGATCTTTGAATTATCCCGGAATTGCTCTGCTCGGCCATGTGAGAACCGGCCTGTCGGAACCGAACAGCCGTGCGTTGCGAAAGTTAGCCGGGGAAATGTGCAGCGACTGGGCGTGTAGCCGCTCACCCTGACAACAGTCTGAGAAGAAACTTTTAACAGTCCGGGAGAAAAGCACAAGGATGTATGTCTCTGTGCGAGGCACAGGTCAGAGACTCTCATCGCTGGACTCTCTGTGCGAGGCACAGGTCAGAGACGCTCATCGCTGGACTCTCTGTGCGAGGCACAGGTCAGAGACGCTCATCGCTGGACTCTCTGTGCGAGGCACAGGTCAGAGACTCTCATCGCTGGACTCTCTGTGCGAGGCACAGGTCAGGGACTCTCATCGCTGGACTCTCTGTGCGAGGCACAGGTCAGAGATGCTCATCGCTGGACTCTCTGTGCGAGGCACAGGTCAGAGACTCTCATCGCTGGACTCTCTGTGCGAGGCACAGGTCAGAGACTCTCATCGCTGGACTCTCTGTGCGAGGCACAGGTCAGAGACTCTCATCGCTGGACTCTCTGTGCGAGGCACAGGTCAGAGACTCTCATCGCTGGACTCTCTATGCGAGGCACAGGTCAGAGACTCTCATCACTGGACTCTACGGCCACAGGGCCCAGTTTTATGTGACCTGTGCTAGCTGAATCAGTTTTTTATTCTGGGCTAAAGGCACGTCAGGATAAGATTCGATGCCCCTGAAATTTTTAAGGAATTTGCACCAACAAGCTCATCACTTGGTCCTGAAGGGTATATTTGGTTGTGTACCTTTGACTGCTTGCCACTGATTAGATTACCTTACCAGCATTTACTAGTCACTCTTACCCAGATCAACTTACACAACTTTTTTTGCATTTTTTCATAGTATCCATTTATACGCCTGCGTATGACCTGAAGCAATTCAGGTTAAGCACCTAGCTTAAGGGCACAACAGCAGTGCCCTACCTGGGAAATGAACTGCCACCTGTTAGGTAACAAGCCCACTTCCTTACCCATACTAAACTATACTATACTATACTGTATATAGTATACACTATACTACACTGCTGTGCCTCTGTATCGCCCATAGATGAATTACCAGCAACTGGCTTTATTAAAGAGCTGGCATGACTCCAAGAATATATCTTTACCTTTCATGTTTCTACACCGGTTGGCTGGTGCACCCATCTACTCAATTAAATGTTACACTTTTAATTGCAGGAGCCATTGATCTGGCACATTTTTCTCATTAAGTACACGGAGCGCTCAAACAAAGCGTGCCACAGCGCGGCGCCTTGCTGCAGCCATGCTTCTCGGAACGGATAAATGGATTTTTACATCGTTCAAACGGATTCGCTACAAAAAGCCGCTAAGGCTGTTTAACCCTTTGAGGCGCGAGATCAGAAATACGTGGTTAGAATGTTGTTGACGGAACATTCTAACGATGATGTCACAATCACTACTTGCGACTGAAAGTGAAGGAGTGCTAGAACACCGGCTAAGAATTTCAGGAAGAAAAAAAAACCGCAAAACATTCCAAAAAACCTGTTTTTCAAAGGGTTACCTAGCTCTGGAAATTAATGCGTGCTAGGCGGCGGTAGTGTGGAATAATTCCGCCCTGGGTCATGTGATGGAGGTGAGTGCATGGAAATGAGAACACGTGTTCCAGAATGTTCTGCATGGGTCTGCTGAGTTTGGTACATTGGCACATTAATCCATTATTACACAGGCAAAAATGATGTTATTTAATTCCCCATCCATTCTTTTTGGTTTACAGTGATTTTCAAAAAATATTTTACAATTACAATTAAAAAATGCATTAAACATACATCTCATAAGAATTAACAACTGTTAACAGTTGCCCTTGGGTTCTCCTTATCTATGATTATACAGAGTATGGAGGAAACATGACGGAAATGATAAAATGGGTTTAGTTTTAGTCTGCAAATGCAAACAATAAATGCTGGAGAATAGTCATATTCCATATCTCCATAATTGATTTGTGTGTGCATGTTAGTGTATGTGTGTGTGTGTGTGTGTGTGTGTGTGTGCATAGGGTGTGCTTCTTTATTCATTACATTTTTATAGTTTCATTTACTATAAGGCTGGTTTTACTTTTGAAAATGTGGCCTTTCTCGAAAGTCTTTTCTTTAAAAATGTGTTTGCTCCTGCCTTCCTCGCCCACAAAAAGCCTCAGGGCGTTTAATCATGTTGGCAAATGGCACAAAATCACCTGGCGCCGTTCAGGTGTTCTCTGTTAAGCAGCTGGAACTCTTCTTGGCATGGAACCATGCTAAGGGAGTTCCGCACAGGTACACGTTAAGCTTCCACGACACGGTGCCAGTTTTGATGCCAGACTTTCCTACTTGGAAATCCCTTCAACCACAGGAAATTCATAGAAATGCATTCTTTATTCTCAGTTAAAGAGGTCTAGGGAAAAGAACAACACCAACCGAGCAAGCCAACACAAAGTTTAACACAAGTTCAACAGACAGGCAGCAACACATTTTTAAGAATCTGTGTGCAAAGCTGAGATGCTTCGTACGCAGGGCCAACTTATGCATTTAATGCAAAAACAGAAAACGGGCTTCACTCCCAAAGTTAGTTTGAAGCTTTCAGAGCGCTGGACCAAAAAGCGTAAATCAATAAATCTGAGAAAAAGGGGCCGCACTTTGCATAACCTGGTTTAATTTTTTGTCAGAATGTCTCAGCACAGATGCGTTTGTGCGTAATTGCTGTGCGTTGGCTGTGTGTGTGTAATTGCTCTGTGTGCTGATGTGTTTGTGTGTAATTTCTCTGCATTGGCTGTGTTTGTGTTCAGGGTGTAATTTATGTGCATTGGCTGTCTTTGTGTTCAGGGTGTAATTGCTGTGCATTGGCTGTGTTTGTGTTCAGGGTGTAATTTCTGTGCGTTGGCTGTCTTCGTGCGCAGGGTGTAATTGCTGTGCATTGGCTGTGTTTGTGCGCAGGGTGTAATTGCTGTGCGTTGGCTGTGTTTGTGCACAGGGTGTAATTGCTGTGCGTTGGCTGTGTTTGTGTTCAGGGTGTAATTGCTGTGCGTTGGCTGTGTTTGTGCGGAGGGTGTAATTGCTGTGCGTTGGCTGTGTTTGTGTGTAATTGCTGTGTGTTGGCTGTGTTTGTGTGTAATTGCTGTGTGTTGGCTGTGTTTTTGTGTAATTGCTGTGTGTTGGCTGTGTTTGTGTGTAATTGCTGTGTGTTGGCTGTGTTTGTGTGTAATTGCTGTGCGTTGGCTGTGTTTGTGCGCAGGGTGTAACTGCTGTGCGTTGGCTGTGTTGGTGCGCATTATTGTTGACGCGGTAGTGAAACGCGGTGCTGGGCCAGCAGCTCTTTTTATGAGTGGCGGTGATGGATGACCGTCAGATGGCGCGACGCCGGTCTCCCGCGGCAACACCGCTTCCGGCCGAAAGCTTCAGCCTCGGAGACCGCGGCGCGACTTCACACAGCCTTTTCCTTTTAAGCAGGCGCCACAATTCAAAAAGTTTAAACGTGACGTTTACTGCGAAACTTCTCACTGCACCAGAGGTGCTGGCAAACCCAGACGGAATGCTAAAAGGAAGTGCTTCTGAATGTGAGCTCCACTGCGACGCAAATCGCAAATCTGAGCGTTAATACGAATCCGAAGTAGTGACACGCACTTCTCAGGTGCTTAATGGAGTCTCTGAACGTTGGGTATATATGCAGTTAACTGGGAACATCTGGCACAGGAGTAAACTCTGCAGTTGAGTGTCACCAGCAGGGTACTGTGCTGATGAAAACTCTTTCATCCAATCATAACAAACAACAGACAAAATGGCCGTGAGTTCTCCAAGTAAAAAATCAATCCACAGATAATGGGAAAAATGCAATGATAATATATTTCACTGCGGTGTTTATACATTGCAATATTTTAAAGAACCAACTATTTGAATGTTCTCCGATATATTGTTAAGTTCTGCAGTATACTGCTAATATATTCATTTGAACATAGCTTGAAATATATTCAATTTCCATAAGGGGTGTGTGTGTGTGCATACGTGTGTATGATTGCATGTATGTATGTTTGTGTCTTTGTGCACGTGTAAGTGTACACACGTGTACGTATATGTATGTGGGTATATATGCGTAGACGTACGTGTTTGTAAGTTTCACACTACCGCACTCAGTATCTTCTAAATTAATAATTAACAATTAGCTCATCTGTCTGGCTCCCGACTAACAAATAATTCAAATGGAACAAGATAAAGACGAGGAAAAAAGAAAGTCATTTCCAGACTCATTATTTCGGTGTTCCTCGGGTATAACAATTAAGGTGTCTGTCCTGGATGTGAAAACAAGGTCATAACAGCAACTACAATAATCATTTTTTCCCCATTGTTTTTACGAGCTCCTCCCCCCTTCACACACTTTTCTGATGCAGTCTGTTGTCGCCCAGTCTGGCTGGTGGGAGATGAGGACCCCCATACCCCCCGCCCCTGCCCCCCCCTCCCCGCTGCTGCTTTTGGACACTAAGCAGGTGTGATAAGTAAGGGAGGCGTAGTTATTAGGGTGCTGTGTACCTCTTAGCTTAGCATGGCTAATAACCTCCACAGCCAGAGACCAACTGACAGAAGCCAAGACAACCTGAGGGCTCTCACAGGGATGGAGCCGTCTTCTGTCAACAGGAAAAATCTCTCCCTGCTTCCCTCTTTCCTGTTCCCTCCCTCTCTCCATATCTCCATTTTCCTTCCCTCTCTCGCAAGTACACATTCAGGTTTAAATATGGTTTCATGTTACTGAAAACACATGAAAAAAAAAAAAAACTAAAATCATTTTAATATAATGGAAATACTGCAAATTACAAAATTTTCATAATTTTCTCTCTCTGTTCCTCCTTCCCAATCCTTTTAGACACACAGAGGTATCAGATCAGAAGTGTCTGGTAGGCGTGTAGAGCCTGATGATCTTCTGAAAAGGGTACAGGACTGTCCCTCCAGCACCAAGGCACGGATCCTGATTCAAGCTGAGTCAGCTAACGGGCTACTTTTCATGACTAATCCCAATGAGTAGATTCCTGCCGCCTTTCTCGAAGGTACTCTACACACCTTTTTAAAACCGGCATTTAAAGTGGCACAGAAATCATATTTACAGCTGATAACTTTGCAGAGGGTACGTCTGAAAGTCACTGGCAGAGTTCTGACAGCAAACACAAAATGAATCAAAAGTAAGTGCTTGGTGCAGTTCTTATCACACCGAGAAACATTTTCATTTTTAATATTCCAAGCAGACTATATTCTACAGGTAGTATATTCACGTGGTCTAGAACATTCTTGTTGGTTCTGTGCACGATCAGGTGGGCAGATTTGACTGAAGTTACCTGCAGCTCAGAACACACCTGTTTAACTCTTAAGTCAGATGCCTACCTACTTTTTCCCACATATAAATATATAATTTGGGACATTTTCAGCCAACAGGCTGCTAGACATGCCTGTGAGAGGCTCTGCCAAATTCATAAAATTGCAAACCACTTTCAGAAGGCTTGGATTTTTCGCTTGAGCTGAGACGGTACCGCAGGTCCGAAGTCAATCCCGTCCTTTTCCGGACTGCTCTCTGCCGGGTCGGTGTTTGGCAGAACCCTGGTGAACTCGACTCGCAAAATAAATAACTTCATTTCTTCACGTGCGTTTAATTTTAATGAGGTTCACTTTGGTGATGTCTGAACTCTGTCTTTGTAAAAACGTGCATTTGATTGGGAGACAAATTTCAGGAATAAAGTTGATTCCTAATCACAGTGTATAGTGTTAATTGCTGTCTCCCTACTGCACACAATGCTATCAGCAATATTTTTCTGACAGCTCAGCAAGGCACAACAATCATTTGCTGACCTATAACCTACAGTAACTCACCTTTCTTGCACACCTATAACCTTGCTCATCTTCCTGTATACCTAACTACCTATAACCTTGCTCACATACCTACCTACCTATATGCACTAGCGCAACTATCTAACCTACCTGCAAACTAACTCACCTACATACATACCTCTAGTCTAGCTTGCCAAAACTAGCATGTCTGCCTAGCTCAACTACGTACCAACTATTTAACTCATCTATCAAGCTGACACACCTGGCGTGTCGTACCTGGCTCAGCTACTTAGTGCAGCTTTCCCTAACGGCACCGATGTGTTTCACCTGTGTGTGTCTCTGTGCAATATAGTGTCAATCATACCGCTCACAGTAAGTCCGAACTGAACACAGAGCCACCCAGCATTTCATTTCATTACATTACATTATAGGCATTTAGCAGACGCTCATAGGATTTTACATTGTATCCATTTATACAGCTGGATATATACTGAAGCAATGCAGGTTAAGTACCTTGCTCAAGGGCACAACGGCAGTGTCCTACCCGGGAATCGAACCTATGACCTTTCGGTTTACAAGCCCAGTTCCTTACCCACTGTGCTACACTGCCGCCCATTTCCCTCTTTTCCCAACGGGGAGGGTATAGCGCTGGCTGGCATCTCTCGTCAGATGGAGTTTTAAATGCCAGAGGCCTTCATGCCCACGCGCCCCCGAAGGCTAATATTAGTAAGGACCGGTGCGCGCTCATCGTGTGTGTTATTACAACACCCTCCGCGGCAAAGCTGCGTTTCCGGACCGTCTGAGAGCAGCAGTCTTAATTCCCATAATCCCTTTATCTCGGGACTGGAGCGAGGAAAATTGTCATACTTGTTGTGCAGTCTTGTAATGGAGTCCACTGTTCAGTGAACTTTTACATTGGCATTCTGAGGACACAAACATGAGAAAAAGTGTGTATAAGTTCGGCTTGACTGCCAAACTTTTTTTCTTTTGCCTATTGGCTCATTTGGGAGGCTTTTCTGACGTTTTGATCCTCTCTGGAACGCATCCATTGTCAAATGCTGTGCGAGAACCTGCTCGTCTTCCTCAAAAATAAAGATTTATTATTTAAAGAGAAGCTTCAGAGTGAGGAGGTGTTCCTGGCTGTGAAAGAAAATGGCAGCTTTAGTCTTCTGTGGCCCAGGCAGTCTTACCGTGGTGCCTTATTGCAAAAGAAAAGAAAAAGAAAAAGACTGCATTTTTACAATTAAGGCTAAAACAGTCATTTAACCTTAGGTGCTACAAAAGCACTAAATTGGCAGTTTTTGTCTTCAGTGCTGCTAAGGTATAGGGGCTGTTTTAGTCTCCTGTGCCATTCAGGCAAATAAGAAATTTAGTCTTTTTATGCCACTAAGGTAAACACAGGTTTGGGGCGCTGTGAGGCAAATGTTCTGCAGTGCAGTTTTAGTCTGTGGGGACACTTAAGTCTGTTTCCAGACCAGCGAAGACTTTGATTTGGTCTCTGAAATTCAGGATCTCCACTCAAAGGCTTCAGTAGCCACGAACACAATCTACGGCTCTCCAGGACCAGTCCAGGGACCTCTGACCTAAATTAATTTTATTCAGTCAAAAAATTGTCTTGCCGTTTACTTCACCACCTGTCAAATAATATATGAATAAAAGGTGTAATTTCCTGTGGCTCACAGAATTAGAGGACAGAAACATATCTCAGTGTTCTACACATACAGGTAATTATGACAGGCTGCACACGGAACAGACACAGTACTGAGCACGACCTTCAAATGAAGGTCATTGAACAGAAGAAACCACGTCTTCCTTACAGCCACTTCCTGTGTGGACTTTGCTGGACGGTCCCTGGCTCATTAGAGACCACTGCTCTATTCAGAATTCAGACAGCAGAAGGAATGACTGATTTAAAAAAGAAAAAAAAATCATTATCATCTTTATTTAATGTGGGTGGAACCTTGAGCTTATGACCTGGTGGTGACCTTTCAAATGCTGAATGCATTGGATGAATACAATTGGGCAGAAATTGGAAGTTTTTTTTTTTTTTTTTGAAGTTGGCTGGCTATGGGAGTAATTTTTGGCTGGACCGCAACAGCCCCACAAACGCGAATGTCTGTGACTGAGTCACTGAGTGATGAAGTTCCACCATTGGTCAGCCGAGTTATGAAGTTACGCCATTGGTCAGCCAGATCACGTGTGTTAGGTCCAGCCATATACGAGGTTTTAACTTGGTCTTGTTTTTAAGATGGCTGGACACGACAGACCCTTTATTTTTTGGTGAGTTTTTTGTTTTGATTCCTGTTTGAGAGGATACTACAGTGGGGCTCTGTATTAACAGTGAAGACACGCTCAGTAAAGGATTTCTCACACACATTGCAGAGTGTGAATCTCCTGTTTACACTGACAAAGGGCCCGTGGTGTTGTACGTAGCATTCCTGCGGAAAACGGGTGTTCTTCTTCCTCATTTCCAGCGGCATACCAAACATCCTGTTTCAGCGTTGATTTCCCATGATGCATCACAGACTGAGCACATCACAGTCTGACAGGTGGGACATCAAGCTACACTTGGGAAAAAGCCAGTGCTCAAATCCAGCATAATATAAGTCAACGAATGATATCGTAAAACATAGTGATAGGTTTTTTTTTTTTTTGCATATATCAAACACTGCTGAAGACTTCCGAGTTATAACAGGCACAGTATTACTAGTTCAGAGACAAAGTCTGTACAGCATCACGCCCAACCGGCACGCAAAAGAAAACTCAGTTCCCTTCCTCTCTGATCTGAAACATTGGCACTTCAGTGAATACAAGGCCTTTCTTTGACTTATTTATTTATTTATTTTTATTTTTTTTTCTTCCCCCGACAAGGGTGGTTTAACTCAAGACAGTTGATCAAATGTTCAGTCGGCACCTTGTACAAGAGATGTCAAGCGTGTTCCGTAGTCACGGGGGGCTCGGGGGGGTCAGGGGGGGAAACTGGCACGGAGTTAAATAAATAAATAAATAAATAAATAAATAAATAAATAAATAAATAAAAATAAAATAAAAAAGCCAGAGAAAAAAGCAAGGCCTTTGTACTCCTGAGCCGAGCTCAATCGGGGTGTGATCAGGGGCTCCCCGTCTTCTCACTTTGGCTGCGGACCGGAGTCGTTCATCTGTTGGCTAAAAATTAATTTTCTTATGACTTCTGAGAAAGACTGAAAGGGGAAAAGAAAGAACAACCCCCCCCCGCTCCCACCCCCACCCCCCAGTTCTGTAACACCAGGTGATCCATCTTTCGCTGCCGGTGTCAGAATGATTCATGAATTCCAATTTGCCCAGGGTTTGGATCTGAAGAAAAGCAGGCAAGACCAGGCCAGCCTTTGGCCGTGGGACTGTGACGCGTTCGCTCAAACGGGCCTTCACAACCTACAGATCCCCGGCATCCATCTTGTTCAGTCCTCACTTCCAGTGTGTGTGCGTGTGTGTGTGTGTGTGTGTGTGTCTGTGTGTGTGTGGAAGGCAATTAGCTAGTCATAGCAGGCAGCCACTTGCTGTGGAGAAGGCGCAAATTTTAATATCCCTGAATGACTCGTTTGAGGTACCGGTTCAAACTGATTTTATTAATCCATTAAACCCACCTGTGTCAAAACTACAAGGCATTCACACACTGACACACGGAGTAGCTGGAGGACTGACATCCCTGACTTTAGACAATTTTGGGCCCTGTCTTTTACGTCTAAGTGCTGGTTTGCAAGATGTGTGTGCGTGCACACGCGTGCGCATGCGTGTGAGTGTGCATGTGTGTGTGAGGCTTAATCTATTTTTTTTATTTTTATAACAACAGCAGAATGTTAACTATTCCACTTTTACTGTGTCTCCTTCTATTATTGTGCTGAAAATCCTTGCCCCGCTCATGATAAACAACATTCCTTCCAATTCTGAGTTTGTCAAACAGGATTATGACTGGCTGTCACAATGCTGTGGGGAGATTAGTGTCTGTAAAGTTATGAGCTGCAGAAGGCAGTTTATATATGACCAGCACAGACAGGAAGCAGGCTCGCGAGACAGGAAGCTGTAATATTAATGTGTCATATCAAGGGAATCTTTGCTCAAAGGGAATAACACTGGCTCCGGCCTGTAATGGCTTCTTCACACAATTCTACTTGTAAAAGTGCATCTAGAATATTTAACTTGCATTTTCAGGTACTCTTCACCATGCAGACAACATATGAAACATACTGTACATTGCTAATATTATATATTGCTTTTTTTTAAGAATTAAGAAAGGATCTGTTCAATCTCAGAATTGTGCTACGCAGAGCATTTTTAAAAAAAGTTGTTTTAATTTATTACATTTTCTTGTAATCTGCGCAGTCGAACCTTGGGGCGTGCACGCGTCCTGAACCCCCGGCTGCACTTCCGAAACACCGAGCTGCTCCAGCAGGACGCGGGCGAACGAAGCGCGAGACGTGAGAGCTGATCAGTACGGACAGCGGAGTGAGTCAACGCTGACGGGGTTCTGCTCTCTCTCCATGGCAACAGCGGTAGAAGACTACAACCCCGGAGAATGAGAGTAATGTAAGGTTATTTATTTATAAGTGCTGCATCCACCTGGGCACCCAAACCGGCAACCGCCCCCCCCCCCCCACCCCCCGCAGCAATCCCTACCCCAACCCTTGTGACGTCTGTAGTGATGACACCTAAGACTTTGGGGAGACCCTACCTTAATTTAAATTACCCAACAGCCACCCGATCTGTAAGCGGGCCACAGAGTCTGACTTTTCAGGCATGATAGGATAGGGGTAAAAAAAAAAATCAACATTATAATTAACATCACGAATAATAATTTAAGCCTCAGATAATTCCCTCTTTTACATGTCAGCACACCCAACTTGGTCCTTAACCTTGCCTCACCTTCCCCTCACTCCCCCCCCCCCCCCCCGCGTTCCATCAATACAGCCCTCTTCTCTTAACACTCCCCAAATCTAAAGGCATCACCCTCCTCTCCCCCCGGGCTGGGACTGCACTTGTGTCTGTTATCAATACTTCTGCCCCGGCAGCTTTCCCTGGTATCGATCGGGAGAGAATCAATACCGGAGCCAGACAAGGACAGTTGTTAAGACTTTCGAATCCAAGTTACACACATCGAGGCAAGACACAATTGTACCGTAGCGGCACTAAATATGCACTTGCGCACGTGTGTGTGTGTGTGTGTGTGAATGGTGTGTTAAGTGGAAATATAATGCAGATTGTTAACAGAATATCCATGCAAAACATGCATATGTCTATATGTTGATACCTTTTTTCCCCTTTGTATCAAAATAGCAAGAAGGAAAAATGAAATGAGCGTCCACTGACATATAGCCTGTGACCTTGGCCGGGACGCAGAGGTCAGCACCTCTAGTCCTCAAGCAGATGTGTCATTGGCTCTTTAAACACCACAGTGAGTCAGGATCTTGGACTACAACACAGTGCAGCAACAGCAGCAGCAGAAAAACATTAACAATAACAATAATCACAATCATAACCTCAGTTTTACAGCAGTTTTATAGCACAAAGCACTTCCCTGGCCGTTTCCTGGGCTGGTAACCACCATCGAGGACACCGAGGTCTTGTCCTCTGTATTTTTTCCATGTCCTGCTCAAAAGCCTATATTTAATTTCATTCTTTATTGAGAACATCGGTTGCAATTCATTGAGGAGGGGAATGAATGCAGCCAAGTCTCCTGACCTCAGTATTATTTCTATAATATTCCGTATTATTTCTATCCAAGTAACTAAACATGGGCTTGAGTCACTGAGAGTACACGCAGGAGCATATCTATGTTCCCAGGGCCATAGGACCTTGGGAACATAGGACCCTGGGAGAGCACATATGTAGAGCTGGGGAACATAGGACCCTGGGAGAGCACATATGTGGAGCTGGGGAACATAGGACCCTGGGAGAGCACATATGTAGAGCTGGCGAACATAGGACCCTGGGAACATAGGACGCTCTGTCATGTTCCCATTATGTGCCATATAAATCTGCGGAACATAGGACCCTGGGAACATAGCACCCTCTGCCATGTTCCCATTATGTGCCATATAAATCTGGGGAACATAGGACCCTGGGAACATAGGACGCTCTGTCATGTTCCCATTATGTGCCATATAAATCTGGGGAACATAGGACCCTGGGAACATAGCACCCTCTGCCATGTTCCCATTATGTGCCATATAAATCTGGGGAACATAGGACCCTGGGAACATAGGAATGACCCCGTACACGCGACCTGTTGAGCATCATTTTGTGTTCGCTAGGTTCTTCAATTCTGCCTGTTTTTTGTTTTTTCTCCCCTGATGAAACCATAACTCGACACCACCCTCATACTCGCGCAACTTGGCAGCAGCCATTAACTCATCATGACATGAACTCCATAACAACCCCAGGTATTTGTATTATAAAACTTTCTTGGCTCCAGTTTTCTTTTATTTTATTGTCCATTGTTTTTTTGTAATTGTACGCTGCCAACCAGCCTCGTTTTGCCACACTTGGCAAGTGTCCTGTGCACAGATTTCAAGGGCCAATTAAACTTTTGCACGCAATCATGTGATTAACTGAAATAACACTGTGAATCACAAACATCTCCCTCTGGCAGAGGATGAAATCCTGGCGCTCGGAGTGGCTGCATCCCTGTCCGTCGGACTGGGAGGGTAAAGAAGAGGGAGGGGCGCAGTCATGACCCAACTTGACCTTAAATCTACGTTCAAAATGTGGCACTATTTTCTCCCAGTTTAGAATTGGCGGGTCTTCATGAGCACAGACAAGCGTGTGCTGCCAGCCGAAAAATATGATGTTGAATCACTGCTTTTCACTCCTCAGTCCACCTGTCAGACACTGTGGGACAGAGCGGTTCCCTGTTGCCCCAGCGTAGCAGGACATTGTGCTACTTCATTTGTGGAGCAGGATATCGTGCTAATATGAGTGGGGCAGTATGTTGTGCTAATATGAGCTTGGCAGGATATCGTGCTAATACGCGAGTGTAACAGGGTATCGTGCTAATTCATGAGCGCGGCAAGATATCGTGCTAATACATGAGCGGAGCAGGATATCGTGCTAATTCATGAGTGTGGCAGGCTATCGTGCTAATGTTTGAGTGCGGCAGGATGTTGTAAGGATAATCTCAGCCGACCACCGATAGTCAAGAGTCAGATCCATATCTGGAAGCCAAACCTGAATAGTCAGTACAGTCAGTAGGGGGGAAAAAAAATTGTTGTTTTGCTATAAAATGGCACATGAACAGTGTTTTAAAGATACAAGAGTGAAGAAGAGGAAATAGTGAACTCACTGTTCTGTAAGTGCTTAGTTCAGCACTGGAGTTGACAGAATTTAATACGAAGCAGATGGACAATGTGCTGCTCCATTGCACCGACATGCAGGCACCATATTTGCTCCCGTTCATGCCTTTCCCATTCTGCTTAAATGATCTTCATTCCTAATTAATTACCTGGATCGTTCTTAAAGGCAGCCAGCCAGCCAGTCATAAAGACTCACACATGCATGGGTCGCTAGGCTATGATCAGTGTCATCCCATCGCTGCATTCATGTAGGCCTAGACGTGATGAAACACAACAGCTTTGTTTCTGTTTTTTTTTTCCAGTCTTTGAGTTTAATGTGTCTTACTTCACTCTAGTGTTTCTTTTGCGCCTCTACATCATGAAACCTATGCACTTGTTGTACGTCGCTCTGGATAAGAGCGTCTGCTAAATGCCTATAATGTAATGTAATAATGTAATGTGTAAATAGGCCTCAGAAGTTATGTTGTCATTCCTAATAAAAATGACTTAGCAAAATGGTATTTCACTATAAAATTGTGCGTCAACTTCATTATCAATGCAGATTAAATCACACGCAGATGCAGACCACAAAGCAGATGGGCGATGTGCGGCTCCATCGCACCAATACGCGAGTGCGATGTTCGCTTCTGCACGTGCAGGTTATGACACGGTCAGCTGTGGCCTGTAGTTTTACTGTGCTAGGATACCGTGCTAATGAACTGAATGCTGCAGACATTAGTAATGCTTGAAAACAGTAGGAAAATGTGCTAATTGTGTGAGTATCGGGGTAAGAGTAATTTGTGTGTGTAATAGGGTAACATGCTCCTTTTCCAGTGTGGCAGGCTAACATGCTAGCTGCAGCGTACCCAGGTGCCTAGCTGCAGCGTACCCAGGTGGCTAGCTGCAGCGAACCCAGTTGGCTAGCTGCAGCGTACCCAGTTGGCTAGCTGCAGCGTACCCAGTTGGCTAGCTGCAGCGTACCCAGGTGGCTAGCTGCAGCGTACCCAGTTGGCTAGCTGCAGCGTACCCAGTTGGCTAGCTGCAGCGTACCCAGGTGGCTAGCTGCAGCGTGCCCAGGTGCCTAGCTGCAGCGTACCCAGTTGGCTAGCTGCAGCGTACCCAGGTGGCTAGCTGCAGCGTACCCAGGTGCCTAGCTGCAGCGTACCCAGGTGGCTAGCTGCAGCGTACCCAGTTGGCTAGCTGCAGCGTACCCAGGTGGCTAGCTGCAGCGTACCCAGTTGGCTAGCTGCAGCGTACCCAGGTGGCTAGCTGCAGCGTACCCAGGTGGCTAGCTGCAGCGAACCCAGTTGGCTAGCTGCAGCGTACCCAGGTGCTCTTTTATCACGGCGGATGTGAATCACTGCCTGCCACGGTCCTTTGAGTAATCGTACCTGTCAGCGGACAGCTGGGCTTACCTGGGCCTACCTGTACTGCCGCACGTCGTCTGCATCATCAGCCCCATCCAACATTTCCACTCCCCCCCGCCTGCCCTCCCATGATGCATCACTCCTACTAAAGCTTGACAGAACAGTCAATGCTCCGAGGTGCTCATTACCGCTGGTGTCGGAGCTCGGGCCCAGAACCTGAACTGATAGCAGCACCACCCACGTGTCTGTAACAACTCCACACTGAAGTGCTAAGCAGCTGCTGCAGGAGCTGTCTCTGGAGGTTCAGCATGAGAACCTGTGTTATTTTATTCAGAGGATCAATAGGGTACACACTCAAACATGCACACTCACTCACACTCACTCACACAGGCACACACTCACTCACACACACACACGCACGCATGCTCACTCACACTCACGCACACTCACACACACGCACGCACGCACACACGCACGCACACACATGCACACTCACTCACACACACACTCACACGCACGCACGCATACTCGCTCGCTCGCAGGCACGCGCTCTCACACACACACACACGCACACGCACGCACACACGCACACACATGTACACTCACTTACACACACACACACTCGCTCGCTCGCAGGCACGCGCTCTCACACACACGCACGCACACACACACACACGCACACAAACAGCCCAAAACATATACAGTATATACTGCATATACAGCACATGCACACGCACGTGACCAATTACAGATGTTCTTTTTGTTTGCTTTGCAGTTGGTTGAAATCACCTTGTATTGCACGGATCTCCTCCACCATCAACATGTCCACAGTGAGCCCGGCGTAGGCTTCCCCCTGCTCCCTGAGCCACCAATCAGAGCCTGGCGTGCTTCTGTTCAGCTGGTGCTGTTAGGCGGAAGTAACTGCAACCGAACGGAATGGCACCATGAGCACCGCGTCTCCGCCTCCGCGCTCTGAACCGCTGCAGGAGACGGGCTTCTGAAGGCACGGGTGGGGGGGTGGGGGAGTGGGGGACACGGACAGGCTGTTAAAAGTCAAAATCCACGATTCGTCCCCCTCCAGCCACTCCACCTGCTTCTGTAGAGCAGGGGTTCACGCGGTGATTGATGGCTGCGAGCTTTCTCAGCCCGGCCCTCTTGCCCACAGAGCGAACGTAGGCACGGGAGAGCAGGAAGTAACGGGAAACTGTATGTGCAGGTGTGTGTGTGAGTGTGTGTGTGTGTGTGTGCGTGTGTGTGTGTGTGCGTGCGTGTGTGTGTGTGTGTGTGTGTGCATGTGTGTGCATGCGTGCGTGTGTGTATGTATGTGTATGCGTTGGTGTGTGTGTGTGTGTGTACGTGCGTGTGTGTTCACGTGCATGTGTGTGTCTGTACGCGCGCGTGTGTGTGTGCGTTGGTGTGTGTGTGTGTCAGGCAAGCAGCTGCCCTGTTGTCTGTTGGGCTCCAGCAGACAGCTCTTTGAGACAAAAGGTCACCCTGAGAACAGAGCCCCTGATTAACTAGACGCGCACGGTGAGGTGAGTGCTTTTAACAGTCTTCACTCCGCAGCTTTAATGAGGCTTCGTATGGGCGCCACGCTGGGAATCTGCGTGTACCAGGAGAAGTTCAGACAGAGGTGCGGCGATAAAACCCGCAATTATCTTCATTAATATTCTGTCCCTTGGTATGCCCCTGATTATTATCCTTATGGAATATTTTCTGTTAATATTGCACAAGACACCTGCGTATTACCACCTGATTATTCTTGACAAGACCATGCGCTCACTCTGACAGTTCAGTAATCACCGTGCAGATAACTGCTTATTATAACTTTTTTGCTATAATCCTTCTGGTATAAAAAAGAAAGAAAGGAAAAAAAAAAAACAGGAGCGAAATGAGAATCAAAATTAATCATAGATTTTCCAGAGATCATAGATGCTGCAGATTATCTGCTCTCCAATTTCATGAGCAGTCTCTCAATATCCATCAGTGTTTTGGTTCAGTAAAAGCAGTACATAAGAACATACAAATACTTAATCAGGAGAACAGGCCAATCAGCCCATCTAGAATATAATAACATAAGAATACATAACGAGGAGAACAGGCCATTCAGCCCATCCGTAATGGGTGTGAATATGCGGGTGTAGTTGGAATCCCTTTGGATTTCCATCGTTTAAAGAAAATGCACAATCCCCCCCACAGGCTTGCTATTACACCCCACGCAGGGAGATGAGCAGACAGCACCTCTTTATACTGATCCAGGGCGGCAAAGCTTCCGCTTTCAAACAAAGGCTTAATCAGTGTGAACTCGAGGACGCACGGCTGTCTAAATCATGGATGCAGTTACGCAAAGTTTTCCCCACACGTTTAGGAGTGAGATTCCGGAGATGATATTCTCATCTCTGCATTAAGCTGTATTCATGCAAACCTGCTGGGGGGAAAAACACTGTGACTCCTTAGTGTACACATACCTTGAGTCCTAACCCTGTGATTTCTCCACGTGCATTGCACCAAGTGCCCACCAGGTGTCGCTGTTGTCCTCACGGCTGATTTAAAAACTTATTTAGCCAAATCCACCTTCTGATTTAATCAGAGGATTTATGCTGATGTAAGGATGCTGTCCTTTTACATCCTGCTTCTTATCTATGATGTGACAAACCTGAAGTACGGACACGCCCTCAAAATATCTGGGAGTGACATTCAGCTTTAGATAAAACATCCAAAAGGACAACTTTTTGAAGATGGCGATGGTTTATTTTGCTAAACCTTCAGATTTAGCATTTAACCGCACAAGATTACTGTTTAAAAGCATCTGTGATCGGAGATAAATTTAAACACACAAATCTGTGATTATTGAGATGGACGCTGGAACGGCTCAGTACTAAAAATGCAGAGCATATTATGACTCCTGACGGCTGCTCCAGTTGAGGTTTATTATAAAATTGTGCATGATAATTATCTCACTGATCAGTTTCCCCTGTACGCTGTTACACAGTTGAATCAACTATCAAGTGTTTTGGGTTCATTGAAAGGCAGCTTAATATAAAAATAAGTACAGAACCAAAGAAGAAAGGGATGGATTTACTGATAAATTTACCTGCACATGCATGCACACACGCTTTTACACACACGCACACACACAAACACGTGCATACATGTACACACACACTTGCATGCACGCACTCATGCACGCACACACATAAACACATATACAAACATACACCCATGCACGCAAGCCCAGTATCTTGCGCACCCCGCCCCCCAGCCCCAAAGTGGGGACAGCTAAATTCCTCATGTGAAATTCAGCAGAAGTGCAGTACTAAGTGCACAGCCCGGATCGGGAATGGCTGAAGTGTAGGCAGCGTGATTTATGTTAGTTATCTGCAGGAGAGACAGTGTTTATACACACTATACACACATCATCTCCCTATTTCACCTCCCCCCTCCCCCTCCCCTGCTAGAGCAGCCCAGAGCATTACAATTCCATGGAAAAGCGTACGGACTGGCAGTGTTAAACCAGCTGGACAGGAGTAAGTCTGGGGGCGAGAGAGCAAGAGAGCGAGAGAGAAAGAGAGAGAGAGAGAGAGAGAGAGAGAAAAAATACAACAGTGAGAGAAAGACAGGGAGAAAAAGATATTAACAGAGAGAGAGAGAGAAGAGAAAAAGGGAGATCGGACGGCAGGAAGTAAAAGTGGGAGGGGAGTCAGCTAAGGAGACCAGTGAATTTAATGGAGAAAGAGAGAAAGAGACACAGAGAGAGAGAGGGGGAGAGATTCAGAGAGTGAAAGAGAGGGAGAGAGACAGAGCGAGAGAGTGAAAGAGAGAGACGAGGGGGTAGGTATATTGAGACGAGGGGGTAGGTATATTGAGCACCTGGAGGAGAATGGTGTGACATTGACCGCTGGGGTCAAGGGGGACCCCAGGAGGAGATGAGGGTTCCCTCGGCAACAGCAGTGAGTAATGAGGACCCATTACAGGCTTTTCCCTCTCTCGCTCACTCACTCTCTCTCTCCCTCTCTATCTCTCTCTCTCCACTTTTCCCTCACTCTCTCTGACTGCTTTTCTCTCTCTCTCTGCTTCCCCCCCCCCCTCCCTCTCTCTCTTCGCTGCGTATTTAGCCACTCAGGGAGCTACAGTGAAACTGCGCGAGGCCAGGCCCTGATTCACCATTACCAGCACAGAGCTGAAGTGGTGTCGGGCATGCGCAAGAGAGCCTCCGCTGTGTACTTATCATAATGTGAAATAGACACCCCCCCCCCCCCCCATCCCTGTCTTCACACACACACACACACATTTGGATTTATGAAAGTCCTTCTGGAGAAATGGCGACTCCGGTCACGTTACGTTCTGTAAGATGCGACTCAAAGCGGACGGTGCGTTTCGGATTGATAAGCCGCATATTAGGCTAGCACACGTTGTTTGGGGCTCTTTAAAAGCAATAACGCGGCTCTGCGAGTCACGCTCCGTCCCTCGTTCTTTCTCACAGCTCTTTTTCGGTTTAGGAGACGGCCGAGAGGAGGATGAAGGAGGCGTATTGTTCTTTTACTGGGCCGGTAGTTTTCGTGATTTATTGGGACCGTAAATTCCCCCTCTCTCTCCAGTGCGGTTCTTGTCTAAAGGCTGAAAGTGTAGTTTGTTTTGTTACCGCTCTTGCTATTAATTTTTTAGTTGAGAATGCCTGGCCTGGTGTCGCCCACCTGGTCTTCGGTTTATCCCGGGACAAACAGGAACCATTATTACAGAACCCAAAGGACTGGAGGTGATGTGATGATGATGATGATGGTGGTGAACGGGTATGGAGTGAGAACCGAAATTCTCGCCTGAAATTTTAGGCCTGAATTATCAGCATTGGACTCAGGTTGAGCAGAATGATCTATAAACGTTTGTTTGAATTAATTTGCTGTCTTTTGAATGGTGACAACTTTTAGATTACACTAGGCTTTAATTCTTGTGTCGTGTTATTCAAACCCAAATCATTCCTGTTTTGAGTTCCGCAGTGCATTTGGGAAATGTCGTTAAACACTGTTTCAAGAGTAGTTTCATCTTGAAGCGTAGACAAATCGAGGCTTGAATAAATAAAAAAATAAATTAAAAAACGCGTCGGTATAAGCAGCGACAAAAATAAACAAATGCGGATTGGCACGGCAGAAACCGAAGCCGGCAGTGATCTCGGGCGACTGTGCGGAAAAAGGGACGTTTCAATTATAATTTACATGGAAGGGGCATTTCACGCGGAGATTGATATGTCAGTTTAACAATGTCCAATTAAAAACCGGAGGCTTTCCGTTATTACAATACGCACATTCCAAAAACGGCGGGCTCGGCTGCGCGTCTCCCGGTTCAAGGTTCCGTTCTCTCAGCCGTGAAATGAGTACATGCACATATCATAATTCCTATTTTCCCATGTCCTGTATAATTTCGTTTTTACAATTACATTGCCATTGCTAAAAAAGGAAGGTATACGTTGTTTATAATACATGCATATTGTACCAAAGCTTAGGGGTTTTTAAAAAAACATTCATATAGTTTGATTAATGAAAGAGCGGAGGAGTTACTCGCGCAATAAAAGTCGGCCACCATCGACTTCCATTTTTGCCTGGCAAAACGCACAACTGCGCCTTAAATTATGGATCGCTTAACTTAACGATTAAATCGGGTCGAGTCTTTGCACTACAGGGAATCGTATGAGAATAAGGCTTTGGGTTGCTGGATCCCCCACCACAAAAAAGTAATAATAATATTAATTAAAAATAAATATAATCTCTGTGAAACGGAGGAGCAGCTCGCGGCGGAGCGAGGTCGGATCTGTGACCCAGTTTACCCTTTCTCGGATCCCCCTCCCCCCCCCGGGAATAAATGAATGCAAATAAACCACGCGCTGACCTGGTACACAAATCGATGGAAAAAAAGTTCACTTTAATAAACATAAAAACATTTATAATAAGACAGGTTCGGACGGAGTAAACACAACACTGCTTAAAACACATCTGGGGGAATTTCTTTTGAACGACTATAATGAATCACTTTACACTGACAGATCAGAAGGAGCAACACACACCGTGTGTGTGTGAACGCGCGTACATGCATATGTGTGTATTTATACTAATGTAGTCAGTTGGGAAAAGAAAAAAAAAAACAAAGAAATGCATGGCAAGACATAAAATCGGGAACATTAAAATGTTTAACGCGTCCTCCGTGATGTTTTTTCTTGACTAAGTGATCACCGTTTGGAGATGTTGCCTCCGAGATTGTGCGTGACACGCCTGAAACATCTTTTCTGCGACTTTGACATAACTAGTTTGGAACAGTAAACATGCTCTAAGCCTGGAGAACGTCCTCTTTATAGCCTTATCTCTCCACCAATTGAAAACCCCAAACTCTGTTTTTTATGAACCTTGCCTCTGAAATGGAAATATGTGGATTCACCGGGAGATTTACCCCCTTTTTTCAGCTGTTTTGCCTTGGAATAAACCATTTTTCTCCACTGATGGGGGTCGCACTTCAAGCACAGCGGCAGTATGGCTCACAGAGGGAACAGATTTATCCCCCTCACCACCATTTGAAGTTTATGGCTTCCCCCACCACACCTCTGTAACTCAGACACAAAAGAAAAAAACTCCCCTTTTTAGACATGCTGGTCCGTCCCTCCCCCCTCCGGTGTCCTAATCCTGCGGGTACAGACGGGGGGCCTTGGAGAGGAGACCAGGTGAGCCGCCCCAGGTTTCGGGGAAAAGCATCCGGCGACGTACATAAATGAATTACATATAAGCAGCAGCAGTCTGGCTGAGAAGCTTCCGGAAGGGCCTCCTCTGTCTGCATACAAATGCCCCTCACAAAGGATCCGGCATCTCCACTCATTTCTGTTATGCGGGTCTGCCTGCTTCAAAACTGACTGCTCTCTCAGGACAGCCACTGCACCACACAGGCAGATCTACAGACCAGGACTGGGTCTGCACCTGTGGGTATGTGTACACTATATGGACAGTATATAATTTTGGTATACTGTCCAAAAAAAAAATCTATTTTTCATAGTTTTGGGCTAGGTCCCTTAGTTCCAGTGAAGGCAGATCTTTAATTGCTACAGCATACGATCACATTCTAGACGATTCTGTGCTTCCTCAACAGTTTGGGGAAGGCCCTTTGCCCTTTCCTGTTTCAGTATGACAGTGCCCCTGGGCACACACTGAGGTCTATATAGAGATGGTTTTGTCGAGATCGGTGTGGAAGATCTTGACTGGCCTGCACAGAGCCCTGACCTCAACCCCATCCAGCGCCTTTGGAATCAGTTGGAAAGCCAAATGCGAGCCAGGCCTAATCGCCCAATCAGTGCCCGACCTCACTAATGCTCTTCTGGCAGAATGGAAGCAAATCCCTGCAGCAATGCTCCAATATCTAACATAAAGCCTTCCTAGAAGAGTGGAGGTTGTTATAGCAGCAAAGGGTGGACCAGCTCCAAATGAATGCCCATAATTCTGGATGAGATGTTGGACATCATTGTACATTTTTGTGTATAATTGCCCATCCCGGCCCAGAGGCCATATTTTAGAGCAAACGAGGGCTGTCAGCAAATGACTAAAACTGCCAAATCAGCCAGGAAGAACTACCAAACAGTCAAACAGGGCAGTACTGAGCGCGTGCGGTTCCTATGTCGAAACAAAGCAATGCGTTTGCATTACTGTCATTGTTAACGCTCTGCAAGCCTGCAGCACAGTCTAACAGAATCACCTGTCTGAGTTGCACAATTGACGTCTTAAATCAGCTTTGTGCTGCTGTACACCTTTTTTTATGTCAGTTTCCTCGCTCATACATCTCACAGGACAACGGCAAGGGTAGGTCTCGTCCAATCAGAGCCCCCCGAAGAGCCAGACCGGCCTGCTGAGAGCCAATGAGAAGCCAGCGCTCGTCTGTCCTTCAGATCCCGGCTGGAGTTCAGGTGTCCCGTGTAGCACAGGTGTTTACGGCCTGACTGAAACGTGTCAGATCGAGTTGGGAACATCTGACCTGGATCTGCAGCCTTATCTCACCGGGACAGTCACTCAAATGCCCTTAACTTTAGAAGGGGGGGGGGAGATGGGGGAGGGAGGAAAGAGAGAGGAGAGAGAGAGGGGAGGGAGGAGGCAAGGGAAGACAGAGAGGGATGAAGGACAGAGAGAAGGGGGGAGACAGTGAGAAAGGGAAGGGGAGAGAAGGATAGAGGGGACAGTGGGGGACAGAAAGGGATTAAGAGTGGGGAGGGGGAGAAATGAGAGTGAGAGGAAGGACAGAAAAAAGCAAGGGATTGAGAAAAAGATAAAGAGAGCAGAGAAAGGGAGGTGGGAGGGAAGGAAATAGAGGAGGCAGGGAAAGAGAGGGAGAGAATATAAATATAATTCTGCGGTCAACATCTTTTTGACTGCAAATGTCAATGTCAAATAGCTTTTAAAATGGTGGGAATTTGGAGTCACCTTACGTAGGACCCAGCGCTCCAGTAAAACAGGGAGGGAAGCAGTGTCGCTCTGAAATATTTTTCTGTAAGACACAGATTTTCTACCAGCGCGGCTCAATCAACTAGCAAAATCCCAAAAGCCCGGATCATTTTAATGACACGCTTCCTTCCACAGGAAGATCCAGTCTGGCCACATCCGCTTTTTTTAGCCGGTCGACCCACAATGCTTCAGCGGTTTGGGTCACGTCTCGGACGGTGAAGAGACACGCAGATTATTCCTTCCGGCCGGTTCTGGTTCTTACAGGCTGCGTGGACCAATGAGGCGGCCTTTTAAATTCCACCAATGAGATGGCCTTTTAAATCCCCTCACAGCTGTTAAAACAGGCCGGCTGAGGAGTTCAGCTGCGGTGCTGGCTTCACACGCGGGTACGATCAAGACTTACAGAGAGCTGAGACTAGAGTAAATGGTAAATGGACTGCATTTATATAGCGCTTTTATCCAAAGCGCTTTACAATTGATGCCTCTCATTCGCCAGAGCAGTTAGGGGTTAGGTGTCTTGCTCAAGGACACTTCGACACGCCCAGGGCGGGGTTTTGAACCAGCAACCCTCCGACTGCCAGACAATCGGTCTTACCTCCTGAGCTATGTCGCCCCAAGAGGACAACGTGCATGCAAATCCACAAACACACACATAGTACATGCGTGTGTGTGTGCATTTGTATAACACACACGCACACTTTAACGCACACACTCACAAAGACACATGCACACACTCACACACACACACACACACACACACAAGCACGCACACACACGGCGACAAATCCATCCACCAGGATACCGTGGGCCATCTCTGGAGACGACAGGCAGAAGCATCTTCATTTAAATGCCAATAACCATCATCGATTCCAATGGGGGGGAAAAAAAACAACTTTCCTGCGTCTGTCATGGCTGCAGAAATCAATGGCAAATGAAGCCAATTTATTTTCAGCCTTTGGTGCTTTGAGCTTTTTTTGAAGAACTTTCAGAGGTGAAGGGAAAGTTCACTTTGACTTACCTGGCAGGGAGTCGGGAAGCAGGCGCAGATTAAATGCATAACAGTCATATATCATTAGGCCCATAACACTCTGTGTGTAAACACAACTGGGGGGGACACATTTAACCTGCGATTCAGTCCTTCGCCTGTAGGTGGCACTGCAGACACTAAGTGCAGTAATCAGTGGTGAGCAGTCAAAGGAACATGAGCAGTTATACCCTCCAGGCCCCAAACCCAAGAGCTTGTTGGTGCAAATTTCTTACAGATTTCAGGGGCATCCAGTCCAATCCAAAAAGGACCAACGTAGGTGCAGGTTTTTTGTTTTTGCCCAGAATAAAAACCGATTGAACTACCCAACGTCTCAATGAAAGACCTTTTTTTAAGTTAATTAACTGAATCAATTCACATTTTAGTGCTCGGCCAAAACCAAAGCTTTCACCCACACCAGCCTGTCTCTGATAAAACTGGGCACTGGAGCCCTTCAGGCAACAATGATATATTTTCCCCCATATGAGGAGATCCAGATGTTTCAGCATTTTTGCCAATATATATCTTTTGTAGAAAAACAGAGACTGTTCTGATGATAGCATCTAATAGACACACCTGTGTTTTGTAATTTCATTTTCACACATGCACATGCAAGCACTGAACCATGATTTCATAGGATCCCTCTATTTCACTCTCACTCTCTCTCTCTCTCACACACACACACACACAGGCACACGCACATACATGCACACACATTGTATGTGGCTCTGATTTTTATGCGCAAAACAGCAATTTTATTACTATTTTTTTTTTAACCAAATGGGCATCTGCTTTAGACTGAGCCAGCTATTTCTCATAAGATTACAGAAGACAACAGCTTTGAAATATGTACCAATCCACCCCTAAGAAGAAGGAGATAATGATCTTCTGCGAAATTTGAAACATCTGGCGATTTCTCAGCATGTGTCCCCATCTCACTGCTCCCTGTATTAGGGAAAAGTTTACCTGAATTTACCTGAGGCCAAATAAAACCCCCACCCACCTGCAGGAAAAAAGGAAGGATCACACTGCACTCCTCATAGCCGTTAAATCAAAAGAAAATAGAATAAATACGTTTTTAGTGTTTTGTGCAGGCTTAGAGTCAGTTCCAGGAAACTTCCACCAGTCAATTCAGAAATTCAGATCAGGAAGGTAATTTAAATGAAATTCATTAGCTGAAAAAAAAAATTCCCATAATGTTCTAAGGGGATTTTTCAATCAGTGAACTAATTTTCCATTTTATTTTTCCTAAATTGACCGAATTGGAATGAAAAAGACCTGACTTCGGAGTTATTGAATTCGTGTTATTCTCTGACAGAGTAGCTTAGTGTAACTCATTCCTGACCCAAGATTCTCTCTACCTGTGACATGCTTTGCTATTGGCTGCCTGGAGTCAAATGTAACTGGCTAAAGTTACACGGTGACTTACAGTTTAACCAATCAGCAGTGTGCTGGTTGAGCGGTCGGCCAATCAGAAGAGAACATTAACAAAAATACGGAAGGAAAATAGCTGTGTGAGACCTCCGGCTCTCGTGTTTATGAATGAAAAAGGGAAATTGACTTATTGCCCTGTCTGAACATCCATCCATCCATCCATTATCCATGACCGATTATCCTGGACAGGGTCATGGGGGGGGGGGGGGGGGGGGGGGGGGGGGGGGGGGGCGCTGGAGCCAATCCCACGAGCACTGGGCGAGAGGCAGGAACCTGTTTGAACAGTTTGGAAAAAAAAACGTACACATATTTATCTTGTGGCTTAGGGAAGAATAAAGCAGCAAAAAGAGTGCACAGGGTCTTTAGAGGCTAATCATAGCAAGATGGCCGTCTCCTTAGAGGTCCTTCCGGATTTTTCTTTTCTGTCCCTGGGGGCTTTCACAGATCCGCCGACCGGAATCGCAGCTCACAAACGGCCGCACGCTCTCCGTCCTTCGCTTTCCGCGACGTTTCCATCGCGTGCGAGCGCGCGCTTCTTCTTCTTCCGTCGAACGCGCAGTCTTCCTCTCTGGTTCCGAGGACCTCCTTCGCTCACGCAGCTTGTGTGTGCTCATCGAGGAAGCCAGTCAGATATCTGAGGTCAGAGCTCAGAGTAAAAGAGAGCGGGAAAATTCCCCTCCCAAAAAAACCCAGCGTATCCCGCAGAGAAGCCCTGACTGGCTTTAAAACGGGGCGCGGATCTATCTGTGAGAAGGCAGAACAGTTTTATTTCCCCCTGTGAACCAGCAGCAGGAGTAAATTAACCGGCGTCTGGTTGGCTAAACCCGCGGTCCACGGGCGGGACAAAGCAACAGAACAGCGAAAAGCTGTGACCCCGAATTTCACGCCGCGAAAACAGGGGGTCGGGATCCGTTCCGTCCCGTCGGCGCTAGGTCACGGAACACGTCCCTCCCTATTTAAATTCCTCAGGCCGAGCCACCCGATTGGCTGAAGTAAAACCCCGTTTAACAGACATTTTGTGTGTGTGTGTGTGCGTGCGTTCATGTGCGTGTGTGCGTGTGTTGTGGGGAGGGTGTGTGTGTGTGCATGTGCGTGTGCGCGCGCGTGTGTGCGGGTGTTGTGGGGAGGGTGGGTGTGTGTGTGTGTATGTGTGTGTGCGTTGTGGGGAGGGTGGGTGTGTGTGTGTGTGTGTGCGTGTGTTGTGGGGAGGGTGGGGGCAGTGCCATTCGCTGGCTCTGAATCAAGATCGCTTGCGCCCCCCCACCCCCTCCCTTGTGTGGTGACCCCCCCAGGAGAAGCGGAAAGGGGCAGGGGCTGTCGTGGCGGGCCCGGTGCCAATCTGATTTCATGGGCGATTTATCACACAGGAGGTTGGCCGGCCCAGAAACAAATACCCGCTGCTCCCGTCTTCACCAGCAGGGGGCACTCCGTGCCTAAGAATGCGAGCACATGGCCCATGTGGCGCCTGCCTGATGGATGTGGAGGATGAGTGGGAGAATAAGCAAGAGGGGTAACGATAGAGGGATAGAGAAGAAGAGATGGGGGGGGGGCAGATGTCATCTCTATTTTAATGCTATAGCAACACAAGTTCCATCATGCAAATAAAGCAGTTTTGAATTTGAAAGGAGAGGGCGAGAGCAAAAGAGGAGGGAGGGAGGGAGAGAGAGAGAGAGAGAAAGGGGGAGGGAGGGAGCGAGAGAGAGAAAGGGGGAGGGAGGGAGAGAGAGAAAGAGCAAAAGAGAGATGCACTTCTGTGGCAAATTGAAAAGAAGAGTATAAATGCAACCGACCCTATCGTTACTTCTCCTAGTTTGAGCAACGCTGCTTCATCTAACAAGGAGCGTGTGGAAGAGGAAGGATGGGAGAAAACTGAATATTTGAGTTGCAGAAGTGCTTGGACAATGAGAAGTTTTGCGTGGGGGGGGAGGGGCTGTATTGGCCAATTATGTGGACTGGCAGGTGCACTGAAAACCCCGTCATCTCATCAATCTTTCAGAAATCCGTCCCCCATTTTCTTTTCTCTGTTACTCCCTTCTTCCCCCTCCTCCTCCTCCCCCTCTCTCCTCCCTCCTCTTCCTGTGTGATCCCTCTGTCTTTCTTGCTCTTTGGGGGGCGCACCTGTCGGTGATGGTGGGAGACGGAAGGCGGGATGGGGGCATTAAAGATTGATGGCCCCGCGGTGATCCTCGAGGTGGGGGGGGGGGGGGGGGGGGGGGCAGGGGGGGGGGCTTCACATGAGACGTAGCAGCAATTCTTTCTATTCTCTCTGGTCTTCCCACCGTTCCCCTAATCCTTCCCCGAGATGTCTCTTAAGCTTTATATGCTGCCCCCCCCCCACCCCACCCCACCCCCGAGTCTGACCAGAGGCCTGATAAGTCATCTGAAGTCCCCAGTTGTCATGCCAACTCCCTCCATTTTTTAAAGCCGTGCTCTATGTTTGTTAGTTTATCTCCCTTCTTTGCAGACACACACACTCCAAGCTTCAATTATTTAACATTTCCTCAAACCCATTTTTTTGTGTGTGTATATGTGTCTGTGTGTGCATATGCCGTATATGTGCGTGTGTGTATGCGTGTGTGTGTGTTGTTCAATGACAAAGGGACTTTCCCAGAGGGCGCAACAGCAATGTTCTGTTTGGGCATTTGAACCCTCACTCCCCACTCCCCCCCCATCCTTAACACTGCTGAATGGTGCGTTTTTGTGGTGGTGGGGGGGGGTTTGTTTGCGGGGGTGCGTTTGCCGGCAGCGTTTTGCGCCGCTCACCCTTCGCCCCGACCTGCCGAAGTCACGCGGCGGATCTGCGACTCGCTGAGAACGAACCCCGTGCGCCGACACATTCCTTCAGACCGCAGAAAACATCAAGAGCGGCTGAGCTTTCAAAACGGCTCTGAACTGTATTCACAGCCACGGGAGAATTCTGATTAAAATGTGTAACACTTCCTCATAACTATTTTTTTTCTCTCTCTCTCTCTCTCCAGTGAGAATGATTCATTCTTTTGGGAGGCTTATTTTGGGAGCAGCAGTTTTCCACTCCTGCTTGCCTCACTGTTCAGAAGCTCATGACACAATCAGCTTAAGAGCGTCTCTGCAGAGAAGCACATAAATATCAACCAAACAACACCTGTCCCCTGGGCAATCTCCGCTCAGAGATCAATGTGGCTTAATGATATTATTAATAATAATAAAAATACATTTTACATTCAGATGTTCCTGGAAAAAAAAAAAAAAAAAACACTGAAAAAGTGATCACCTTGTGATTTGCTCCCCCAAGGATGTCTTAACAATAAATTATGCAAATGTATGAAACTGAGAATTGATCCAATAAAAATGAAGGGACACATGCTTCAGATAGAAAGGAGCTCACCTTTCTTTGATGAGAACACCTTTCTTTGATGAGATTCTGGAAAGAAAGATCACACAATCAGAGCCAGGCCAATGCCAGTGCGATTGAAATCACAGAGTCAAGAGCCCGTCCAACGTCAATTCGATTCAAATCACACTCTCGAGAACCAGCCCAAAACTAGCATGATTTAAATCAGACACTCAATAGCCAGTCCAGTAACCGTGATTCAGATCAGAAACTCAGAACCAGTACAGCAGTACTGTGATTCAGAACATGCTCAGAAGTCAGCCCAATAGCAAAGTGATGATTCAAATCACACAGTAAAGAGCTAGTCCAATAACTGATTCAAATCACAAAATCAGGACCAGTCCAGTAACTGTGATTCAGATCACAAACTCATAACCAGTCTGGCAATGCTGTGATTCAGATAACAAGCTCATAACCAGTCTGTCAGTACTAACAAATTACCCAAAAAAATAAATAAAGAAATAAGAGACTGGTGTGGGGATTGCTGGTTTAAGCAGCCACACCTGTCCTGGGTCAAGCTAATTAGACCTGGCTAGTTGTCTAATTGGTTAGGAATTGGATAATTGGCCAGGCTGATTGGACCCAGGAACAGGGGTGGCTGCACCTGTGCGTAGTGAGGCAATCAGTGCGCACAGGTTAAATCTGCCATCCCCGCCCACACAAAAGAGCCTCGGTCATGACTGTTTTACATCTGCTCATGTGGCTGTACCATCTTGCCACCCTTGTAAATAAATGCTTGAACATCATCTCCCTGTGTCTCTGTGCTGGAGGGCCCTTGGGAAGCCACTTCGGTGGCCTGTGGCAGGCGTGTTTGCCACAGTGGCGCCCAACGTGGGGCTGCTCTGGCACAGGAAAGAGACACTGGGAGATGATGTTCAAGCATTTATTTACAAGGGTGGCAAGATGGTACAGCCACATGAGCAGATGTAAAACAGTCATGACCGAGGCTCCTTCGTGTGGGTGGGGATGGCAGATTTAACCTGTGCGCACTGATTGCCTCACTATGCACAGGTGCAGCCACCCCTGTTCCTGGGTCCAATCAGCCTGGCCAATTATCCAATTCCTAACCAATTAGACAACTAGCCAGGTCTAATTAGCTTGACCCAGGACAGGTGTGGCTGCTTAAACCAGCCATCCCCACACCACAGAGACAAATTCAAAAATAAAATATATTTTTAAATAGAAACAGATTCTGCTCTTATTTCAGCCCCCCGAAAAACAAGGCTATTCTTGTGCTCTTATTTCCCAACCAAATAATTCATGAACTACATTCAGAAAAAGGGCGTGAGCGTCCGGGCGCGAGCGTCCCCGTCAGCGGAGAGGATATTAGTTTTCGGCTTTGCTTCCGTGAGTTAAGTGCCCCTTAATCGCCCACCTGACAGTAAAGATGCTGATTGCCGCCGCTTCCCTAACGAGCTCGCGCACCTGTGGTGACGCCGCGGGGCTAGCCACGAGGCCGCTTCGCTAATGAAAGCCGCGTCCTGAAAACACCGAATCTCTTAGCCTCGTCTAAACTAAAAAAAAAAAAAAAACATATTAAAAAAATCAGTCACAGTTATCACACCGTGCTCATTTAAAATGAAGTAAGTATAGAGTGTGCCAGGGAGAGAGAGTGTGCGTCTTTAGAGTCTGGGAAAGACGTAAGAAGACCGTGTGCATCAGTGACACCGTTCTGCGTCTGGGCAGGGAGTGAAGCACGTGGGACGTGTCGGCCAATCGCTTTCATGCCAGATAAGTGTGGGGTGGGTGGGTGGGGGGGTTGGGGCATGTTTCCATGGGGCATTTTGTAAGGGCAAACGGAGTTTGCGTGCACGCCAGGCCTGAGCACGGCGCCGACACAGAAACGAATGAACCAATCACCTCGTTAATTGTCACATTTTCACTGGGTGATAAAACTTTACCTGTCCCCAAGAAATTCCATTAACAAAGGGTCAATATGTTGGTTAATTGGTTGATTAATCCACACGAAACCGAATCACATAATTAGCCGGCCTCGTCAGGCGCATCTGGCGCGGGTTAATGATTATTACTCCATCGGATCCCCCCCCCCAAACCCCAACACCACCCCCCCCCCCCCCCGCCCCGGTATGTCACAACCCTGTGGTGAAACCTTTTTGAATGCATTCCCGTTATTACAATGTCAAAAGCTTGTACCCAGAGAGGGAAACCTGCATGCAGTAATACAAGGTGGAGGTGTAAGAACTGTGACCAAGGAACTTTGGCTTGGAGCTGCAGGTTCAAATCCAAGGTGAGGCACTGCTGTTGTTGACGGTGTGATGGCACCTGGATGACTTCCTGGTCAAGGGAAATGCAAGTATTGTAAATACAAAAATGAAGAAATAAAATTTCTTCTGGCTAGGGCCATTCTATAAGCAAAAAAAAAAAGCTAATAAAATGTTATGTACATAAATATGCAGTTAAATGCAAAAACATTGGGACAGTGACACAATTTATAATGTTTTGACTCTGTACTCACTATTTGTATTGGCTGTACATCCTCCTGGTGAGGATAATGCATATTTACACAGTAATGGACAATGAAGGCCAATCCCATATTTGCATTATACTGGTAATGGCTGCAGTCTACCAGTAATGCCTACACAGAACAACACAAGCACACAGCAGGAAATCAACTGTGATAGTTTTTTTTTCTTTATTACTGTAAGAGAGAACATTTGAATGCAGTTAGTTATATATGGTAATGCAGCACATCTGGACAACATGCTGATGTAAGTGTCTAAATATGGCCATGCATGGTAATGTAGCGACATCCTGTCGGCATCTTCTACACAAACAATGGCAACTGACAACAGGCAGAAAAAAAGACGCATTTAGGACAAAGCAGCTATGCCCTCCTACACCCACCACTGTTCTGCACTTCAGCGAGGCCCGTTTAATTAAGCATCTCTCAAATTAAGCCCCCCTACTTACGCTTCAAGTCCTTCTGCAAGCCGTCGGTGATACAGGATGCAGTATTACTGGTGATTTACCAGCGTCTCGCAGAGAAATTAGACATCGGTTCATGCATTAAGGCGCGTAATAGATGGAAGGCATTTTTATTGCGATTGGAAATGCTTTATTGTACACCAGAATGGGCAAAGACATTCGAAATTAACTGACTAGAGATGGATTGTTAGAGATATGTTTGTTAGGCCGAATGTGCGGTAATAATATCGCAGCTGTTTTTCAAAGCTATTTTTAGCCGCGGCCCAAACCGTGTCATTAGTCACGCGCCGGCCCGATATCACAAAGTAATTTCACTCGTCTGCTGGCTATTCGAAGCGCAAATCAATTTGATACGGAACGTACTTTTGCTCTTTTGTCCTACCAGACATCGCTCTCTCTGTGTTTCACGGAGGGTGATTAACCCCAAAAGTCCTCGTGCTAAATATGGATGCTCCATATTTCTGCCACAGACTGCTCAAAGTCACCGCGTGAATCGCCGCGCGTCTTCGAAAAACTTAGGCGTTAAAAACCCTTCCTACTTTTTAAAATTTCTTTTCAAATGTATAAAAATCCCAACCCTGTCATCTACAAACGCACACTACAAAAGCGTAACAATGATCACGGGCATAACATTCTATTTTTTGTGGCAGCTGCTGTTGTGAAAGCTGACTTCTGTTGCCTGCTTCCTTCATTTTTAATTATTTTTTTTGTATCCTACCTGAACTGTGAAACAATCGAAAGATCTACCAGCACTGTTCCTTCAAATTTTGGGCTGCTAGTTCTGTCACAGTGCTGACCAATAATGCCTCCCCATCAGAAATGTCCAGTTCAGTCTCCTGGAGAGCCCCTGTATTTTCTGGTTTTCATTCCAACCTGAATCAAACTTCCTGAAGCATAAAGAACTGCTAATTGTTTTTAATTAGACATTTTAATGTCTAAGGAAGGGTTTACCCTTTTAATGCCACATTGTCAAAAACAGCAATTCACACTACAAAGAATGAATATAATTATTAATATACTGACTAAACCAGACCCATCTGTTTTTAGACAAAGCAATGAATATTTTCTCTACTGTGGAAAATGGTGCCTTTTTTAAATAGGCTACATTTGGTGTCCACTAAGTGTAGCCTATTTAAAAAGTGTGGACAACAACTGGTCATTGAAGCTAAATCTTTTGTGGGGAAATGAGGAGTTCAGTGACAAAGCAAATGGGAACGAGCCAAATCTGCATTGTGTTATTATCCATTTCAGCACAAATCTATGGAACTGAAACACATTCTTTCAATAACACCAATCACAGTAAAATGTTCAGTGTTAACTTGGCTCTAACAGAGTACATATGGTCCCTATTGGACTCATATGCACTCTGTTAGAGTTGAATTAACACCTGAACTTTAACTGTGATTAATTAGGACACTGGTTGGAACAAAACGAGAATGCACAGGGCCTGAACTGGACCCTGCTCTGCTTGAGGATATGACTGTGCCATTTCTGTGAAGAACCATAAGAATCTCTGCATTGAATATACAGCAACCCCAATTCCTATTCGTTTCGCTTTGTACAGACAGAAGAGACAAATAAACTTGAATAAGAACAGCCACGCTTTGCTCTGCTGGCCTGTGAGATGTCTCTTTAGCTCAATGCAAGCTACTGTTTCCCTGGTATATCCATCAAGCTATTGTGTGTTTAATGTGTTCAGTCATCGTTTTTGGCCCGCGTTAATCGGAAGGCACCAGAACTTCAACAATGTTCCACATGTACAACAATGCCAATAATGTCAATAAATATGAACTCAAACTACTGTGCTCCCCCTGGTTCTGGCACACTGTGATATTGCACTGGTTGAAGACGAGACTGCGAGACTGTTCTCCAACCTGCCGAAGCCTTGCATTACATCGTACTATGTTGTGCTAAATCGTGCTATATCATGCTAAATCGTGCTACATCGTGCTAATAGCAGCAGGTTATCAGAGGCAGGCAGCTGCACTACTCTGTCACAGTTTCTCTCCTCGTAAGCCCGGGGAACATACCTCAACCTGCCCGAACCTCGTGCTACATGGTGCTAATTCGTGCTATGTCATGCTACATCGTGCTAATAGCAGCAGGTTATCAGAGACAGGCAGCTGCATTACTTTGTCACGGTTTCTCTCCCCGTGAGCGCGGGGAACGCTGGCGTTAGCATGCCAGCGCGTGTACCGCATGCTCGCGTGTCAATACCCCCGCTGTGTATACACTGATGCGCCGTGAATTGCTCAATTTTACACCGCCAAGGATCGACAGCTAATCTTGCAACGGGCTCCGCTCTGCTCATATTTCTGGCGAAAGGCCGGATTTATTGGCAGAATGCTCAGTTAGAGGACTTAAGGGATGTCATCGAGGTTTCGTGGCACCAGCAGTAGTGTGGATAGGGCCGGCCGGCCGGCCGGCCAAAGTCATGATTGTGTGTCTGTAATCCCCGATGCAGTGTTGGCCTTTCAATTCCGATCATTGTCCAGGAGGAAATTATTTTGTATTACAAAATCATTTGACTTGTTACTGAGACAGTGATGAGCGTGGCAGACTCGGGCTGTCTCTGTAAAAGTTCATCGCCTCCGCGTTCAGCCCTTTCAGATCGTCTGGAGGCTGGAGGTCGATATCTGTATCTTCTGGAACTTTTTTCTCTCTTTCTTTTCTTTTTTTATTACCACATCACATCGAAGAATTTGTCTTCATCATCAAAAGTCTGTCGATCTCAAGGCATTGCCGGGTGCCCCCTCCTGTGTTTGAAAGGGAGACCTATCAGCGTCATTACAAAAAGCTTTTCAGTGTGCAGCTGAACAAGCATCTCCATACAATCCATAATACTTGCTGTTCTAACACATTCAGGTATAAGATCACACAAATATTTGATTAGAATGTTCTAAACTGTTATGAACGGAACATTCTAATGCTGATGTAACAATCACTACCCGTAATTGAAACCAAAATGGTTCTAGAACACAGAGTTAGAATTTTGAAACACACATTCCAAAAATCCTACTCCTTAGAGGGTTAAGTTCCACTTTGTTCTTTGTGGGTGGTGTGCTCTGATCAGTGTTTTTGTTCTGTGTTCTATGTTTAAAATTGCGTTATTGTGTTTGGTGTTCTGTGTTCTAGGTTTAAAATTGTGTTCTGTGTTCTATGTTATGTTCTGTGCCCTGTGCTCTGTGTTTCATTGTTCTGCGTTCCGTGTTTCATGTTTCCTGTACCAGGCTGTGGAAACAAATACCACCAGCTCTTAGGACAATAAAGTCCGTCTACCATAAAACTGCTAATAGATGCCTAATCTTTTTTACGAGCTGGTCTCATTTAATGGCCGAGAGCGAAAACATAAACAAGAAAATAAAAGCCGGTCTCCAATAATAAGGAGTATACATCACCGCGGTAACAGGCAAGCGGTCAATCAATTTCCCAAACACAGCTAATGTACGGTGCCAGCACAGACGCTACCACAGTGACACCTAATAGATATTTTGATATAAAGTTCAAATGAGACATTGTTGAATCAGTATAGCGGTGGATTATCTTGTTTGCTTTAGCTGCGCATTGCAGTAGATGAATAGCAATATCTTCGGATATTTCAGCATTCAATAGGCTTGCGTTGTAAAAAAAAAAACAAAAAAAACCTCTAACTTTTTTCAGTTATCTTTGCCTGTCATTTAAACAGATCATCCAGTCTGTAGTGTTATGAATGAAGTTTACCTGTGAGTGAGAAGCTTTGCGTCCTCCAACGGCAGTTTGTGAGTTTGTAGCAGATGCTGGAGTTTACTGGCGTAGTAAGAAACTTAAAGCCAAGGCTACTCATGTTGTTATGGGGGATTCACGGTGTCTGTTTGCCTACAGCATGTGTGCCGAAGGATGACTTGAGAGAACTGGTGTGCGGTGGCCGTAGTTATGCGTTTGTTAATGTGTATTTGCGGACTGTTTTCAGGCAGAGTGCTTCCGTAGTGAGTAGGCCATTGTCTGCGGTGAATAACAGTGGGTTCTTAAAAAACGGCTTTGTCTGAAAGCTTTTATGTTCCGCTTCTGGGTGTAAAACGGAGAGAGAATCACATTGTTGTCTGCCTAAGGGATAATCAAGACTTAAATCACAGCCCTGAATTATCTGTAATTTTTTGAAAACAGAAGCAGGGACAAGTCTTAATTCTGGGCCTTGCTGCTCTGTGGGTAGTTACGCACTGGGCTGAGGGGGCCAGTGAAGTCTTGTGCTGAATGGAAAAGACAAGGGTGGAGAATGGTTGCCTCGCCACCTATTATTCACTTCTAACTCATACCTTTATGTAGCTCACTGATTTAGGCACCAGGTAGGGTGGCACGGTGGCGCAGTGGTTGCCTTGCAAGAAGGAGGTTGCGAGTTTGAATCCTGGCTGGCCGGATGCTCTCTGTGTGGAGTTTGCGTGTGCTGCCCGTGCACGCGTGGATTTCCTCCGACCTCTATGACTTCTTTCCTTTGTCCGAAATCATGCAGGCTCCAGGGTAAGTAAAGTGCATTTTAAGTAAAGGAGAAGAAAAATAAGTAGATGGAGAGCCCTAGCTGCTTGGAACTGGTGCTGACGCTGTGCGTGGTTCTGGCGCTGTTTGTGGGTCTGAGGCTTTCCGTGGTGCTGATGCTATCACTATCACACTGTATCTGCGGTACTGACGTTCTGCCAGGTACTGGAGCAGGCTCGGGTTCTGAAAGGACAGAACCTCAAATGCAGGAGCAGGCCCTCCGCTTCCCGTATGTGTGCGCACGTGACAAGTTTCATGTTCTGTATGAAAATTATGATCAGATGATGTTTGTTTTACGTTCCTTGAAGTCTCACAGATATGGGATTTACCCCCAAGTGTTTATTTAAGGATATAAGAGTGAGAAAAATATTCAAAAGAGCCTCTCAATGCTCTTTCTGGTTAAATTTCAGTAAGAGGTTGAAGAGAGTCCCACTTTGGGGAAGCAAAATGATGACAGAATGGGCCCATGCAAGGATTGCTGCCAGGCTGGTCGTTTGGAGGGGCTGCAGATAGCGAAAGTGGCCATAAAACGTAGGCTTTTGGGTCAGTTCCATTTAAATTCTGTCAATAGAGGAGATGAACTGAAATACAATTTGTCAATTGAAAAATGGCCAAAATATTCTATGGGGATTCTTAAATTAAATAATTGATTTTTAAATTAATTTCCTTCACATGGAATTGGCCCAGACCTTTTGGGAAAATTGGGAAATGGGAAAGTGTGAAATTTGGCTCGGACTCCGAGCTCAAGGTCAGTTTGCCTCCTGTGAACTGGCAGCAAAAGTGTCTCCTGTCACAAAAAATCCGTTTCAGTTAAATTTCTTCAAAGTATCATGTATTTTATTTTTATTTAACATAACCTTCTAGGTTTCGGGGCTGTAGAATATACCTGCATGGTTCTTGAGATTAAGCCAAGAGACTCATGTCCCCTACAGGGGACAAAAATGAATGGATGGTTCTTAGGACAACCGATAAGCCTCCCCTTAGCAGCGCTGGCTGTCTCCCGCAGTAACGCTAGACCCAGGAGAGTGGAATGCAAGTGCGAGCCACCACTACAAAAGCCGTATGAAGTTGGCTTGGTTTTCCCGGCTGAGAACCTTGGTCTTTAGCCCATTGGCGTAATCGCTGTGCTGAGAACCCGCGGTGCAAAACACACAGCAAAACCAACCCTGTTACACGCACCTGGGCTCCTGCTCGGCCTGCCTGGGCTCCTGCTCAGCCACCCTGGGCTCCTGCTCAGCCTGCGCGGGCTTCTGAGAGACACAGGAGCCAATCCACAGGCAGCGTTCAGACCCCAGCATAAGGGGAGAAAAAGAGAATGTTACCCAAAGGTCAAAGGTCAAAATGTGCCCTTCCATCCCCCGACTGTGTCTTCCTCCCGTGGCACTAACTCAAAGAGGGGCAATTTCTCAGTCCAAACTGTGAAAGAAAAAAGAAAAAAACGGGGGAAAACCTTTAAAAAAAAAAGAAAAAAAAAAAAAATCACTTGGCTAAGGTCAAAAAGTACCATGGGAGATTGATTGAAGATAACTCTTTCCCCCCCATTTTCCAAATATATCCTCTCTTAGCCCAAGAGGCACAATTTCTGAGGGAAAAAAAAAATGTAAAAAACGAAGAAAAAAAGTTAAACTCGGGTCAAAGTGCACAAGTGCAGATAGATTGAACACATCCTTCCTCGCGCCTGTTGAAGAGGCACAGTTTGTGATTTCCAATTGGGAACACAAAAAAAAAAAAAAAAATCGAGAAGAAATTGTTTTGAAATAATAAAACAAAAGACTCTGATCAAAATGCAGCAAAAGCAGATAGATTGGCCGTAGCCCCACCCCCTCCCTTTCACCCAGCCCGGTGACGAATGGGGACTTGAGCAGATTCATCCGCCTCCATAAATATCTCCCAGCCACTGATCGCTCTTGTAAGGGGGCCCATTTCCTCTGCCCAATATTTTCCCTGTCAAAAAAATTACTTTGTACAAAGAGAGAGATCTGGCTGCCATGACAACAAGGAACCATCAAAATCCAATTAAATAGGACTTCCTCTCATTTCAAACAAACTGATGTGAAGAACTTCCACTTTTACCCCCCCTCCCCCTTCCCCCCCCCGCCGCCCCCCTTCCCTTTTTCCCTCCCCTCCATTCCACATCAGAGGTTCCGCATGATAGCACACTGCGGTATTAATTCATACGTTTATTTATTTATTAATATATTTTTCCGCTCGCGCGTGAAGCCGTAATGTGACTTCTTAATCAAGGCGGTCAGAGCAGCGAACGTAAGGCTTTGTGTAATTCATGATTTCGGTCTCGCGGGGCAGAAGGACTCAAATCGCCACGTTCCCTGCGCTGAACGCGTAAACAAACTGTTGTAGGAACACGCCGTGCCAAGCTGGGGGGCAGGAGGAGGAGGAGCAAGTCCTCCCCTTCCCTCGCCCCCCCCCTCCATCCCCCCCGCCCCTCCGCTCCGGATGGGTGAAGCCAAACACAGCCAGAGGACTGTCACAGAAAGACACAAAGCACAGGGACACATTTATGACAACCTCCCTGTGTAGCCTGTGTGTGACATTAATGCTACCTGATGTAATGTCAATGTTACCTGTGTACAGCCTGTGCACTGTAGCCTGTCTGTAACCTCTGTGCAATCTGTGTGTAAACAGTGTAACTGGCATGGAATCTCCCTGCAGCCTGTGTGTAACTCCCGTGTTACTTTTATGCAGCCTGTGAGTAAAATTAGTGTAATCTGTGAGCAGCCCCTGTGCATCCTGTGAGTAATTTCCATAATTGGCACAAGCGCACGTTACTGTAGCTCCATTAAAACCAGCATTGCGAGGGTTAACACCACACCACGACACCTCACAGCGCAAAACCCAAAGCATCTGAACGCTGCGTGGCTTTCAAAGCCAAGACACCCGCACAAACGCACATTAAACTGCATCAATTCCACGTGCGCATTACTGAGCCTGCTACTTTGATCTTTCAATGTCATATATATACCTTAAGTCGGTGGTTTACATGCAGCATAAATGAGCAAACCATTGCCTATGGCCTATTTCAGAGCAGGAGCATCCATTGAATGGACATTAATCAAGTAGAGCTAAATGAAAAATAAATTAATAAATAAAAAATGCATTAATATGTATGTGAGTTTTTATAGTCATTCCAGGTTGATTAGCATACATATTTCAAGGTCAATAAAACATTTGCTCAGCCAAGTCTGCGATTGCATTTAATTATGGGGAGCAGGAACCATTTCTTGGCTGGAAATTTTTCTCTGTGCTTCAACCAAAAGACACTTTCACCTTTCTCAAACAGGGACGTGATAATTAAAAAAAAAAAAAAAGCTCTGTTTGAAACTGTGATATATTTTCCTTGGCTTCATGAAACATATACTAAAATGTTTATCAGGGGAGAACTAGCAACACACATACACACACACACACACACACAAGCACACTCACACATACACAAGCACACACACACACACACATCCTGGTAATTGGGTTGCAGTTTACATTTAATTAAAATGGTAGGTTCTTGAAAGGTCATATTCAAAGTAACCATAACAACCTTTGTGTTACATTTTTTTTTGTCTTAAGACTTTTTTTCTATTTTTCTATCTTGTTTGTTGCAGTGCGTTAGCCGAGCACCGAACTCACGATGCTGTGGAAGTGCCGGCGATGTTTCTCACTCATTTTTCAGCCAGATTGTTCTTGACTCTCTCCAATCCCATGAATACAGCTTATTTAAGTTCAGCTCAGAGAGCAGGACCCTGTTTCACAAAGCAGGTCTACTGAGTATAACTGCACTGAGCAAAAACCGGGAAGCTTCCCAAATCCGGACCATGGACTGTGAAATGAAATGAGCCATTCTGGGTTTTACTCAACATAGTTATCCAGTTAACTATATTATCCTGCTTTATGAAATACCCCCCCCAGATGGGAAAGGAACAGATAACGTTCAGAAAAGTAAACTTGGTGTCATTCAAAGAGTCATCGTGCACTCACATGGGACAAGAGGTGGGAAATCCAAGTTCAGAAAGTGAATGTCCTCCCCAGTGTTTTCTTCCAGTCACCCTGGATTTGCTATTTAGCACAATTCTTCAGCCAGGAGCTAGAACTTTTTAGTGAAATCAGCTGGCTGAGTTCATGGGTGGAAGAAACTCACGGCAGGACTTTTACTTTCTGACCCCTGCACTTTCCACCTCTGCTATAGGGGCAATTCAGAATGTTTAAAAACTGAGTGTAGTGTCATCTGTACTAAGTGTCTACATGTTGCTTGGTTTTCCGTGAGCTAGGAATACATTTGTGTCTAATTTTTCCTGCACAGTCATGATTAAAATGCGTGAGTTATGTTTCATAAGGTGCATGTTATGCAAGGCCTCCTTTGACACATTCCCCTGCAGTTAAGAACTCCCTGACATTCTTGATGATGTAAAATTAAAAGATTCATTTAAACCAGGGCCATCTCTGTGCTGTCTGCATTGAGAAATCCTTAATTGTACAATTCATCAAGAACAACAATAAAAAAAGCCATTAGCAAACAAGCCAAGAGCCTATAAAAGGTTTCAGTGCAGGCGAATATATATGCCCAATGCGCATGTACTCTCTCTCTGTCTGTCTCTATCTCGCTCTGTCTCTCTCTCTCTCTTTGTCTGTCTCTATCTCTCTCTCTCACACACACAAACGCACTAACACACAGGCACACACGCACACACGCATGAACGCACACGCACACACAACACGGAAACCTTCCAAAAACCAGCTACTGTATTCATAAAGCCTCTTTGAGTAGGACTGCTGATCTAGGGTCCAGTTTACCCCCCACCTGTATCTCAGCCTTTTATGAGCTAAAAGGAAAAAAAACTGATCCTAGATCAGTACTACTTCTGTCAGATGCTTTATGAATACTGGCTCTGATGCGAGAGAGCGAGGGACATCAGCCTCAGCGGGCGTGTCCCTGGGGGTAAAGACTCTCCGGGCAGGTTTGTCACAGCGTTGCCACGGTGAGTTGCCGCGGTGATCTGCAGTTGCTTAGCCACAACCGAGAAAAAAAAAAAGAGACGCCGTCATAATTCGTATAATCATAAATCATGAATCACCCCGGCCTGCAGTGGTCCTGCCGGGCCCTGGGAGGAAGATGTCGTTTCTGGGGGCCCCCTGTCTGCACCCCCTCCTGACCCCCTGAGGGACCCCGAAATGTCTTTTCGCCGCTACATTAGGGCCCGAACGCCCCCCCCCCCCCCCCCCCCCCCCCCCGTCTAACGGAGAGCTCGCCTACTGCGTGCCGCGGGAAAACATACAAAAGCACAAACGCACAAACACACAAACGCACAAACAAACAAACGCACAAACGCACAAACAAACAAACGCACAAACGCACAAACGCTCAAACACACAAATGCACAAACGCACAAACGCACAAACAAACAAACACACAAACGCACAAAAGCACAAACGCAATGTCAGCCACCAGCCAGTGAGGGAGGTCAGGATTAGAAACCAGGCTGTTTCAGAAGTGCCCTTTTCACAACTCGCGTGAATTTGAAGCAAACAATGACACTGCAGCAAGAATTAACATCTGAGCACTAAACACGTTTGCTTGTGTGTGTGTATATAAACATAAACATGCAGAAAAATTGCTTTTTAATTTCCATATTTCATCCATCTATCCATCCATTTTCTAAACTGCTTATTCATGGCCAGGGTCACAGGGGGCTGGAGCCTATCCCAGCATGCAGTGGGCAAGAGGCTGGAATACACCCTGGACTGTTCACCAGTCCACCAGGGTCTACACACCAATTGGCTCACACACTCATACCTATGGGCAATTTTGAGTCTCCAATTAGCCTACCTGCATGTCTTCGGACTGTGGGAGAAAACCTGAGTACCTGGAGGAAACCCACCCGGACACGGGAACGACTTTCAAACTCCGCCCTCTGTTGAGATTCAAACTGTGAGGTGCTATTCACTGCACCACCATGCCACCTCAGATATTTGTGCATATGTACATACTGCGTATGTGTGAATTAGCATATGGCCCGGAGGTGATGTGTAATATGAACCTGAAGTCCGTAGCAGGTAAGATCAGAAAAGCAGGGCGTGTTTGAGCTGTCTGTCTGCATGGCTAACATAGCGTCTGTCTGCGTGGCTAACATAGCGTCTGTCTGCATTGCTAACATAGCGTCTGTATGCGTGGCTAACATAGCCTCTGTATGCGTGGCTAACATAGCGTCTGTATGCGTGGCTGACATAGCGTCTGTATGCGTGGCTAACATAGCGTCTGTCTGCGTGGCTAACATAGTGTCTGTATGCGTGGCTAACATAGCGTCTGTCTGCATGGCTAACATAGCGTCTGTATGCGTGGCTAACATAGCGTCTGTATGCGTGGCTACCATAGCGTCTGTATGCGTGGCTAACATAGCGTCTGTATGCGTGGCTAACGTAGCGACCGCACGCAGTTATTACTGCTCAGTAAACTGTGACCCGTGCACGGTAAAGGCATCGCATCTGCGGCTGTTTTTACATTATCGGCGTGATTCATTCATTTCACGCCCATCATAACTTATCATAACACCACGCTCTGCCGTGTGACTGCCTCACCCCACCCCTGTGCTCATGAATCTCATTATACGTGTGTGTGTGTGTGTGTGTATATGTGTGCGTGTACGTGTGTGTGTGTGTGTGTGTGTGTGTGCATGTGTGTGTGCGTGTGCGTGCATGCGTGTGTGTGTGTGTTTGTGTGTCTGTGCATTGTGCTTGTATTTGTGTTTTTTGTGTACATGTGCCTGGAGTGTATGGTTGTGTATGCATGTATGTGTTTGCGTGTGTCTGTATGAGTCTACGTGTATGTGTACAATGTGTGTGTGTATGTATGGGCACGTGTGTGTTTCTGTGCTGTGTGTGCGTGTGTGTGCATCTGTACTGTGTGTGTGTGTGTGTGTGTGTGTGTGTGTGTGTGTGTGTGCACCACTTCATCCTCTCTGTAGACACAGCTTAAAGCTAATCACAGTGAAATCCTCTGCAGCATTAGCCAAATCTCCATAATGGTGTAACAAGCATAATCCTTGACCTCGCGCTTCGGAATGTTGGCTTATGAAAAGTCAATTTTCAATTCCCTCCACTATTAAATGCGCTAGCGCTAACGGGCGTAGTTTATTTTTTCTCCTCCTAAAACCCTGTTCAACTTTAATATTTTTTATTTTTTTTTTAGAAAAATTTGATGACTTGTAAACAGGGAGGGCGGACGGCGGTGTGGAATTGATCGGGACTGAGAGGCCACGCCCTCACAGCCCCAGTTAGGCTCTGGCGGGCGATCTGAACGAACGTGGCGTAGCGAAGAACCACGAGGCCCGGCCAGGTCGACCAATCAGCTTCATCGATTGCCCGAAAATCTGGCCCGGAAACTTCCGCAGGGCCTCGGCCTTCTCATGGAGACGGAGGGAGTCATTACGAGGGGGGGGGGGGGGGGGGGGGGGGGTCTGTGAAATCCCGAAAGGGCAGGGCTTAATTGATAGGTGGGATTTGCTGATCATTGATTTAAATTTTGGAAATCACTCCAGTACATAAGCCTGGATTAAGCTTCACTCTGCCTGAGCGTGTCTCAGAGAATCAAAGACAACTGGAGTCTGACTGGAAAATGATGTGTGTGTGTGTGTGTGAGTGTGTGTGTGTGTATTTATGTGTGTACGTATGTGTGTGTATGTGTGTATGTGTGTATGAGTGTATGCGTATGGGTCTGTGTGTGTGCATGCGTGTGCATGTATACTGTGTATGCATGTGCACTGTGTATGTGCGCGTGTGTGTGTGCATTTGTACTGTGCGTGTGTGTGTGTGTGTATCTAAGTGTGTGTGTGCATGTGCACTGTGTGTGTGTATCTAAGTGTGTGTGTGCATGTGCACTGTGTGTGTGTATGAGTGTATGTGTGTGTGTGCATGTGTACTGTATGTGTGTATGAGTGTATGTGTGTGTGTGTGTGTGTGTGCATGTGTACTGTGCGTGTGTGTGTGTGTGTATCTAAGTGTGTGTGCATGTGCACTGTGTGTGCGTGCGTGTGTGTGTGTGTGTGTGTATGAGTGTGTGTGTGCATGTGTACTGTGTGTGTGTGTGCGTGTGTGTGTGTGTGCATGTGTACTGTGTGTGTGTGTGTGTGTGTATCTAAGTGTGTGTGTGTGTGTGTGTGTATCTAAGTGTGTGTGTGCGTGCGTGTATACTGTGTGTGTGTATGAGTGTGTGTGTGCATGTGTGTGTGTGTATGTGTACTGTGTGTGTGTGCGTGTGTGTGTGCATGTGCACTGTGTGTGTGTGTGTGTGTGCGTGTGTGTGTGCATGTGTGCATGTGTACTGTGTGTGTGTGTTTTCTCAGCAGAGCGGTCCCGGCTGGGAGTAAGCGCTGACTCAGTGCGGGGTAATAAATTGTAGAATAAATCAGAAGACGCAGGGGGAGCGGTCCTGATAAAGCCCTGTGAGGACTGAGTGATAAATTTGCGGAGCCGGGCTGCGTGTCCTGGGGGGTGACTGGAGGTTATTGCTGTGTACTTTATCCGCTGGAAACCATTCATCACCCCCGCGCCGCCGCTGCCGCCGTGCTCATAGAGCCGTGCCGCGCGCCGCCGTGACCGCGCGGGCCTGCCGCCGTCCCGCCAACGCTCCCAAACCGCGCTCCCCTCCCGTGTGTGCCTGCCCGCGACTCTCTACGGCCCGGCCCGTTCCTGTCGCGCCCGCCTTTGTCATTACATGACATTACAGCCATTTAGCAGACGCTCTTATCCAGAGCGACTTACACAACATTTTACACAGCATTTACAAGGCATCCATTTATAAAGCTTCATATATACTGAAGCAATCTTTAGGTTACAAGACCAGTTCCTTAGCCATTATACTACACTTCCACCCATTTTTGAGCCCATTTAGACAGAAAAAAGCTTCTAACTGTAGGAAGAAATCCAGTTTCCACTTTAAACTGAAGCCCTTGTGGCAAAGTGCAGAATTTGGAATGGGAACTGGGCCTTCAGTGTTAAGAATACGCAGTCGGCCATCTGGCTGATCAGCAGTAATATCTTCTGTGATGTCACAGTAGGGGGACTCCTGGAGTGGGCCTGACCTTTGACCTCTGGTGCATCTGCCACACCAACTGTTTCCGCATCCCCGCCCACTGCACTCTGCCTGGATGACTGAGTTTGTTTTTCCTCAAACAAAATATCTGCTGCAGGACAAACAGTGTGCAGGGATCACAACCCAGCTACACCCACCCCAAACCCCCAACCCCCCCCCCCCCCCCTTAATTTTTTTTCCAAGCCCAGAATAAGCTGTGGTCTTTTCCTCTGTGTTTATGTGTCTATGACAACCTGAAAAGGGAGTGTTGTAGTTGTGAGGCGTTTGCCGTTGTTGATTAGTAATGTCTGCCGGCATTGACAGAACACATTCACTCAGCAGGAGCAACTCGTCATCCTGCCTATGAAGGAGGCCCTGACGCTGAGCTCCCCCAAAGTCAAACCATCGAGCTGAAACCTGCTCTGTTGCATTATGGGTAATGTTCACAGTTCCCATCACTTTATCCTGGATTCAGTCGACATTTTTAGTGAAATTTTAATATCGGCTAAATATCGAAGTGTTGCTATTTTTTTTTTCCGAACGCCCTTTTGGAGATCTCATTTCAGAGATTGTAGAACCCAAACTTTTTTCTGTGGAAAATTTTGCATTTAACTATGAATCAGCATTGAATGTTGATCACTGCTGGAACCAGCGCCTGTGGCAGGTAAAATCTGGGTGCACCACTTAGCGATTAAAGCCTGTTTCAAAGCCAGCGTTCCTTAAATACCAGGAACCTTCACCAAAATGATTGAAACTCAGGTGAAGTGTTTCAAACTAAGATAAAAAGCAAGGACCTTTTCTCAAATTATTATGATTATTTTTTATAAAAACCAGCAGAAAGGCTTATCCTTCACCTACTCCACCTGTTCCTCAGATTATTAATATTGGATAAAGTGGTGAAACTAATCAGCCCAGCTAAATGTCAGACGGGCTGCCGTCCGAATTGTCCTGGGCAGGGGAGGGTGGGTTTCTTTACTCTCTTCTTTGCAGCGAGGGGCGCTTGGTGAAAAATCTGTCAGGCTGGGGCCCACACGTCCGATCCAGAGAGAGGCCTCATCAGTCACCGCCACAGGCTCCAGGGCTCCTCGCTGTTCGCTTCACAGCTCCGTAACCAGACACCACCCGTCAATCAATGGTCTGGAGCCAGAGAGGGGAGGGGCCAGAGAGGGGAGGGGGGCGGGGCCAGAGAGGGGAGGGACCAGAGAGGGGAGGGGCCAGAGAGGGGAGGGGGGAGGAGCCAGAAAGGGGAGGGGGGAGAGGAGACAGAGAGGGGAGGGGGGAGAGGAGACAGAGAGGGGAGGAGGTAGGGGAGAGGAGACAGAGAGGGGAGGGACCAGAGAGGGGAGGGGGGAGGAGCCAGAAAGGGGAGGGGGGAGAGGAGACAGAGAGGGGAGGGACCAGAGAGGGGAGGAGGGAGGAGCCAGTGAGGGGAGGAGGTAGGGGAGAGGGGGCAGGAGCCAATGGGGGGAGGGGCCAGAGAGGGGAGGGGGGGGGGTGGCAGTACAGCATACTGAGAAAACTGGGCTTGTAACTCAGAGGTTGCTGGTTCAGATCCCAGCTGGGGAAAAGAGGGCATAGGGATGTAATGCAGATCTCATCTCATGCAGATCTGTAATGCAGAGTTTCTCCTTCTGCCCCTGACAGCTGACCTGTTTTTTTTCTTTTATTTACACGTTTTTAACACTTTCTATAACTAAAACATTATGCATCTGGTGATTAAAATGATGGACAAACCGTTTTCAGATGCATATTTAAAGAGATATTAGTTATTTTGTAAGTAGTTGCATTTTTTTAAATAGTTGCATATGTCTATATTTATTATTTATTTTTTGTTATGTTTATTTATTTAAATTTATTTAAATATAAGTTTTTGGCACCTTGACTAAGCTCAGAATTACTCCTCCAGTGAAAAGCGCTTAATCTTGTATGCCTAGGGCTGGGTTGATTTCAGTAAATTATTCAGTATTTTAAAAGCCCGAGCTCCCTTCCCCTTAATGTTGTATTAATAATAAAAAAAAAAGTTGGAATCTCAGTTTTTACATTTCTCCTGACCCCTTTTCTAGGGTCGGTCACACGTGTATAATTTCGACTTTTTTTCGCTGTAAATTGGGTGGCGGGCTTCACCTCTGTTGAAGGCGCTCGGGCTCGCTGCTTCGAACTCGAGGCCCGGAGTCCCACATGGTGAATATGTAATAAAGTTTTTGCTGAAAGTCGGCTGTCGTTAGACCCCCATAAATATGCATCGCTGACGGGCTGAGGGATTTAACGCTTGCGCGGGGGAATTTTTATTTTTTTCCAGGAAACCGTATTTACCATGGGGAAGGTAACCCTGTTTATGTTTATTTCTGCCCCCCCCCCAAACTCCCCTGGATCCCTGTCAGCTCGGCAGGCAGGGCTGGGGATTGTTCTGTAGAGGGAGTGTTTGGGGTTTTTTTTGGGGGGGGGGGGGGGGGGGGGGGGGGGGGGATTTCGAGCTCTGTGCTCGTCCCGTGTGACACAGAGAGGGAGGATGCACCAGACGGGGTGGTTCCCGGCCTCCTTACAGCCCTCTCCTCAAATCCACACCACACTGGATCCCTGCACGCCCATTTCAGCAGAGTCCCACAGCCCTGGCTCACTGACTACTTTAAAAGAATATTTGTTATTGTTTTTATTTTATCTTGTAAATATCTTAGTACTCTTAACTTAAATAGCGTTTAATTTATTTACATTTTTTTTTGGAATATGAAGTGTCTGACCATGATAATCTCTCTTGTGCCCTCCTGTTATCGAATATGTAGCACTACTTCATGGAGTCATTCACTAGATATCTCAGTTTTGTGAAATAAGGACTTTATTTCCTTGTGTAGGAGTGGATTAATGAAAGGGTGAGTGTTTCTTCCATAATCTGCAAAAGGTTACTGGATGTGAAAGGGTGAAAGTTTCTTTTTTTTGTTTTCATTTTTTTGAGAAGTTGTGAGAGAGGGTGAGAGTTTCTTTGCTGGTTTGTGTAAAAGCTGTGTGAAAGTGACAGAGTTGTTTTGCCTGTTGTGAGATGGAAGTTGAAGAGCAGGCATGGGTCACAGCATCCGCTCACACTGGCCTGAAAAACAAAAACAGCCCACTTCTGACTGGAGGGGAGAGAGGGAGAGAGGGAGAGAGGGAGAGAGAGAGACGGAGAGAGAGGGAGAGAGAGAGAGAGAGAGAGAGAGGGAGAGAGAGTGTGTGTGATGGAGAGAGGGAGAGAGGGAGACAGAGGGTGAAAGCGTTACATAATGTGATACCTATATGTAATGGGTTCTAGTTTTCTCCACATTTACAAACAGTTTATCTCATTTTAAAATAAGTAAATTAGTCATCCAAACCAGTAGAATCATTAATACACAATGAAATGCCTAACAATGAGTTTGTGGAGCATCCAATGGACACGTTAATCTATATTTGGGTCCAAAAACTTAAATCCAGAATTACTAAAAAATATTAAAGATACTGACATCCTACAGGAAACCCAATGTCCAACAGAACTGTCCACTCACTGTCTAACAGTCTGCAGAGAATTAATAGTCCCTTCCATAAAAAAGCCCACAGTAAACTGAGGTAGAGACTCTGGTGGTATTTTAATCTGGTTCAAGTCAGAGCAGACAAATTATATTATATGATATGTGGAGACCTAAATGCTTGGACTGGCACAAAGCCTGACTATAAGAACCTCCAAGAAAGTAAACACATTTTTGGAAATACCTTCCCCAATATTAAAACGTATTCACCCAGAAACAGCTATGGCCCCCAAATAAACAAATAAAAAAATTTCCAAAACCTGCAGCAGCTCTGTTAGGACCTGGGCCTGTACACACAATGGCAGAACACGAGGGGAATTTTTGGGATGATTCACCTACAGCTCACCTCTTGGCAACAGCACACTTGATTATGCGATCACAGACCTTGATCCATTCTGCTTCTGAGCATTCACGGCAAAGCCACTAACCCCACTGTTTTACCACAGCCAAATTATCTTGTTGCTAAAAAGGACAGATACTAGGGCACGCAGGGGCATGGAGTGAGACAAGGATGCAACCTTAGTCCAACCCTCTTTAGCATTTACATCAATGACTTGGCCACAATATTGGAAACAATCCACAGCTCCTGGTCTCACTCTATGCAGACGACCTGGTTCTACTGTCGTGTCGCCAAGAACAAGGAACAAGGAACAAGGAACAAGGAACAAGGAACAAGGAACAGAACCTGGATCTGCTTGAGCTGTGCTGTCAGACCTGAGCCCTGGCAGTAAAAGGATAAAAGACTAGAATAATGATTTTTAAGAAAAGAGCGCAGCTCTCCACCCCCCCCCCCCCCTGCTCCCCTCCTCTCCTCCTCCCCCCCTCCCCTGCTCCCCTCCTCCTCTCCTCCCCTCCTCCCAGCCCCCCCGGGTCGGGGGAGAACGTGGCGGACGCGCCCCGCCGCGTGGCAGCTGGTTCGGGCGAAGGCCGCGCCTCTCCTGCCACTCCGCGGGGTCTCCCGGTTTATTGGACAAGGCGCCGGCGCGTGGAGCGACCACCGGGGGGGCAGATGGTCATTTTGTCGTTTTCCGACCTTCGGGGGGGGGGGGGACTGGGGGGGGGCCTTCGATCGAGGGAAATCCGGCCTCCCTCGCTCTACCCACTCTCTCGCTCTCCCCCGTTGCCGGGGAGACGGCGGAATGCTGTCGCCGCGCTCTGTCGTGCGCTCGGCTGAGGGTCGCTCTTGGTTACGGCTGGCGTGGCGCGGCTTTTGGGTTTAACCGAAACGCGAACCGCCCCCAGCAAGTGGCTGAGCCGCGCCCCATAGAGACGGTTAAAGGGGGGGCTGCTTTTCGATCTGGAGCTGAATCAGAAACAGGAGTGATCGGAATAAAACAAAGGAGCACCATTAATAAAATACTCCGCTTGCTTTGTCTCCTCAGCACTTGGTAAAAGGTTTCCTAATAAAATAAGTTTCCCCTTTTCAAAAACGCATTACCTCATTTTCACACCTTGGGGCACGACGCTCCCCTTAAATATCTGAATTAACACCCCCTCTGTTTGCCGTCCGCTTTTCCTCAGGATCAAATTCCCCGTGCTGATGCACGGCCGTAACTCGTCGCTTTATTATACCTTAAATTCTCCCCGTCCACAAATCATCCGCTGAAAGACAAATTCGAAGGCGTTAGGAAATACATTAGCTATTTAAAAACGAGCTCCTGAGGAGAGGAGTACTCCGGACTACTCCAGAAGTTTGTGCACCGTCCGCACAAATTTCTGCCTCCGGCTGCATTGAAACATTTATCCGATTGATCTAATGCGAGGGGGTGGGGGGGTTCTGGTCCCAGAGGCCACTGTGCTTTTTTATTTTCACCTTAACATCAGCAGCCAAGTCAGGCCCCAAGAAGCCAGGTGAGGTGAGCCAACTGTCTACTCTACAGCTCTAATCGGCTCAGGTCAACTGCTTTTGAATGAAGTGAGGAGTCACCCGGGAAAACGAGCAGCTCTGCAGGACCAGGGGCTAGGATAGCCTCACCACATATTCTCCTCATTTTTCAGAGTGCCTTTTGCACCTCCCGTCTTCCTGCACTGCACCTCCCTACCACTGAGGGCGCAGTGGAGTGCAGAGATGCCAGTTAGCATGTGAACTTCTGCTGAAGAAGCAATAACAGTACAGTATGTGATTAGCTAAGTGGGGGGGGGGGGGGCTTGGTCTTTAGCTCGGCTGGCTGATTGTGTCTTTGGTGAGGCCTGTGGTTCGAGCCATGCAGCTGACTTAAGCCCATCACGTAGGCAGCTGTCAATCACAAATCCAAAGCGATGAGAACGTCACCATGCGGTTTTACCTGTGCAGGCTCAAAGGTGAGGCCATCACTGTGTGATATTACCTGCAAATTCATGCGCGCACACAAACACACACACGCACACATACGAACTCACAGATTTACGAACACATTAATAGGACTATTCTGTTATCCTATTAGGAGTTTAATTTCATAAATACGTTCTCAGACATGCACCACACACACACACACACACACACACATGCAGGTATGGTGTGATGAAAACTCACCCACTCACTGATGATAGCTAAATGGAATTCTGTTTATTAACAAGCGGACTGAAACAAATAGAAATCTTGGTAAATCCATGTTATTAGTCCCCTGCCAGGCCGTGAGTGGAGTGGCCACTTCAGCGCCTGCACCGTATTGATTTTGGATTATTAGAGCTGAATTCATTTAACTGCGGCAAATGCATATCTGTCTTCACGCCTCGGAATAGTTTGAAAATGACTAGGGGGGGGGGGGGGGGGGGGGGAGGGGGCAGGGGGCTGAAGAAACAAATCTGCGATTGTGTACATCGTCTTTGTGCTAACAATGTGCTTTCCTGAGAAACGAACCAAAAAATGTTTTTTCTTTTTTTCTTTTCTGAAATTCGATAGATAATGACGAGTCGCCAGGCGCGCGGCGCTGTGGTCCGCTGCACTGAATCGCTGATCAATGGAGGCCCATCAGGATAACAGCATGGGGCGCGAGGGCGCGAGCGCCGATGAGCACATCTCCCAGAATGCACAGCAAACCTCGACTAATTCATTATGAAAATTTACTTCCAAAAAAAAAAAAAAAAACCTCAGCTGCCATCGTCCTGGAGATTTACCCACTCCCTGGGGGCCACACCTTCCAGGCCCTGCTGAAGAGAACAAGAGTTTGAGAGAACTGAGTAGAGAGAGAGAGAGAGAGAGAGAGAGGAAGGGAGAGAGAGAGAGAGAGAAAGATGAAGAGAGAGAGGTGGAGAGATGAAGAGAGCAAGGGGAACTGATGGAAGTGAGAGATGAAAAGGTGGGGAAAGAGAGAGAGATGGAGAGGGAGGGAGAGAGGGAGGGAGGGAGAGGTGAGGGGGAGGGTTTAATGTGAAACGCTGAATGTATGTAGGAGACAATGCGAGCCGTGTGGGCAGTGACCCCTCTCTTTCAGCGCTCATCCCTTAATTACACGTCTGTATTCAAATGCAGGTAATTCAGCGCCGCAATTACCCAGGAGTCTGTGCCCCCCCTGCGCGTCTGTGCCCCCCCTGCGCGTCTGTGCCCCCCCTGCACGCCTGTGCCCCCCCTGCGCGTCTGTGCCCCTCCTGCACATCTGTGCCTACAGACACCAGCCTGTTAGCCTTACGGGGACACGGGCATGCTGTAAATTTAGTCACATACACACTCACACACACTCGCATATACACACACTTACACACACACATACACACACATACACTCACGCATGAACACACACACACACTCGCACACAACACCAGCTCAGGAGCTACAGGGAGAGATCCAGGGCAGTACTTGCCCACCCCCTCGCCAACCCCCCCCCCCCCCCTTCACCTGGAGAAAGGCTTTCAGCTTCTCTTTCCTTTCTGTTGTTCTTTGTGTGTTTCTGATTGCTTCTCCTGCCTTACACAGAGGACTAAGATATTATCAGTGCAGAGGAGTGGTGGGAGGGTGGGGGGTGGGGGGGGTTGGTCCCCCCCCACCCCACAGACATTAATCGCCCCCCCAACTCCCCCCCCTTGTTGTGTTATTTAGTCACTTCCTTGTGTCCCTCTTGTTTTCCCTTGTCACTGGTCCTGACCCCCCCCCCATGTCTTTGGGTGAGGTGAACCCCCCCTCACTCCCCCACACCTGACCCCGGGTGCTCTGGGTTGTCTAAAGATAGAAACTGCATGTGTGCGGGATGAGGGGGGGATTTGGTGGGGGCTAGGGGGTGGGGTTTGGGGCAGAGAGGGAGCAGGACTCCCCATGCACATCCTGTCCACCATGGGCTCACACACGTGGAGAAAACGCGATGAATGAGGAGCGAACGCAACTAATGACAGACAAACCAAAAAAACATAAACGCAAAAAAGAGAGTAAAAATGACTAAAAGAAAAAAGAAGGGAGAAGTTTCTCTGTGTTCTGAGGCCCAATGACACCCCCCAGGGTCCCGCTGGTTAGGAAGCAAGGACACCGAGTTACCCCACCAGGATCAAATGCTTACTTATTTATTTATCTTTTTAATCCTCGATTTTCCCGGCCCGAGGTCAGCCGAACCCGTTGACCTCCCGCTGCAACCCCCCCATGCTGACGTCAGGAGGAGAGGGCAGGCGCGCGAACCCTCCGATTCTCGCTGTTTCCCACACTGCAGACGCACCTCCGGTCATGCGCTGCCCTTGCCACTGAAGGATGACCAGTTCAGCATATTCGTGGTTTGTGTGCCCGCAGGCGCCCGGTCTGACCAGCAGGGGTCGCTAGAGAGTGATGAACTCTCCGGAACGAGCCGGCTCACCCGCGGTCATGCCCCGGCGAGGCTGGGCCAATCAGGGACCTCCGGCTTTAGCTGGCATTGGCGTGACCAAGACTCCAACACCCAGGCACAGGGCCCACCATTTCATTTCGGAACAAGCGAATTAAAAACATAAGTAAATTAAAGAAATGACCCCCGCCTTCCGTTCTCTTGTTCTCCTGGTCTTGGGTCTGCATCGATTCCTGGGGCAGCAGAGCGAGGCACAGAGCCAGGGATTCGGGGGGGGGGGGGGGGGGAGGGGCTCTGGGGAATCAGGGAGGGGTTTAGGGGAGGGGATGGACACATACAGTATGAAAACCAAATGTGAAGAAAATAACAAAAAAAAAAATTTTTTTTAATTTTGGGAGTTACCCTGTTCCCTCAGGGTATGTATGCATTTGAGAAGAATCAGAGTGTAGAAATTGGCTGGGGTGGTGCGAGGTGGTGAGGGGAGGGGGGGTGGGGGGTGGGGGGGGAATGACTGTTGGCTGCTCAGGGGGTTTGGGTTAAAAGATTTTACCCAGAAATAATCTTAAAAAGCGTGAGAGCGTGCAGGGTTGGCCGTGACCAGCGCCCCGTGACTGTGGGGCGGGGGGGGGGGGGGGGCTGGTTTGCACCGCATGTCCCAGAGGCAGCGGAGGAGAGGCCTTGGGTCCCGTGAAGGTCGCGGTTCCGGTCCCTGCACTGCAGGTTTCTTTAGCGCTGAAGGTCGTGCTGAAGGTCGCGCTGAAGGTCGCGCTGAAGGTCGCGCTGAAGGTCGTGCTGAAAGTCGCGCTGAAGGTCGTGCTGAAGGTCGCCAACAGGCTGTCCTTTCCCTCTCAGATTTGAGGCTGATGTTTTCATCGCACGGGGAGAAAAAAATAACACTCACGTCTCACTGCCTTTCTGTGGGCTAAGCACAATCACACGCACACATGTACATGTGTTCACATGTATTCCTGGCTGCCTGCACACACAAAATATTTAGCTCTTTTGTTAAGAGAATGTGATGACTTGCATGGCCATTTGAATGCTTAAATTGTTTTTTTTTTTGTTTGTTTTTGTTTTTTTGGTTCGTGTTAATATCTTGTGATAATTGATGCTAATTAGCCAATTAGATTTTGCACCACAGTAATTATTTTGTGCGGCCTGTGTTGTTTCAGTCTATAGATAATTGAAATTTCTTTTTAAAGCATTAATAACATGCCTGCAAGCAAACTCTAGGAACGCAGGGAGCAAGTCTTCACCATCAGACAGTCTGTATCGCAGATTAACCCGCCGAGCTTGTCTCACCGGCGGATATCCCACCAGAGGCGTCTGCCGCGATGTCCCAGCGGTGTTCCCAGAGCCGACGCAGGAAGTCAGTCCAGCAGCTGCATTCTCTCCCGTCCGTTGCAGCATTACCACGGAGACACAATGCACAGCGCTATCACGGCTCAACCTCGCAGGTAAAAAGCTATAAATCCTCCTCCAATAAAACGAAACGCCGCTCCTGCCGGAGCAATTACGCTGTACTTACAATAAAGAGGAAGTGTGTATCACAGCCACTGGGAGAGCGGTACGGGCCGCTTTCAGTCCTGACCTCATACGCCATTTCTTGCCGTTCCTTTTTTTAAATTATTATAGAAACCTATATTTTATCTTATACCGGGTTTTCATATTTACGTGTTATGAAACGAAAACAAGCGGCGGCGAAATTTGTCTCAAACGCCTCTCCTCCATCTACATCGCTGACTTTTGACCCATGACCTCTGCCCTGCTCCATGCCTCCAAGCAGCACAGTAGGCATTCAGTGGGGACGTGCGGCGAATGTCCAAATGCATTTTGGGACGGAAAGATTTTGTGTTCAATCAGGGAAAAAGGCCCTATTCAGCACCACTGCTGGATCCAGGGGATAAATTTGGGGCAGGAGTCAAACAGCTTTTTCCCTCAGCGTTTGGCTTTTAACAAATGACGGCGACCGTAATTTCCTTTCTTCTCAAACACGGCTATACGGGCGAATTCTTGCCAGATGGAATTTCTCAAAGAATAAAAAAAAAATGCATATGAAGGCAAGAATACATAATGGCTAAATCTAAACTAAGTTGAACATTTTGTGTTTTTAAAATGGGTCAACCAGTGGCTGGCTCATTTTGGTTAAGGCACCATTCTGGTTGCGTGGATGGGCCCTAAGGCCTCAGATCAAATCTGGACCTTTCCAGTGCCGACTGTAGCCCCTAGGCCTCACAGGAAGATTCCCACACCAGAGGCAAACCAAATCCAAGCTCTATGAATCTGAATCCCCACACCAGAAACAAACCAAATCCAAGCTCTATGGATCTGAATCACCACACCAGAAACAAACCAAATCCAAGCTCTATGGATCTGAATCACCACACCAGAGACAAACCAAATCCAAGCTCTATGAATCTGAATCCCCACACCAGAAACAAACCAAATCCAAGCTCTATGGATCTGAATCACCACACCAGAAACAAACCAAATCCGAGCTCTATGAATCTGAATCCCCACACCAGAGCCAAACCAAATCCAAGCTCTGTGACTCTCAACGACTGTGAATGCAGCTCTTGTAAATCAGTCCACTCATCCACTCATTTTAAATATTCAGACAAGTCCCCGTTGCAGACAGCTGTGAAGGTTTATTGAAAGGGACTTGCCCCTAAATTCTGAATTTGGCTTCTGGGGAAAAATGAGAGGCTGGTACAGGAGGAAAAAAATGTCTCTTTCTTTTTCTCTCTCTCTCTCCCTGCCTTTCTTTCTCCCCCTCTTACGAAAACGTAAAGACTCCTGCGACAGAAACAGGGGAGACGTGAGACGGAGACGTGAGGGGATGTTTATGCTCTGAGACTCAGGCGTGCCTCTCGGTGTGTTTGCCCCTCAGCTGGAGACGTGAGGGGATGTTTATGCTCTGAGACTCAGGCGTGCCTCTCGGTGTGTTTGCCCCTCAGCTGGATGAAGAACGGACGTAATCTATCACGCAAATTCCGTTCTAACTCCAGCGTGAGCCGAGGAAGCCGCAGCAATGCAGTAATTGCCTCTGTGGTACTGCGAGACAGGAAAGAGATTTCAGCACCATTAAAAAAAGGATTTTATGTCAGGAAATAGAGAAGTTAAACTGATGCTGGGTCCTTTTTTTTGCAGGCTGATGCACATTAACATGCATGGCTAGTTTTTTTTTTTCTCCACATAAACAGGTTGGTGAGTTAAGCAGTGACCAGCAATCAACCCTCCAAACTGTGTTGATGAAAAACAAAAAACTGAAGCTTGTGGTTATTGACTCAGAAAAGGATCTTTCACAGCTTTTTAAGAGGCCACACAATCACACCGGCAAAGCGGGTTTTGGGTTTTTTTTGGGTTTGTTAAGAGGCCACACAATCACACCGGCAAAGCGGGTTTTGGGTTTTTTTTGGGCCGGTAAGTGGCTGTAAGTGTTGACTTTTCAGCATCAGGGTCACACAATCAAACTCTGAAGAGGCTCTTTGAAACTCTGGAGGGGAGACTGTTTGCTTTCCAGCCTGGAGGCATTCAGCAGTCTCCTTTATATAAATATGAGGTTTCAGGATGGACCCCCCCCCACCTCCCCCCCCCGGAATTGGCAGAGATATGAATAAAACATGCAAAAGTTGATTGTGAAGAAACCCAACCCCCAACCCCAATCCCCCCACCCTTGAAAAACAAAAAAACGAAAAAACAAAAAACCCATGGACAAATGGAAAACAAATCATTTAAATCATATATTAACACACACACACACCAGGGCCAAGCCAATCAGCACGTTCATCCGTCAGTTAAATCACCTAATGATTTGATTGGTGAACTCATTTTGGACAGAACCTTCTCAGCTCTTTTTAAACATTCTAAATACGTAACACAGCTTCTCTCATCGGGGAGGAAGGCAGCGGTGTAGAATCATCAGTCGGTAATCCGGACTGTAAAATCCACCGGCGTTCACGTGGGCCTTTTGTTTATACGGCAGGCGCGGGGGGGGGGAAACGTGACCGTAAAAAAACACAAAGTGCGCTGTCTGCATTGTAAACGCAGCTCTTCGCTATAAGGGCCGCGTGTGAGTGCTTTATGGTATCGCCCGCGAGCGAAGCGTCCTCTCGAAAGTTACTCTTAATAGCCAGCCGAACGAGAATGGCGGTGGGCTACCTGCCAGCGGGCTCGCATGACTCAGCTAGACTGGCGGTGGGTACCGTTAAGCAAACAGCTCAGAGTTTTCCAGTCAACAGCACGGAAACGCATCAGAAAAAAGGAACTCATAGCAACTCAGCCGCAGTCTGGACTGCATCAAATGGACCTTTAATGTGGTCAAGGACAGGCGGGTTAGAAGCAGTCCGACAGCTAACCCTGGGCTAGCTGTGTAACGTATAATTAACGGGGTCGAAAGCTTCCCCAGTGCTCACGGGTGTCACTGTAGTTCAACACATATTGAAGGTTCACTGTCTATGCGGTTAGCATTTCTGACATCCAAGTTTATTGAACTGCAATAATTTCACTATTCAGAGGTGAAAACCACAGAATTCGGTGAGCAAATGCAAACATATGTTAAATATATACATGCAAATCCACATTTCAGTACGTGTGTCTGAAGTACTGCCTGTCCATGAATCTGGGGGGGGGGGAGGTGTTGGAATCCAGTGGAGACCAACCGACCTCCCACTGCAGCGAAATGAAACGACTTGTAAATGTATTAAATAGCAAGAAGGAAATTGGAAAAATGCAACCCAGAGAATATTTAAAATTAGACCCGATAGATTAAGGGTCACGAAAACCCAGCCTTGGACGAGAAATCTTCCACTATACGGTCTCTGCAGTTTCATATAGACAAATTTTAGAACTGACTTCCGAAATGACACAGCACAGCATGTTGAATATTCCATTTTTGGAACATTACCCTTACAATTTGTTTATTTGTTTAATGTTTCTTTATCCAGGAATTCGCTTCAGGTTAACACCTCATCATCAGTAGAAGCCTGGTGAAGATGGTGATACCGATAATGAGGTGCATTATAACATTAAACTCTTTTTTCACGGTCTCCTGACGGGACGGGGCGGTCAAACGGTCAAACGTGCAGCGTGTTTCTCAGGTTTCCACGGCGACGGCGCTAAGCTCTCGCGGCGGCGGGCGTTTCCGAAGCCTCGGCGGCTTCGCGGTATTTTAACGGGAGTCCCCCCCGCCCCCCCCCCCCCAACCCCCACCCCCCCTGCCCTCCACACCCGGGGGCTGGCTGGGTGTGGAGCCTCAGCTGGTGGAGGTTAATGAGGTCTCCTGGGCCCCCCTCTGCCCTCCCCCCCATCCCGGCCCGCCTGCCCTGCTCACCTCCACCACAGGCTGTTCACTTATTTACAGCAGTGTAGGGCTGCTGGACCGCACACACGCACACACTGTCGCAAGGTGAGAGAGAAGATCCACCATGACACACGTCACAGGCAGAGAGGATTCTGGGAACTGAAGGTGTCCTGGGACAGATGACCTCTAGTCAGCCAGGCCGCCCTAAACAAGAGCACCAAACACCTATCAAACATACATATACATATATATACACACACACACACATACACACACACACACACTGTAATTATAAATGACCTCTCTGTGAATCCTCCCAGATGTTGTTGAGCAGAACAGGTAATGGCAGCAGTGTGACAGCACACCTGTGTGAGCAGGTAATGGCAGCAGTGTGACAACACACCTGTGTGAGCAGGCAATGGCAGCAGTGTGACAGCACACCTGTGTGAGCAGGTAATGGCAGCAGTGTGACAGCACACCTGTGTGAGCAGGTAATGGCAGCAGTGTGACAGCACACCTGTGTGAGCAGGTAATGGCAGCAGTGTGACAGCACACCTGTGTGAGGTCCTGTCAGCTCCAGCCTTTCGGCTGTTTGGCTTTTAAGCTACAGGTAGAGCTGCGCTCTGACCCTGCTGATTACAGCACATCTCATTACCACTGTCACAGCTGAGCAAGCAGCTGTACATGCTTACACATCACAGCGCTGTGCGTGTGTGCGTATATGTGTGTGTGTGTGTGTGTGAGTGCATGTGTGCGTGTGTGTGTGTGTGTGAGTGTATGTGTGTGTGTGTGTGCGTGTGTGTGCGTGTGTGTGTATGAGAGACAGTGTGTGTGTGAGAGAGTCTGTGTGTGTGTTTGTTTAAGTGTGTGGGCTGGGGGGATGTCTGGCAGCTTCTCTCTCAGACGTTTTTAGGACACAGTGAAACACAGGGCTGTATTGTTCCCCTGTCATCAGTCAAGAGCCATTTTGGGTGATGAAACGCTCCCCTGTCGGATCGACGGCACGTCCGCGGCGTGCGCTTTCAGCGCTAACACCTGTCAGAGGGAAGCCAAACGCATCGCCGCGGCGACGGTGATGCATCGCCACGGCGATGGTGATGCTCTCCAGTGCAGAGCAGCCTCCTCCTGTCTACAGAGCTCTGCGCTGCCTGAGAGTTCAGCCGTCCCCTGAACCCCCTTTAACCTGCGAGCACTGCACTCTCCGCATTCTCTTTCACAGCCAAGAGCGGTGTGCTGCCCTGTGTTTGGTCTTTGGCCTGTTATTGTACACTATATGACCAAAAGTATCTGGAGCTGTTTTTCCTGGTTTGGGCTAGGCCCTTTAGTTCCAGTGCTGGCAAATCCTAATGCTACAGCATACAATCCCATCCCATCCCATAGGTGTTTTTCATTCAATACCTTTAAAAAACCTGCAAGTCCTTTCTAGGACAGTTGGGGTGCACAGAAACCTTCCTCGTCATCATCATCCTTCACCATAATCACCATCATTATCTTCATTACTATTACCATCATCGCTATCATCATGATCAGCACTACCATCACCATCATCATCACCATAGCCATCATCAGCATCCTCATCATCATCATCATCATATTAGATAACATGGTATCATCTCAAATTTGTCCATTCTGCTGTATTTTATTTTTGTCTGCGGAAATGCGATTTTTTGTGGGGTTTTTTTCCATTCGATTCATTGCAGTGCAGGATCTAGTCTGCTCCCTGTATAAAATACAAAAACACAAAATAAATAAATAAAATGGTAGAAACCAGCAGGCATCTGAGGAAGCAGAGAGCCTGAGGGCAGGGAACGGAGAGAAGGAGGGAGGGAGCGAGGGAGGGAGGGAGAGAAGGAGAGGAACACATGAGAGCCCTGTGGGCATGTGGAGGTCAGGGCTGGTCTGTTTGCTCTCCCAGCAGCCCCTGGGTGAAGCTGGACACTTCCTGCTACACTGGAGGCTAAAGCCTCTGCCCTTGGTCAGTGTTTGCTCTTCAGACACAAACACACACACATATACACACACACATATATACACATAGACACACACACGCACACACACGCACATAGACACGCACGCACACATGCACATGCACATTTACACACACACATGCACATACACACATATACACACGAGCACACAAATACATGGACACACACACACACACACACACACTTTCTCTTGAGCATCACTGATGTCAGTATTGTTAAAACTTTTGCTGAAAACTTTTCTTTAGTCACTTTCACTTCATACCTTTCATTTTTTTCCTACCCACTACGTGAGCCAGGGATTAACTTAGATGTTTTATACCACTTTTTGGGTCAGACATTTTTTTGCAGTGTTTATGTAATTCTGTCTGGCTAATGCTAACGATGCTAATGTTTGAATTCCTCCATTCCTACTCCACTTTCCTCATTAAGGAATGCACTCAGCATTTGTAGTTCTTAAATTTTTAAAAATCTTTTTGATAATTCGTATTTGGGCCCAGTTCAGACTGTGGCTGTGTCCCGCTGACAGCCGTCTGTTAATGAATAATTTTTTTAAAAAATGGCGGCGCCCAATTTTTGGCAGGCTATCACAGCATGTTTGAATGAGCCTTGAAAAAATTTTGACTACTCTGAAGACTCTCAGTGTCCTTCTCCAGTGAAGCAGCAATGCAAGGAAAAGAGACAGATTCACTGGGATGTAATTACAGTATCTGCATTAAATGGTGTAGGTCCCCTATTCCCTGATTAGCTGTTCAGATGAAATTAAATTAGCTCTAATTGACTGGGCTTCTGCAGATTAAAGAGACAAATCATGTGAAAATCCTAAGTGACTGCTCTGTTCCTAAGAAACAAATGGGGGGGGGGGGGTCGTGGCACTTTTTATTTTCTGTAGATGTCACCATTATTCACCCCCCCCCCCCAAACCTCACATAACGGGACGCCAGACAACTCCGCATTTATCAACGCATCGAGCGTTTGAGGTTTACGTTCTGTAATGCAACATAATAAAGTTATAATTTATCAATTAAAATAATTACGGAGCAGATCCAATTTAATTAAAACGCGGAAAGCCGCAGTGGAGTCAGTCGGGCGGTAATTGGGCCTTGATGTCTCTTGGTTTTTGCAATTCAATTATTTATTCGATTTAGTGTGATGGAAGATGGGCGAGGGGGTGGGGGGGGGGGGCGTGGTGCGGTGTGTAAGAACAGGGTGTGCCGTGGTGAAAGAAGAGTGTGTGTGTGTGTGTGTAGGTGTGAGTGCATGTGTCTGTGTGTGTGTGTGTGGGTGCGCGTGTGAGTGTATGTCTGTGTGGGTGCACATGTGAGTGTGTGTGTGTGCGTATGTGTGTGAGTGTGTGTGTGTGTGTGTGTGTGTGCATGCTTTTATATTTTGCCGGTAGCCTTAATCCAACATTAAAAATGCGCAGCTGCACTGGAGTGAAATGTAATGTCTCGTGACATTGTAACTTGGGGCTTGGCTGCACGTCAGTGGACACTAATGAACTAACGCTGTCAGCGGATTCAGCAAGAGCCAGACGCCAGGATGTGCTTATCACCGACTCTGAGCCGTATCAGCAAGCAGGGAGCGAGGGAGGAAGAGAGTGGGAGGGGGAAGGAGGGAGAGCGAGAGAGAGGGAGGAGAGGACAGAGAAAGGAAGAGAGAGAGAGAGGGGAGAGGGAGGGAGAGAGATAGGGAGGGAGGGAGGAAGAGCGAGGGAGAGGGAGGGAGGAAGGGAGAGAGAAGAGGGAGAAAGAGGGAGGAGAGAGAAGAAGAGAAATAAGGGGAAGAGAGGTAGAGAGGGGAGTGAGAGAGAGGAAGGAGTGAGAGGGAGAGAGAGGAGAAAACAATAAAGTAAAGGAAGGAGGGAGGCAGGCAGAGAAAGCAAGAGGTGGAGGAAATGAAGAGAGAGAGAAAGTGATGGAGAGATAGAGGTATAGATAAAGAGGGATGAGGGAGAAAAGTGCAGTGCTGTTCTCTGTTTAACGTGATGGAGGGAATGAGCTCTGGCTCCTGCCACAGGAACCACCAGCAGCTGCAGTCTGGGGGGGGGGGGGGGGGCACAGCGGGGGGCACCTGAAAGGGGGTGGGCTGCCAGGGCAACAGAGCTGCTTCACGGTGTTGAATGAGCATGTGTGTATGTGTGTGTGAGAGAGTGTGAGTGAGTGACTGAGTGAGTGTGTGTGTGTGTGTGTGTGAGTGACTGAGTGAGTGAGTGTGTGTGTGTGTGAGAGAGAGTGTGAGTGAGTGAGTGAGTGAGTGAGTGAGTGAGTGACTGAGTGAGTGTGTGTGTGTGTGTGTGCGTGTGAGAGAGTGTGAGTGAGTGACTGAGTGAGTGTGTGTGTGTGTGTGTGTGTGTGTGTGAGTGACTGAGTGAGTGTGTGTGTGTGTGTGTGAGTGAGTGAGCAAGTGAGCGTGTGTGTGTGTGTGAGAGAGAGTGTGAGTGAGTGAGTAAACAAGTGAGTGAGTGAGTGAGTGAGTAGGTGAGTGAGTAGGTGAGTGAGTGAGTGAGTGAGTGAGTGAGTGAGTGAGTGACTGAGTGAGTGAGTGACTGAGTGAGTGAGTGCCCACAGCTGCATCCCATTCTACTGCAACGCTCCACACTGCGAAATCACTGCTATTCTACTGCAATGCTTTTGAAGGATTTCCCTTCAGCAATGTAATCCCTGGCCCTTCCAAAAAAAGAGAAAAGTTCTACAAAAAAAGAGGAATAGTAGGAAGTCATTAGGCCCTTTCTCTCATCTTTTCCTCATCCCCCCCTTTTTCTCCGTGAGCCTCGATTTCCTGTTGAGTGACAGGGCAGGAGGCCCCCATCCCCCCCCCCCCGGATGACAAACGCTCGTCTGAAACGGCTAGCTCCATCAGGAAGAGTGAGCGGCGCACGGAGGGAGAGTGATAAATTAAAGACTTGAGAAAGAGGCAGAGGGAGAGGGGGAAAGAACTGCGGGAGAGCGAGAATAGAGAGGGGAAAAGAAAGAGTCGAGTGGAGGAGAGCGGGTCTTTCTGAGAGCCGCCGTGGTTGTTAATTGAGCAGACAGAGAGGCTCTGGGGAAGGCCTTCTGTAGAGACGCCAACTCCTGAGATCCCACGTGCAACTGCACACACTTTTTAAAAAAAGGCAACTCAAACCTTTCCTTCTTTTTAAAAACATTTTCTATTTGCCAAGAAGTAAGTTCTTCGGGCCCTGATTTGGACCAAATCCAAACGGGCTTATCGGCAGACGCCAAACAGCTGCTTCCCTAACTCTGCGACAGCGCCCTCGGACCCAGCCGCTGAGCCCCGTCTCTCTGCGTTTGGCTGCTAAGTAGCGACGAGCACGAGGATCTTCACCGTCTAAAGATGGTTTAAAAGTCATTCAAACGTATTTTGAGTCACAGTTCTCACCGAGCTCGTTTCCTCCTGACTTTTTCTTAGGGATCGCATGGTGGTGTTTGGGGTGTGATGGGGGGCAGATGGAAGGGGAGGTGGGGTTTGGGGTTCGGCGTTGGGTGGTGTGGATGAGTGGGGGGTGGATGGAGGTGGAGGTGGGGTTAGGGGTGGGTGGTGTGGACTGGCGGGGGGTGGATGGAGGTGGGGGAGGAGTTGGGGGTGGGTGGTGTGGACGGGCGGGGGTTGGATGGAGGTGGGGGTGGAGTTGGGGGTGGGTGGAGTGGATAGGCGGGGGATGGATGGAGGTGGGGGTGGAGTTGGGAGTGGGTGGTGTGGATAGGCGGGGGGTGGATGGAGGTGGGGGTGGAGTTGGGGGTGGGTGGTGTGGATAGGCGGGGGGTGGATGGAGGTGGAGGTGGGGTTGGGGGTGAGCAGCGTGGTGGAGCGGTGGAGGTGGGGTTGGGGGTGAGCAGTGTGGTGGAGCGGTGGAGGTGGGGTTGGGGGGTGAGCAGCGTGGTGGAGCGGTGGAGGGGGTGGTAGTTCAGACGTCAGTCTCGTTTAATAGCGGTTCTGGTTCCCCAGCTTAAATATCCCCCTTCTCCTGGCTCTGTAAAGATGACGCGAACAGTAATCGCGGTAATATGGACGCGGACGCGTGGAAGTGAAAATTGAGCACTTTGCAGGTTTTAAGCAATTACGTTCTTTGGAAATTGATTTTCTTTCGCATTTATTTCTTTTCATGTCTGTCTGCGGTGTGGACACAAAAGAAAAAGGGAGAAATGGCGGTGATTAGCAGACCCCCAACCCCAGCCGCCACCTCCCAACACTTTTCATCTCAGATAGGTAAGAAGTGCTCAAAAGAGCATCTACAGGAATACATACATTTAAAAAAAAAAACTATAATTGCTTTTCATGAGCAGTTTCACGAGCATTTCTCGCAGTTTAGAAAAAGAAGCGCTCCATAATTAAGTAAATAAATAAATAAATAAAAGTGAAATTTAAAAATATGGAAAGACAACAGACAAGAGTGGGAAGCTAGGCTGGGGGAAGGACAAGTGCGTAATCTATGGGGAGATAGGGGTGGTTACAACCCCCCCTCCCCCCCAAACTGGCCAAATAACCCCCAATTAATATAGTAATTAATCCATTTTCCCTTGAAATTCACCAGAAATTATTATTTCACGGCTGTTCTTTTAAAAAAAAATGTCTTCTTCACACCCTGTATTAGGATTGCAGTTCTTAGGCTCTATGCATTGCATCCCCTCCAATATTCAACCGAAAGTTACTCACTTGGGGAAGGGGGAAGATACAGCAGGAGCTGCTGCCCCCTCCTGCAAACCCCAAATTTCTCGAAAAGCTTCCGGGCGCGGGGTGGCAGTTGGATTTGGCGCTTTTCTGGGGGCTCGAGCGGCTCAGCGGCGTGTCCCTGACGGCCGGGTGCGAGCGAGGACCTGGGCGTGTGAATTCGGTTTTGATTACTGGGTAATAAATGCAGCACAGGCCCGGGGAGACCCGGGACACATGAATAAAGGATGTCTCGGGGGAGGGGGGGGGGAGGGGGGTCGAGGGGCGGCTCTTTTGTGGGGAAGATTGACTTCTTCACCACGGGACACAGCAAAGCCGCCAGGAAATGAATCAGAAATAGAAAACCCCGTTTGCTTCTGTACACCCCCCCTGACACACACGCACACACACACACGTGCACACGCACACACACACACGCACACGCACGTGCGTGCACACAAACACACACACATGCACACACACATGCACACTCACACATACACACACACACACGCATGTGCGTGCACACAAACACACACACACGCACGCACACATGCACACACACACATACACACACACACGCATGTGCGTGCACACACACACACACACATACGCACGTGTGTGCATACAAACACACACACGTGCATACACACACACACACACACACTCACACACAAGCTCTCCCTCCTCTTTTATCTGAAAACTCTTCATAATGTACAGTATGAAGACAGCATGCTATCAAATTCCTCCAGAGGTCAGCACTGCTATAATATGAACACCAGGGAGAAATAATTAATTTTCAGACGTTGAAACTTTTTTTTCCCGTCCGCTTGCCCACCCACCCAGATTACCGTGCCGGTGACCGGAGTCCTCAGGCTGCAGCTGTTTGTCAGGTGCGAGTGTGAATGCCTGTTCCTGGGACCGCAGTGTTTGTGGGGACTTACTGCTCTGCTTGACAGAGGCCGAAAAGGAAAACGTGCAAAGTGGTGAATCTTCACAACGTTTATTATATTTATTATAGCTAATTTCCCCCGGTCTAGATCAATGAGCGGCCAATGTTTATATCATCGTTCACCTTTCAGTGGCAGGAGTATGATTAACGAACTACAAAAAATAAATAAAATAAAAATAGTTAAAAGTGATTTTGTGACAGAACCAAAACAGCCCAAGCTGTTAAATATTCACCTGGTAAGGACGCTTCACTGAAAATGTCAGAAACAAAAAAGCGATTATTTTCTTTGTGTGGGTTTTCGTCATTTTTAAACAATTTGGGTAACGAATGAATGTAATCGCTGCAGGCGGTGGCAGACATAATTACACTGTCTGTGTTTGTACTGACCCCGCTTCGCTCGGCCATCTCTTCAGGACGTCCCGCGGGGAACGTCCTGACAGCGGACAGACAGGTGGGGGGGGGGGGAACGCCCTGACAGCGGACAGACAGGTGTGGGGGGGGGAACGCCCTGACAGCGGACAGACAGGTGGGGGGGGGGGTCCTCAGGCGGGAGAGACGCTCTGGCCGAGACGCCCGACGATGGCGGAAACGATGGCGCTTCAGCACTCTGGCCTGTGACAGATGGCGGGAAGTCTGGATGTGTGGCGGGTGATTCTGTGCACTGTAGCCGTGTCAGTTTGACTTTTTTTTGGGGTGGCGGGGGGGGGATTGGGGGGTTGGGGGGGGGGATTGGGTGGTCGGGGGGGGGGGGGGGGTGTGATTTCGCGCTGGCGTCGGGCTCGTCCTTTGACCTTCCCCACCCGCTGGGGTACAGCCGTACGCCTGGCACGTTTTTTCGGGAGAGGACGCGGGACTCTGGCGGGGCACGGATCCGCTGCTGGCACGGATCGCTCTGGAACAGGCGGGTCAGGAGTAACGCGGGTGAGGGGGGAGAGGGGGGGTGAGGGGGGTGAGGGGGTCCCAGGGCTGGTAATTGATTTAACAGACTGCATTCAGCATGGTCCCGCAGGCTCTGGGGAGGGCAGGCAGACTGCCACTCACCCTCTGTCTAAGACCTGCCCTGCATGGGCGGGGCCGGCCCCAGCCTTTGGGCTGGCCTAGATGACACTGCAAAGTGTGTGTGTGTGTGGGGGGGGCGGGGGGGGCGGTGGATTACAGGTACCGATGGCTGACCAGAGCTTTTGGGTGGTGGGGGGGGGGGCTGCTGTTACGCGACTATCATCAACGCATTCCACTCTCCCCTTATTTTTGTTTGTCACCAGGAGTGCCCCCCCCCCCCCCAACAACCCCCACCTTACTCACTCTCCATATTCTTTCATCTCCTGTCCCTGCCTGCCCCCTGTCTCATTTCATTTTATGACCTGCTCAAATATTTATTTAAGTTATTTTTATGGGCATTTATCCTGTAGGCTTACAGATCCTTCAGAACAAAAATAAATAAATGAATTGATAATAATAATAATAATAATAATAATAATAATAATAATAATAATAATAATAATAATAATAATAATAATGCATTATTATTATTATAAGATAAAGAAGAAGAATGCAAGAGGGATAAATCTAGAATCTGAAAAAACTCCGTATCCCTGTCAATCTGGAGGCCCAGCTTGTGTAAATGCGCATTAAAATTCCGTCTGTGAGGAGAAGCGCTGACAGGCGATGTCCCAGCAGCCACTTCGCTTCCTCCCTCTGATGTGCTTTCTCACTGTTAGCAAATGCGTACGCCCTGACATTATGGGGTCTCAAACACTGGGAGCCCCCAACATTATGGGGTCTCAAATGCTAGGAGCCCCCAACATTATGGGGTCTCAAATGCTGGGGCCCCCGACATTATGGGGTGTCAAACACTGGGAGCCCCCGACATTATGGGGTCTCAAATGCTGGGGCCCCTGACATTATGGGGTCTCAAACACTGGGAGCCCCTGACATTATGGGGTCTCAAACGCTGGGAGCCCCCGACATTATGGGGTCTCAAACACTGGGAGCCCCTGACATTATGGGGTCTCAAACACTGGGAGCCCCTGACATTATGGGGTCTCAAATGCTGGGGCCCCTGACATTATGGGGTCTCAAACTCTGGGAGCCCCTGACATTATGGGGTGTCAAACACTGGGAGCCCCCGACAGTACGGGATGTCAGACAGCGAGACACGCGCACGCTCGCACAGATAGCGCGCCGAGCGGCGCCTCTTCATCCGCATCCCGTGTTTGTGTCTCGGCTGTTTCAGCGCTCAGAGCCCCTGACACGCGTTTAGCATAAATTCAGCGTGTGAGCGATCGCTGTCCTCCTGCTGATGAATAGGGAGCGCTCGTGTGCGGCCATTCATTTCTACAAATAATAATAACAAAAAACACACACACAGATAAATCCTAACGAACGCGGACGGAGAGCCAGTACAATTTCCTGTGATTAACGGCGGTTTATTTGCACTTCAAATGAGAAATGACAGACGACGGTACAAAACTGCCTTTTGTCGGGCAGGGAGAAGTGTTCCTGAATGTAATGTCCTGTGATTGGCTACAGCTGACGGGGTCCACCTGTGCATATAAACGATCGGGAAAGAGCAGCTGACATTTTGTTTCTACATGCCGAAGCTTGAGAGACCCGTTGCGCTGGCGTGCATGGGCCTCCAGGTTGGACGATGCCTGCGCGTTAGCATTTATACGATGTCGTTTGAACACAAACCCGAGAGCTCTCTGTGTTCATCAGCGACCCGCTGGCTTGCTCATTTGCTGCTATCGATCACTCCACACACAACCTCACCTGGAATGGAGGTGGCATGGTGAACGCTAGATTTGCTTGGTTTAAACCCTGCGATAATGGTCTCACAGTCCCCTCGCTGGAGAATATATGTTACGGAACCTGGTAGGGAGATTGTTATGAAGATGACCCTGATGGAGAGATTGTAACGGAGATGAAAAAAATTTGTTAATATTGCTTCAGTCAAAAAAAAAAAAAAAAAAATGAAATAAGCTGCATAACTTCATGAAACTCACTGCTGTGATGATAAAAGATTTCATATCTCTGGAAAGTGGTTCTGGGGACACGTATAAAGAAATATGCTGAGCTGGACATGAAAAATATTTAAATGATTAAAAGAATTTGGTAAAACATCTGCAGTGAATGGAGAGAAGGAGGGAAGAATGTTTAAAATGAAAGTAGTGAGCAAAATAAACTCTAAATAACTGCAGTTTTGCGTTAGTGCAAATTGCTTCACTCACAGCTCAGAGAGACAGAAAAACAGAAGGCAATGCTAGATCTGCTATTTTACCTTTGATACATGATCATTTGTTATGGATTCACTTTCACTACCAAAAATTTGTCATGCAGCTGTTAAATAAATGTTAAATAAAATGTTTTCTACCCTGACAAATAGAGGTGAGTTCAGATACAAACAGAATTAATTAGTTTTACTTTAGGACAAATGTTGATTGAATGCAGGCTTTGACTCTCCAGCTTGTAATGAATTAAATGTTCAAGTTTGCACAGAAATCAAATGAACAACCCTGAGACAAGAAAACAAATATATCAGCAAATATATCAGCTTGCTAAAACAACTAATTTGGGGCCGTGTTAAAATTGAAATCACCTTTATTTATTTATTTATTTATTTATTTATTTAACAGGTTTGTCTTCAGAAATAATGGAAATAAAAACAAAAATCCAGGCCGAGAATAACTAAAGGAATTGAAAGGGCAGGTTGAAGAACTGTTCAGAATTTCTATGCTATTCTGATTATTTCCATCAAAGGAAATTAAAATGTCTGCTAAGACAATCAAAAAAGAGCAAATCAAATTCAAATAATTAAATAAAAAGACATGTATTTAAGCAGTTTGAGACCCAGTCCTGTTCCAAAATAAGGCACTGTAACAGAACCTTAACCAGACCATAATGCCTATCCACACACTAGAACAGTGCCTTAACAGATACCAGACCATAGAGTGCAGCCATACACTAGAACAGTCCTTAACAGATACTGCACCATAGAACCCATACATGAACTAGAACAGTCCTTAACAGATACCAGACCATAGAGCACAGCCATACACTAGAACAGTCATTAACAGATACCAGACCATAGAGTGCAGCCATACACTAGAACAGCATAACATGTACCTCCTCGCCGTGAAATTCTCTACTGTGCCCACAGAATGTCAGAAAGGCAACAAAAAAAGCGTGAAAAAACTGTCACATGACAGTCCCTTGTTTCACCTCCATTTAATTCCCACACATTTCACTTTTTTTCCCCCGCTCTCGTTTTAAAAGCTGGGAGTAAAAAAAAAAAAAGAAACAAAACCTGTTAAATGGCAAAATGTCAGTGTTGTTTAAAAAAAAAAAAAAAAAGGACCCAAAATGTGTGAATAAATTGCTGCGGATTAGTTCTGATGCCTGAAAAAAAAGCCAGCCGTGGCACTTCAGATGGGGGATGGTGCTGATGATATCGTCCGTCTGTCAGTGAGAGAGAGAGAGAGCGAGAGAGAGAGCCGCCCGTTCGCCCTGGACTGGAGCTCATGCACGCTGGAGCCCCTCCCCCACCGGAGGCGAGGATCACGGCCAGCGCCTCGGAGAGCGTGATTAATCACGGGAATGAGGGCAGAGGGGGGGGCGCGCGGGAGGACAGGAGGACAGGAGGACAGGGGGACAGGAGGACAGGGGGACAGGAGGACAGGAGGACGCTCCGCAGGTGAGGTGTGTGTGGGAGGACAGGAGGACAGGGCGACAGGGGGACAGGAGGACAAGGGGACAGGGGGACAGGGGGACAGGAGGACAGGGGGACAGGAGGACAGGGGGACAGGAGGACAGGAGGACAGGGGGACAGGAGGACAGGAGGACAGGGGGACAGGGGGACAGGGGGACAGGAGGACAGGGGGACAGGGGGACAGGAGGACGCTCCGCAGCTGAGGCGGGCCGTAGGTGGCACGCAGGTGTTCGTTTCGCAGGTCTTGAGGAGCACGTTTGACGGACGGCTCTGATTGGCTCGTAACTTTGTGCATCTCATGATCTTATTGGTGTTTTTTTTTGGGGGGGGGGGGTGGGTGAGGGGGGGTTTAGCCATGTGAAAATGTACATTCTGTGTGCTGCTTTAGCTATGAATGTGCTTAAGTGACTGAACTGTATAACTGTAAAGCAAATATTGGGGCTCACATTCAATGCAGTACAGGACGCCCCTTAAATAATGCCATCCTTTTCTACACAATTCCATGGACATGGGGTGGGGGGGCAGGCAGGGTGTTCACATGGAGGTGGGGGTATAAAATCCTGACATATGCCCCCCAGCCAGATCAGGGGCTGTCCCGCTTGCTATTTCGTAAGGTCACCTCAATTATGCAACCCCCCCTCCCCTCTTCCCCTCGTCCCACCCCCCCCACCCCTTCCCTCCACCTTTATAACGGTAATTATTCAATTTGAAGAGTTAACAAACACTGGGGGGCGGTGCGTGCGGCAGCCGAGAGCCAGACTTTGTCAGTTACAATTCAAATTAGAGCCTCGACTCCCAGGCTCACCGGCTGAAAATAAGAGTCAGGTAATGATCTACAGCGAGGGAGAGAGAGAGAGAAAGAGAGAGAGAGGGAGAGGGAGACAGAGAGATATAAAGAGACGGAGAGGGAGAGAGAGGAGAGAGAGAGAAGGGGGAGAGAGAGGGAGACAGAGAGAGAGAGGGAAGGGGGAGAGAGAGGGAGACAGAGAGAGAGAGGGAAGGTGGAGAGTGAGGGAGGGAGAGAGAGAGAGGGAAGGTGGAGAGTGAGGGAGGGAGAGAGAGAGAGAGACAGAGAGCTGATCAGGGACTTATTTAGCGACTTGCTCAGGGGTTCAAAGACGAGAGAAGAAGAGAGGATCTCCACCTTCGGAGCGACTGCGGGAGCTGGCACGCTCCTGTCTGCTTGATGTGGGAGAAACTGTCAGGAGCTCATTAGTTCCCTCCCTCCCCTTTTAGCACCCCCCCCCCCCCCATCTCAGCCCCCCCCCCCCCCCCGGTCCCACATCTCACCAACCACCCCCCCCCCCCACCCATCTCATCTCCCTGGTATACAGCGCCTTGCTCTCTCAGAAGAAAGGAAATAAAAAAAGAGAGAAAGAAACACACAAAAAAAACTGATAAATGAGTTTATATTTAGTTTTCAGATTATATTTAGGAGACAATAACAAGCTGGAGTGGTTCCCAAACCCTACCCTGTGAGCCCCTGCTGCGATTTGGAGAGTATTCAAATCGCATGAGTAATATATATATATATATATATATATATGTATAAGGATTGGCAGATTTCCTTTTCAATATTTTATTTTCTCAGTCTCTTTTGTTGTTGTTTTTGTTGTTGTTGGCATTGTTTGTTTTCAGAAAGACTCCCCGAGCTTCGGAAACACTTCTGAAATACCGCCGCTTATAAGGACAGGCGGTTGTGGGTAGCCAATCAGAGCACGGGTAGGCGTGGCCAGTTAAGTGGCACAGTCACGTTCGCGCGGCCTGCTCCGCGACGGCTAACTAGACGCGTACGTGCCGCCACAGACAGACGGGGTATCTGCGGCTCTGCACGGGGGCGTGTCGAAACACACCTCAGATTAACTGGCATGTTATTCATGGAAAAGGGGCCATATCTGTCCAATCTGCAGTGAAATCAATTTACGCTGTCATATTAAATATTTGCAAAGCAGACACGGTTACACTGAAAAACTGACACACTGTACTTTTCTGGGGTTTTTTTTTTTGGTGTCTTTTGTTTTTGCTTTATACCACTTTAAAATGTAGTTCCTCTCAGGGACCCATGAAATACACACACCAGCATAGCTAGATAATACCTTCTTGGAAAATACCTCTAGAATGTAAGCATTGTCTAATTTCCTAGGAAGTACACAGTTACACTCAGGCTATAACCAACCTCAACCTTTGATACTGTAACTCTGAGGTAGTCACTTGAATTGATTGGCAATAGAGTAGGCGTTTCTAAGTACTCCATTTTTAGTTTCTTACTATTGACCTTTTTTTACCAGTGGCACTTACCCGATAATGTGCCATTACCACACATTTTCCTGGTAATTATCTAGTACTTATTATCTAAGGGACTGTAAATGGAAGCCTATTATATTTCTTTCGCTCACTCACTCATTCTCCCACTCACTCACTCACTCACTCACTCTCCCACTCATTCACTCACTCACTCACTCACTCACGCTGTAATAAGATAAGATAAGATAGACTTTATTAATTTGGGTGTTACAGCAGCAGATAAAAACACCATATCACACATAGACATAAAGGACATAAAAAGTGCGTAGTAATGGCACTGTGTCATAGAGACTCTTAAGAGTGTCAGCCAACAGGTGACTTACCTGCAGCTCTTTAACCTGGTCATATCCCTGTCCCAAATACCCCATTGGTTAACCAGGACATTTTTTTCCTGTCCTAAACACCCGATTGGTTAACCAGGACATCTTTTTCCTGTCCCAAAGACCTGATTGGTTAACCAGGACATTTTTTTTCCTGTCCTAAAGCCCGATTGGTTAACCAGAACATTGTTTTTGCCCCCAGTAGACCAACATTAAAGCATCTCCCTGGGATGACTGGAGATTTCTTCTCACAATTACACAAGTTTACAAGAGCTGAGAAAATGTACCGGAAAATGTACCAAGCGAAGAGCTCCTCGGTGCGTTTAAACTTTTAACAAGGTCTTCTGAACGAGGACAGGAAGTGGAAATCTCCACAGGCAGACAGTGCTGGTCGTTATAATGAGTAATGAGCGATCTGCCTGTTATGTGTAGTGCTATTAAAACCGGAGGGCTGTAAAGGTAAGGAGGGGGGGGGGGGGGGTTGGGTGAGCAGGTGGCCTACCTGCCACCCCCACCTCTGCATTATTTATCTTCCAAATTTTGCGAGGAGGCAAAGAGGCACACTCGTTTAAAATGAGCGTGCGTGCAAAAAGCAAAACAGAAATTAATTTCCTCCTCCCCTAAAAATTACTTCTTCAGATTGGAAGAGAACCAAACCCATCCCCGCCCCCCCTCCCCCCTCCACCCCCCGGGTGTGTCATTATCATAAACATTTAAGCAACACCATCATAACCATTTAAGCTGCAGCGAGCTCTCTCATCCACAGCGGCTTAAGCATAGTCTTACAACATAAAATCACTTGCCATGGTAGACCCAGGAGGGAGATGGGGAGTGCGGATCTATTAGGAAACAAATGGTTTAGGGGACATAGTTTGAGTTTTCTTGCATAGGTATGGCTAGTGGCATTATCATAAACATTTATATGTCACTGAATAAACGTGGTTATAATCTCGGGGGGGAAAAAACATGTATAGCGCACTTCTTCAGGTCTCCAATGAACGAGCAGGTATTAGAACTATTCAGAAACAGCACGACGGGTTTGAGAAAGGAGGTCAGATTTGTAAGCGAGGCCGGCACCTGTGTGTGAGGTTAGCAGGTGCGCCTGCGAGCGAGGTTAGCAGGTGCCGTCCGGCCAGCTCTCGGGCCACGCAGGTGTTTGTCAGACGGAGAGGGTGACGGGTCTTAAATTGGACGCGTCCGTTTGTAGGGCAGGGGGATGATGAATGCACCTGTTCCAGCGAGGCGTCTCATTGCTCACCTGCAAAGGTTACGTCTAGGGCCTGCTCCCCGTGAGCTCTATCAGCGTTTCACTGGGGGGGGGGGGGGGGGGGGAGGAGCTTGTGATGCTAATTTAAATATATACCCAGCAGAGCCCTGGGCTGGTTTCTTGCTACAACTTTAGCAGCCTACTGGGTGTAGAACTGTGAGAGGAACCCACGTGTATTTTGGACAGGATGATTTTGTATTTGCAGATGGTGAAAGAGCCAAGTCTTGCAGCTGCTTGCATTGTTTTGTGATAACTGACAAAGACAAAGGGATCTTCAGTACAGGTACAGGTCTTAAAAATTTTATTTTTTTAATCCCACTTGTTAAAGATCTAAAAAAAAGAAGATTTAAAAAATGACCTGGAAAGAGAGAATAAGTGATTAAAGCAGGGGTGGGAAATGCCTTACCTGGAGGGCAGGTGTGTTTGCTTCCACCAGTTATCTTGGCCCAGTTGCCTAATTGGCTCCAGTGCTGGTTCACTGGTACAGTAGACTATTTGAAGGCGTTTGGCAGAGGGACACAGGGATGTCATCATCTGTGATTCACAGACTTATCAATAAAAGTTTGAGCTCAGATTTCAGAGCGAAGGATGAATGCGGGAAGCGGGGTTTGCAGTAGATCGATTCCGTCTCCTCATCCGCGTCGTTTTGCTCGTCAAGGTCGTCCGGGTAATCGGGAGACCTTGGACTCCGGGTCTCCGCGGGCAGTACCTTTGAGGTTTCGGGATTAATGCGGGATTAGGCTGAAGCTCTGGGCTCCAACGCTGTAGTCGATAACGTAGGGGAGAGAGAGGCGGGCGATCTGCCAGGTGTTAATGCCATTACCATGGCGATGTTCTTTTTTTTTTTTTTTATTCACTTCAACGACATGCAAATTAGAAATGGATAATTGTGGTTGTAGTTACCGAAAATCCTGCCGGTGTACGGTGTGGTTTTGCACATCGCTGAAAAAAGCAGCCTGTATCAGCTTTAGCATCGGGATAAATATTTATGCGTCAGTGGAAAAGTGTTTCCTGTCAAATCCAGATGGTGCTGGCGATTGACTGGCGGCCCCGCAGGGCAATGCTTGATTGGCTGCAGAGTTGCCCTGGGAGATATGGATTCCATTCAGTGGGACTGGCCTTGTGACATCACGCACCAGTGACCTCCTTCAGCCAATCAGACACCTGCGATGTGACTACGACACACACACACACGCTCACACACAATCACACACACACGCACACACACACACACACACACAAACACGCACTCACATACACACACACACCCACACACTCACACACACTCACACACACACGCACACACACACACACACACACTCACACACACTCACACACACACACACACACACACACACAAACACACACACACACACACACCTCATCACAGTCCCTGGTTCCCAGCTGTGAGCCTGTCAGGTTCAGCTTAGCGGGGGTTGTCACGGAGATAGACCTGATCACAGTGTAGGAACCGTCCTCGCCCACTGCACTGACAGCAACCCTGAAGTCTCCCATTTTGAAAACTCACTCCAGTTCCAGGGGAACCAGCAGGCACAGGCAGAGACCTGCCGCTTGTGAGCAACGTCAAGGAAAAACATCTCTGCTGACAGGCGGTGAATCAGGTTGAGTAACACAGAGCTGGCAGGCACTGATCACATACTGCCCCCCCCCAGCCCCCGCCACTGCCCCTGCCCCCCATCATACCCCAGAACCTTCCCCTGCACAGAGCAAGGTCATATGTAAATGCATACTCACCGCCATGTACCTCTGGGCAAAAAACTCACACGGTCACTGACTCCGCTGTCATTGGACTGCAGGAGGGGAATGCTCCGCACTTGCAAGTACCGTGCGCTGTGATTGGCCGAGGCGGCGACAGACATCGTGGCGCACGTGTTGTGTGTGAGATGCGGAAGGAAAATTAACGGTAACCTGCGTGACGCCTCCCGAACACGAACGGGTACAACGACGCCGCCGAATACGATTAGAAATTACGACAGCGTGAGGACGCGTCGTTAAGTACTCAGGACTGATTGCGACAGGGCTTGTGACAGCGTTATGTAGACTTCGCGATAGTTCATGTAAAGTGTTACCAAAACTCCGGTCGTCTTTCGGGAGAGGAGCCTTATCAAAGTGCGCAGTGGCCTAATTCCCTCCGATGGAACTGCTGACAGACGATCCGCAGCGACCGAGCGGGGGACTAGCTTGCATGCCGGAGAATATCAATGGTATTAGATCTTTCATAGCAGCGGGAGAACAGACAAAACAAACTGACAAAACACATAATCGTGCGGCAGTTGACGCGGCTGTCTTCTGCCTTTTTTTTAAAATAAAAAAAAAAATAAAATAAAAAGAAGAAAAAGAAACGACTACGGTTGTTTGCGACTGTCAGGATTCTGAACGACATGAAAAAGAAAAGCAAACCTGAGACATAAAAGGGAACGACAAAGAACAGCCGCGTGAAAGAAGGGTGTCGCTGGGAATGATGGGAACTTTGCTTAGCGCCCGCCCCCCTGCCCACCCCGCCCACCCCCCCCCCACCCTGCCCTCAGAAGCACCTCTCTCTGAGCTTTAATGAAATGGCGCCTTTCATGATCCACGCGACCAGACGTGCCACGGCGGATTCTCCCCACGCTGCTCTTCAGGGTTTGGTGCTGGCGGAGTGCTTCACTTTACGCTTTAAACCGCCATTTTAGTTATTATTATTATTATTATTATTGTTATTATTATTATCATTATTATTATTATTATTATTATTATTATTATTATTATGATGATGATGATGATGATTACTATTATTATTATATTTATTACTATGATTATGATCACGTTAAATTATTATTATTATCATCACCGTTATCATGATCATCATTATTATTGTCATTGTTGTTATGATGATGACAATGATGATGATGATGATGATGATGATGATGATGATGGTGGTTATTATTATTATTATTATTATTGCTCCTTTATTTCAACAGGGCTGCGGTATTTGTTTCTTTTTGCATGTTGTTTGCATCATCGTAGAAATGGTGAAACAACGGCTTTTTTTTTTCATTCCACGATACCAACAGACACTTTCAGTGAGTATGAATCACAGGGTCTGAGAGTATAGGGCCAACTACCTGATTAATATGAGCAATAACTCCATCAACATTCCCACACCAGCTGTGCCTAACCAGGAATACTCATACAGATTACATCTATAACAAGAAAAAAACAAAAAAATCATGGAAAAACATATTTTTTTAAACCTGAACTAGTACGAAAGGCCCAGGAGGTGGGTTTGAATAGGCATGTTCTCCGTTTGGGTCTTTTTGTGCTGTTGTGTTGTCTACTCCCACACACATTTCCCTCACAAAGCAAGGGGTCATCACTGGTTGTTCATCCCTAATCCAACACCCACCCCCACCTCACCTCACCTCACCCCATCCCCCACTTCACCCACCTGCCCATCAAATATGACTGACAGCCGACGCCGAAGCAGCGGCTAATTGGCAGATCAGTGGGATTAGCTACTCAAACTCAGGCAGCTCTGTGGGTCTCCGAGCCTCACCTCCTGGTACCAGCACATTTTCACAGAGCACCTCTACCCACCTCCTCTAATGTTTAATTTATGTATTTTATATATTTATTCACCCCAACCCCCTTCCCCCCCCCCCCCCCCCCCCCCCCCCCCCCCCCCCCCCCCCCCCCCCCCCCCCCCCCGCTCCCGTCCCCTCCTGTTCTCACCCTGGTTGTGGGTATTTCCATTAACAGCATACAGAGGGGTAAACACTGGTGCGGCAGAGAGGTGTAATGAGATAGGATTCAATCCCCCGCTGAGACCCTGCCCCTCTACCTTAACCCGGTTTTATTCGGCATACTGTCTATCCCCGCAGCAGGATGCCCAGCTGTTAATTCAGCTCTTAACAGATGACATTCGTGTAATGTCACAGTGTTATCTGCTAAGAGCTGAATTAACAGCGGCCATTTTGCTGCGCTGTGCGCTGTATGGAACAGGCAGTGCACTGGAAATGCCTCTGTGCCGAGGATGCTGGGGAAACACGCATTTCCTCCGCTGGAGCTTTCGCCAGTCCCCGCCATGCCGGTTTAAAACTGCCTGTCTGCTGAGGACTGTGCTCGAGAGAGAGACACACACATGAACATCTAAATGCCAGAAACCAATCACTGAAAACTAACCTTTTTTAAAAATGTATTCCAGCTGCAACTCAACTCAGCTAAACAATAACACAAATTCACAATTCAACCGTGAACTTGGTAAAAAAAAAAAAAAAAATCATAAAAAATGGAAAGTACTAGCCTGCTCATAAAAAAACGTACAGTAACTTGTTGTTGTGTGTGTACTGAGCGCGTGCGGACGGAACGAAGTCCCTCCGCACGGCAGCGCTGGCTGTGCTTGCCAGGCGGCTCCTGTGATTGGACACAGCCACGGGACATTAACGGTAACGGGACAATTATCCAATGAGGCGTCTTCTGCCAGATATGACAAACAGAGAGCCGTGATGGACCGAGCGGTAATTTAGCGAAATTACAGACGAGGAACGGGCGCCGAGAGGGCCTTAATGCACGGGCCCTGATGTCATCCCCAATTAGGGCTCTAATTTCCCGAAATGGCTGCTTTTCCTCCCACAGAATACACTCAATACACTCCAGGGGTTCACAGCTTTTTGAATAAGCCCAAAATGGCGCCCCCCACCCCCCACCCTGCAGTCATTTATGCTTCCTGACGCACGGCAAACTGCTCATACTTTCTTGGTAGCTGCTCAGGCCACCCCCCCCCCCCCCCCCCCCAACCCCCACTCCCCTCCCAAACTCATTGTTTGGCTCTTCAGCAGTTTTAAAAATGATTCTGCGCTCGTTTCAAACTTGGTTAAAACAGGCGGTGACCCCTGAACTGAGCATTGTGGGAGCTCAAAACACACAACAAAAAAAACACAAAAAACCCCCCCAAAAAAACCTAAAATGAGTTTCCGAAATGAGAGCACATCTATCACTGGTTAATTACACGTCCTCCAAAGGAACAGGCTAATGGCATTTCCCTGCTGAGGTGCATTGTGCGCTCCTAATAGATATTTTGATGTGTTTGGGGGGGGGGGGGGGGGGGGGGGGGCGCTGTGGTGTGTACCAGGAAACAGGACACCTAACTGCAGGTAATTGGGGTGTGTTTAGACTCCATCAGAAATGGGGCTTTTATTCTCCAGTTTAATGACACAGTTTTTTTTTGTGCAGTGCCAATAATTGCCAATGAGAAAGGAAAAAAACAGAGAACACATGATGATGATGATGATGATGATGATGATGATGATGATGATGACAATCTTACTCAGGCAAGTCTGGACAGGATGCTCTTTAACGCCAGACATACTTCACACCATTTTCAGGATTAAGTAGTCAGAACAAGACGGGTAATTTTGTAAGTTTCATTCAGTTGTTGAAGGGAGTTAAAACCCAGAAAGTGTGACATTACCTTTAGACCGTCACTCCAGACCAGATCTTTGCCAGCAAGCAGGCAAGCATCCATCGGACTGCTATTGTTGCTCTAGGTCGGCCATTTTGCAAATGTAAGGGGTTAAATCCTCAGTAATGTAATCGGGAGGCTGGTACTTTACCTGTCTGTGTGTTACATTACATTACATTACATTTATTTGGTAGACGCTTTTATCCAAAGCGACGTACAACAAGTGCGTAATGAAGGTCATTGGAACAGCTACAAAACACAGTTCCCATAAGGTACAATACTCATTATGCAACTCACTATGTTATTCATAGCCATGAACACGTTAAGTCCAGTTCACACAGTAAGCATTAGGCTAGGTCAGAGAGTAATGTTGAATCAAACTAGGAGGTGAGACTAGGTCCTTTTTGTGGTGCTGTTTAGTCTTTACCCAAACAATACAGGGTTAAGTACCATTCTCACGGGCACAGCCGTGACACCCCCATGCTCATTAAAGCCCAGAACCCCCCCTGGTTACAGGTGAGATTCCCGACGGCTTACCTGCCCACACCTGCTGCACCGCGTTATTCAATAAATACACCTTCACAAAGGCAGAATAAAATAAAAGCCCCCGGAGGCAATAAAAGCGTGTGCACTTCCGTTCAGCAGGGAGTCAAAGCTGGAACTGCGGGTATTAGAGGAGGAGGAGGAGGAGGAGGAGGAGAAAGAGCAAAGGAAGAGCAGAGGAGGGTGAGGACAGGCCCTGCTCCCTCCTTTCTACAGGTTATGCGACTGTTTTACCGGTGAAGAAGGAGGGAGCCTTTTGTTTTATCTGATATGAGTCCGCCCCCCCCACCCCCTCCCCCTCCCCCCAGCATCATCTCCAACAAATCTTGTTTTTTTTTTTTTTAAAGAAACGCTGTAAGGAAGGGGAGCCATCGGGAGAGTGGCCTGAAAGTGCCTTTTCAGATCCGTCAGAGGGAGCGCTAATGGGGGTTATCCATCGCCCGCTTTCAAAATGTCAAATCCCCACCACGCGCATTTGCATAACCTCTAAAGTACCTGCAGTGCGCTGAGTACGTTGATTTAGTCGGGGTCCCCCGGGGGACCCCGCGGTGTTGATACAGCCGCCCGTCAGCGCTCCTGCGCGCGTGAGCCTCCGAAACAGACTCAGTCCAGCCACTCCAGCGGAGTTTCCTGCTCCCTGAGTCCTCTGCTCCCCAGATCCTCTGCTCCCTGGGTACTCTGCTCCCCAGGTACTCTGCTCCCTGGGTACTCTGCTCCCCGGGTCCTCTGCTCCCCGGGTCCTCTGCTCCCCAGGTCCTCTGCTCCCCAGATCCTCTGCTCCCCGGGTACTCTGCTCCCCGGGTCCTCTGCTCCCCAGATCCTCTGCTCCCCAGGTCCTCTGCTCCCCGGGTACTCTGCACTGCTGCTGAGGCTTTAACCTGCTGTAAGTACCACTGACATCATCAGGCCCCCCCCCCCCCAACCTCCCCTCCTAACCCCCAATAACAACAGAGAGTGGGGAGTTTAAAATATGCAGACACACACACACATGCACACACACACACACACACACACACACACACACATGCACACACACACACACACGCACATACACACACACATGCACACACACACACACACGCACATGCACACACATACACACACGTACACACACGCATGCACACAAACACGCACACACACACACACACACACACAGGAGCAACGGAAGAACGCTGCATCTCTTTTCCACCGTTGCTCAGTAACAGTTTGCTTTAATGCGGTGAAAGGGTTCAAGAGCTTCAGTGGAACTGCTAAAATTTTAATGCTCTCCTCTCCGCCAAATACAATGAAACTAATCATTACACTGTACGGCACAGGTCAGTTTAAAAATAAATACCCAACATCATATATACTGCAAACCGAATATTAGTAAAACGATAATTCCACAGACTAATAAAAAATGATCTGAATCCAGACTTATTGTCAGAATTCTGGTAAAACATCAGCGATATTTGTATTGCGCACCGTAAACAGCCGGCACACTGAAGCCAGATAACAAGGCCAGATGAGTATGAATGAACGAACATTGAATGACATCGAACGCTGAAGACTCGCAGTGCCATAGATTATTAACACAGTCATCTTTAATAAATAAGTTCTGATGATGACAGCATCTCAACGCAGCTTTGAAAGAGGCTTCAGAGCGTTTCCTCGGCGGGTGAGAGCGTAACCAGATGATTCACGCGAGACCGCGTGGCTGAAGATGAAAATCAATACGGGCTAATAAACGAGAAACAACTGCACAGATTATGCAGCTGATTTCGGTGTTTGCTGAAAGATAACCTCCCCCCCCGTCCCGCCCCCCCGAGAACTCAGCTTCATGGACCTCAACCATTAGATAAAACCGGGTGACTGCCAGGAGTGGGTCTCTATCCAAATGCCTTTCCGACGAAATCCGAGACGGAAAAATGAAATTACATTTCTCAAAAAATTCTGTCTGTTAGAACGGAAGGAACGAAAAGGTGTGGGAGCCCTTTCTCTGAGTAACCGCACACGCAGATTACAAACGCCTCCTTTCGACGTCATGTGGTCCAATCCAACGCCTCCTTTCGACTTCATGTGGTCCAATCCAACGCCTCCTTTCGACATTATGTGGTCCAATCCAACGCCTCCTTTCGACGTCATGTGGTCCAATCCAACGCCTCCTTTTGACGTTATGTGGTCCAATCCAACGCCTCCTTTCGACGTCATGAGGTCCAATCCAACTCTTCCTTTCGACGTTATGTGGTCCAATCCAACGCCTCCTTTCGACGTCATGAGGTCCAATCCAACGATTCCTTTCGACGTTATGTGGTCCAATCCAACGCCTCCTTTCGACGTTATGAGGTCCAATCCAACGCTTCCTTTCGACGTTATGTGGTCCAATCCAACGCCTCCTTTCAACGTTATGTGGTCCAATCCAACGCCTCCTTTCGACGTTATGTGGTCCAATCCAACGCCTCCTTTCGACGTCATGTGGTCCAATCCGTGCGGTTCCTCTCTTTTCGCGGTATACTTTTAGCTTTGTTAAATTTCTAAGGCAATTATCAGAGTACAAGCGAATGAACAGAATTATTACCACCTCAGATCCTCCTCGCAAGGGTCTTTGATGGAGCCACTCGCTTCTGAAGCCTTTCTGGGATGGAGTTGTATTTGTGTTTGTCCTTACTGTTTGGCTCCAAACAGAACCATCCATCCATCTATCCATCCATTATCCATACCCGTTTATCCTGGTCAGGGTCGCAGGGGCTGCTGGATCCTATCCCAGCATGCTTTGGGCGAGAGGCAGGAATACACCCTGGACAGGCTGCCAATCTATCGCAGGACACACACACCATTCACTCACACACTCATACCTATGGGCAATTTAGAGTCTCCAATCAGTCTATCCTGCAGCTCTTTACGCTGTGGGAGGAAACCGGAGTACCCGGAGGAAACCCACGCGGACACGGGGAGAACATGCAAACTCCACACAGAAAGGCCCAAATTGGAACCAAGAGACGACAGTGCTACCCACCGCACCACTATGCTACCCCCAAACAGAACATGTATTAGATTTTAATTAATTAAAAACCTGGTCTCAACAGATGCTAGAGGAATCAGCCGTATCAACATATTGCCTTCATCTGTTCTCATAAGTTCTTATACGCTGAAGGCTTCCTTCTATACCTGATTGTATACCATCACCACAGGTATACGAGCAAATTGAGGAGGAAGAACCAATCAGAGCCTTGATTGTCACCTGCTAAACCCACAGCAGCGAATCCAAACAGGAATACACATTATAAGCAGAACGGTGTTCCTTTTTCAGCCCTTTGAATTAAAAAACACAGGTGTGTAGATCAAAGGAATTCAGTGACTACACTCAGGAAAGATCCACACGCCGTGTTTCTAAGTAAAGATGAGCTAAGAGATTATTTATTCCACACATTGAGAAGCAGTCAGGGTGTGATTAGATCCACAGGCCTACCTTGGTCTTCAGCTAATCTCATCTCATTGTGGGTTAATCTCATCTCATCGTGGGTTATCTCATCTCTTGTTCTATGTGGCTCCTTGCGAGGGATGTGGTTAGACCTGCCCTAGTCTCACTCATACACACTCACACACACACACATGCACGCACAAACACACACACACACACATTCACAGACACACACACACATGCACAAGCATAAACACACACAAACACAAACACACACACACTCACATGCGTGGTGCGTGCACACACTGGGCAATTAGAGAACTTCAAGGCATAATACTGAGAAAAGCAGCTAGCACAAAAAAATCCTGTGAGAATCTCCAGCTGATTGGCCTGAGGACTGAAAGCTGGAGTCTTCAGTATGCAAGAGGCGTTCTGGACCAAGCTGGATGAACTGGAGTTCATTAGCGGCCAGCGCAGTGCTGTTTCAGTGCTCGTACCTGCAGCAGCCTTTGGGTCTGAACCTTTCAAAACTCCCCGCTTTCTGGTTTCCTTTCTTCGTCATTTTACGGTAGTGTGACCATGGAAACGGGAGGAAAAAAAATCCGAAAAACCCCATCCCCTCTCATTCAAAGCCCCTGCCCCAACCTTGTTCAAAGCCCCTGCCCCAACCTTGTTCAAACCAAATGCTATGGCTTGTGTGCCTGCTGTCCATGAACATGTCAATCAAGCAAAACTGGAAAGGCAAAATACCATCAACCCCGCTCAGCAACGTCGTGAGAACACTTTGTGTTAGCTGGGTAATCACCAAGCTTGTTGTTTTCCTTCTCCACGGTAAAAGCCAGTTTGCATTTTGCGTGTTTTCACAGAGCGACTGTTCTTTAGCTTTCCAGACATGCCCTACAAAAGTCCAGAAATCAAGTGCAAAAGAGAACTGGACTTATTCCTTTTATTTTAATGGAGTTTTTCAATCAACCAATGAGGTCATTTTAGCTGTCATTTAGCGTTTAAAATTAATTAGATTTCCACTTTTTATTGGGAGGAGGGTTTGGTTTTTTTTGGCTGGTGGGGGGGGGGGGGTGGAGTTAGTTCCTTTGGGCACCCTTGCTCCACAGTCTTGGGATGGCCTGAGCTTTGTAATTTCCAGTGAGCTACCGCAAACCTTTAATATGTGGTTGCTTGAAAGCAAAGGTTTTTTCTTTTTTTTTTTTTGAAGTGATGGAATCAATGAACTGCTAATCTGTGGCTGAATTCTGTTAGCAACAGCCCCTCGACAACTAAGCGCTGTTGGCTGAGAAAGAGAGAGAGAGGAAGAGAGAGTGAGAGAGAGGAAGAGAGAGGAAGAGAGAGGGGAAGGGAGAGAGAGAGAGGGAGGGAGGCTGAGGCAGCGAGAGAAAAGGAGAGGGAGTGAGAGAGAGAGAGAGAGAGAGCGAGAGGCCGGCGGGGAGGTGGGTCCATTAATCCTAACAGCAGTAATCTATCACTGCCACATGCATGCAGGCTAAATTTGATGGAGCACATTTGGAATACCTTGTGATCACCCCTGTTGGCACCCATTGAAGTCCGAAAACAGAAACAGGCAGAGAACCTGGCGCCCGGACAAACACAGGTGGTTTTCCGCTGAAAGGTCCTTTTTTATCTTTTTTTTTTTTACTTCTTCCTTTCTCTGGTGGTTGAGGACCTTGGAGCCAAAGAGGCAGCTTTAACTTCTAATTTTCACACCAATTCATTACCTTCCCCGAGCCCTGTGGGAGCTCTGCGGCTCTTTTATTCTTTCCACCCCCCCACACACACACCCAACCCCCCCCCCCCCCCCGACGAGCGATCTGCGGATTTGAAGGGCAATCGTCTCACTCGCGTAACTAAGCACCGGAAGGTTTCCGAGCGATGAATTCTATAAGATCTTTATCTTTATGGAAAAGTGTAACTTGAACACTGCAGCGTGTGAATGCGTGACTTACCCTAGCTTTGTTAAACGCTTTCCCAGTCTGCTTCGAGCGAAGGTCAAGCGAGCGCTTCCTTTGTACGACTTCTGTGGCAGTACGACGGGTGCGGCCGTCGAGACAGCCGTGACCTAATGAGAAAACATAGAGGCAGACCTCTCGTCTTCTTTGATGATCTCCATCGTCAAGTTCACAGAATATAGCAGAAGAAGAATGTAGCTTAAGAGCGCGGTATTGGACTGAGCATCGCTGAACTGAGTACAGCAATGCCATTGCTGTGCTCCCGGCATAAAAGAAAATGTGTTATATTACCAAGAAAGAAAGAACATGTTATAATTTTTTTTTTTTTTTAAGTTACATTCATTTTGCAGGTACATTTATCCACAGTGGCTTATAATGCAGGAGAAATGTGAGCGCATTCACTTCAATAGTATAAGTAATGGTGCCAAATGTGGCTAACAAAATTCTCAGACCAGGAAGAAAAGACGCAACATAAATAAAGCACTTGGGTAAGCTAACTATGCTAACCAAGAACCACAGTGCACATTCAGAATACATACAGATCACATGCACAGCTAGCCCCAAGCACAGAAACGTAAAACTGTGATAATGGAATCAGCATAAAAAGGAGGAACAGAGCCAGCTCTAGGATTTTGGTGGCTCTAAATATGAATGTTGAACTGGGTAGGGGCTGGGGGGAGGGGGTGTTGGGGGGGGGGGTTGTTAGGGGATTGGGGGGTGGGGGGGGGGGGTTGGCTGTAAGAAGTCACTGTGGACTGGGGACCTGAGCCGCAGGCATGTAAATTACTGTACAATTAATAAGGGGGTAAGGGAGGGGAGGCAAGAGATACCAAGATGCAGTGGGGGGGTGTTTTTACTACATGCCAAAATTCACATTCTCAAACATTTATTCTGAGGCAAAAAAATGTACACGTATGAATTTTAGCATTTGTTCTTTGAACTTAACTTTTGTATGTATTTCGATTCCCCCCCCCCCCACCCCCCACCCCCCACCCCCACCCCCACTCCCACTCCCCCAAATAACATGGATTTTTCTCAGTGACGCGTGAATTGGAACTGGAATTGGGATTGGAACTTTCTTCCCCGGTTCAGTGGTCTGAGCTCTTCTCCACGCCGCTGTGGACGTTCAGGAGCGTCATGGCAACCGAAGGGATGGCCCGCGCTTCAGGAAGGACCCGCGGGTCACATGGGAGGAGACGCGGGTCACATGGGAGGAGGTGTCTCGATGAAATCCCAGAGGCGCACACACACAGCTGGCTCGTTCACTTCGGGCCAATCGAGACGCGCGTCTTTCATTCCACGTCTGACCATCTGTTCCCTCTATCTCACGGTTTAATGAGTATCTTCTTTTCTTGGCCAGGAAAATTCTGGTCCTGCCCATCTACCGGAAAAGAACAAAATTATGGACGGGATAAAAATGGAAAACCTCGTGGTGATGACAGCAGCACAAACACCACCGAAATTAAATCAACCTGGAGCCACACAACCTTTGTGTTTAAACTTTAGAGTTGAATGCACATGTGCATTGTGTTACTTTTTTCTTTGCATTAACGGTTTGGCAATTTCAGCACTCGAGTGAATCAATCAAAATTAACTAGCAAATTAACGGTGAAGATAAAAGCACACACTTTCATTCATTTGTTAAGTCAAATGTTGAACAAATCCAAAACAAAAGTTTGTAAAATCCAGGCCAAAATTAAGAATGGATGTTGACTGAATCCAGGCCAAAATTAAGGATGGATGGAGATTGAATCCAGGCCAAAGTTAAGGATGGATGTTGATTGAATCCAGGCCAAAGTTAAGGATGGATGTTGATTGAATCCAGGCCAAAGTTAAGGATGGATGTTGATTGAATCCAGGCCAAAATTAAGGATGGATGTTGATTGAATCCAGGCCAAAGTTAAGGATGGATGTTGATTGAATCCAGGCCAAAGTTAAGGATGGATGTTGATTGAATCCAGGCCAAAGTTAAGGATGGATGTTGATTGAATCCAGGCCAAAGTTAAGGATGGATGTTGATTGAATCCAGGCCAAAGTTAAGGATGGATGTTGATTGAATCCAGGCCAAAGTTAAGGATGGATGTTGATTGAATCCAGGCCAAAATTAAGGATGGATGTTGATTGAGTAATATGGGCCTACATTGTCAGAGAGAGCCCGGGATACTAGCGCAAGGCTCTGTCTCACTTACTGCCAAAACGAATGGGTAAATTTATGGTGCTCCGTCCCATTGTGTCTACAGACTTCTTCTTTTCAGCGCCTGTAGGCAGGAGGTTCCATAGTGTAGTGGTTATCACGTCTGCTTTACACGCAGAAGGTCCTGGGTTCGAGCCCCAGTGGAATCATCTGTTGCTCCTAAAGATGGTCTGTGCATTTCTGTGTGCTGTTTGAAACCCCCTCCTCCCCTTTTTTTAAAAATTTGTCTGAGCACACCACTGGTGAGGACTACATACAGTATACAACAATCCTCTGTACAATCTAAACACAGTTCACCTATTCGGATTTTCAATAATATATTGTATATAGAGAGAGCAAGAAAGAGAGACAGAGGAAGAGAGAAAGAGAAAGAAAGAGAGAGAGAGAGAGAGAGAGAGAGAGAGAGAAGCTGGAAAAATACAATAATCTACAATTGACACTGTATGTAGGTGAGAGCATGAAATCACTCCAGCGTTTCTATATTTATTTTTCGTTCGTGACCAACAAGCAAAGTAATTCCTTATTTTTTTTTCCATAAGGCTGCCAGCTCTATACAGTAGCACAGATCAGGTGGTGGTTTTATTTCATTTCATCCTTCCACTGCTGGAAGGAGCCTCTGTGTTTTAAATCACTGTTGACAATGGGGTTCTCTCGGATTAGATACAGGATTCCATTACGTTTTCCGATAAGATGGCCCGCTCAGCAGAGAGGATTTTATTTTTTTATTTTTTTATCATTGTTTTAACTGTCCAGCGTTTCTATTTCCCAACCAGGAATTCGTTTTCAGGAGAAGGAGAAATAAGAAGGAAGAGGAAGAAGAGGGGGAGGAAGGGGAGGAAAAAGAAGAAGAAGTAGAAGAAGAAGAAGAAGAAGAAGAAGATCAGATGGAGCTGTGGTGGAATGCCCATCAGTCCTGTTTTTGTTGGAACTGTGATGAAGAAAGAGACAGAAAAAGACTGTTCATCTCCACATCGTTGCCTAAAATAAATATGATTTCCCCAAGGAAAGGGGTTTATTCATAGATTGGGGACCTCGGTTTGTAATTTGTCATGTTGTGCTAATTTTGGTATCATGTTCAAAATGAGAACAGTGTGGATGAAGCCTGTCTTATAACCGTGACAACAGCAGCAATGATTGGATTCCATTGAAATGTGGCCTAGTGCCTGACAGCGTTAATTTAATTATTATTTGATTATTGAATATACAGGCTGATCTTTAAGGTGCCATGACATCTTTAAAAATCCCATTAAGTCTGGGTCTTGGTGTAATGTGTCATTCAAAGTATGCCAGCTTCTTCATCAAAATGTCCTATTACTGTGCTGTGCCATTTTATAATATTGCCCCCCTACTGGTGCAATACCACCTCTTGCATCATGGTGGTATGGCTGCTGGTAACTGCAGTTTTTTTGTGTTTACTATTGGTTACAAGCATTTCTCAGTTTAAATGATTCAAAAGTCTTCACACAGTTAGCGCAACAGCAGTCTATGTGCACCAAACTGAATGATTTTTTCATTGGTTTGAATTTCGTTTCCATCTATGAAAGCGTACATCTTCGAATTGATTTTTTTTAACGTAAAGCTGAACCCAGAAAAATATAGAGAAGTGATGGACTGAGGAAGAAGAGTGACTTGGAGAATATACTGCCATGAGAAGAGGAAGACCTGAAGATCTGAACAGACAGAACCGCATTGAAGAGTTTATTTTTTTTTTTAAAGCGAGTACTGAGTATTGAGAAATGCTTGCGGCCGACCGACAAAAAAAAATCTGCTAAGGCAAGCACTGGCTCTTGAGGTGCTGGTCTTTGTTTGCATGCGGGATGAAAGAGCTGGGATTAATTGTTACACTTTGTACTTTAATGATGTTGCCGCTACACCTGCTGTTCCGCTAATGTCGTTAGCCATATGATTCAGATGGTTGCACTAAAGTTCCCTCACGCAGTTAAGGCCCAACTGAATAAGACCGGCCGCTAAGTGAATGCAGGGCAGTGTAATTATTGACGGGTTATGATTCTGCGCGCAGGAGACAGTCACGTTCATACTTCGCCGAAGAAATAAAGTAATGGCTTTCTGCTCTGTCTCGGCCAATGGCTGTCGTCATTAATCACTTCCACCGCACAGCCGGCCGGGTTATTTCTGTAGTATAAACGCTGCTGGCATAACCCAGGAATTAAATAGGTTTTTGTTTGTTGCTAACAATCATCAGAAGTGTTTTCTCAGATTTCTGCACCTTTTGGGGTCCTGAGGTTGGGCTGGTGGACTGCAGGTGGCAGGTAAATGAAAATATTTCCTCATCACACGGTGTGTGGCCAATGGTCTCCTCTCTTTCATAATCAGCCCCTGGAAATCTGTTTGCAGGCTAAAATGATGGCTGAGATTTTAGTTGAGATTATGGCTGAGATTGTGGTTGAGATTGTGGCTGAGATGATTCCCAAGATTATGGCCAAGATTATGGTTGAGATTTTGTTAGAGTTTATAGTTGAGATTATAGTTGAGACTGTGGTTGAGATTGTGGCTGAGGTTATGGATGAAAATGCGGTTAAGATTTTGGTAGAGATCATAGCAGTGAGTATGGCTGAGATTGCGATTTCATGCAAGGCAGAGGTCCCTGGCTACTCATTTCCAATGTTGGGTCTTCGACTGATGTGAACAAACAAATGAACACAATTGGGTCTGGGAGTAAGGTAAGAAGAAGAAGAAGAAAAAGAAGAAGAAGAAAAAGTAGTAAGTAAAGCAAGAAGAAGAGTATTATATCATCAGATAAGGGAATGGGTTTAAGAGAGGGTCAAGTGCAGTGGGGGGAGAGAGGGAAAGAGAGAGAGAAAGAGAGAGAGAAAAAGAGCGCCCGATTCCCATCTGATGTATATGATATAGGCTCTGCTGCGCAAATATCTTCAGGGCGGGGATGCCAACTTTTAATTAAGCAAGAGTGTGCACTTATTTTCGCACGCACTTTATGGTTCTCCGATAAAACCTCATTATGGCTCTGTATTAGCAGAAAGGTTACTGACTCACAGAGGGACGGGGGGAGACGGCTGGGTCCTGCTCTGGGCACGCTCCACCGGGCGCTGGCCTCCGCGGGGAGCCGTGCTGCATCCAGGAGGAGAGGAGAGGAGGCGCGAGTCACTCTGAGCGGTGCCTCACGCTGTTTTTCCCTCTCTCTCTCTCCCTCCATCTCTGCTCCTCTCTCACCTCCACCTCTCTCTCTCTCCCTCCATCTCTGCTCCTCTCTCACCTCCACCTCTCTCTCTCCTCCAGCTCCATCTCTCTCTCTTCCACTCTCCGCCTCTTCCTCTTCTCTCTTCCTGCTCTCTCTCCTCTTCTTCTTCCTCCTTCCCTCTTCCTGCTCTCTCTCTCTCTCCCTCTTATTCCTTCTCTCCGCCTCCTCCTCTCTTTTTCTCATCTTCCTCCTCTTTATAGCTTCCCCTCCTTCTCCTCTCGCCGTCTCTTGTCTTTCTCCTTCTCTCTCTGTATGTCCTCAGCTTTCTGACCTTTGACCTCAAGTGTCTGATGAATGTAATGTGACGTCACATCCCATAGAGGGTGCTATGACGCATGCCTCCGCAGCAGCAGTCAGCGTATAACGGCAACGTGGGACATTAGGCCAGTCCTGATGCCTGTAGGGCAGGTACGTCTCCAAGCCATCGGCGTCATGGTTACGGGGCACAGGTTTCCTCTGTCACAGATGATTAGACACCCCCCCCCCCCCCCCCCACACACATGTATGCACTTGCTGGCCAGCTGACTTATTGGGGATTTAAACGACTCACAGTTCTGTCGATATTTGGAAAATTGAAAGGGACATTGAAAAGAATGGCAGGCTGTCTGGGTGGGGGGGGGGGGGGGGGCTTTAGGGGTCGCGGGGGCGGGGGGGTGACTGATTATAACAGCTGCTCGGATTCGGATGGTTTCCCCCGTCAGGTCGCTCAGAGGGGAGTGCGGGGGTGCGGGGGGGGGGAGAACGGCTCCAGATCGCTATGCTAATGCGGCTATCGATTTCTGAAGGGAAAACCCTGATGAGGGAGAGTTAAGGAGCCGGCGTGTAAACCAGGCCTCACATCGGATTTCAGTCACTGCGGCCGGGCGTGGCAGCGATCGCCCAGCGCTTAGCGGACAGGAGCCTCGCCTGTCTATGGCCTTTCATTACCCTAAATATCCCGGACAGAGGACTGCGTTAAATAAAATAAAAATAAAAAATATATTTTAAAAATTTCATTGTAAACAACTAATGCAGACTGACCTCAATTTAAACAGATGTTTGCTTTTTTTTTTTACTTTGACTCACAATCGAAGGATATTTTTTTCTTCGCAAATACAGTTCAGCGGACTCCTTTTTGCTTATTGTGAAGGTAGTATCTCCAGATAGTGAAAAAATAAAGACTTTCTTTTCAGGATAAAATGTTGAGTAGATTCAGAGTACTATGATACAATAAGGCCTCCTGGCGCTGAATAAAATCAGCCATTAACATTAACATTTAGAAAGAGAACAGGCAATGAATATAAAACATACATAAACTGTTTAGAAATACCACCAAGCTCAGTCAGGGCAATAATCAAAAAAGTTTCAGAAGACTGGAACAGGTTGCAAATTTGCCAGGAAGAGGGTGCATGTAAATCGAATGTACGCTTTCAACCACAATTTCTGACCCTGTTTACTGATGTCCTTCCCCTGGATCTAAATGCAGATGTCACTTTAGTCACTGTTTCTATTGCAAGACCAGCCAGTTGAGCAGGCTTTGTGACTGAAGCTCCTGCCATCCGTGCCCCAATAATAAACCCTCTTTCAAAGTCACTTAGATCTTTTCCTCTTGCCACCTTGATCCAAAATCAAGGTCAACTGGGCCTGCTCAGCATTTTTATACATACCGCAGAGCATGATGGGATGTTAATTGCTTCATTGTATCTTGCTTTACACTTTTATGGAAGCATCTGTATTCGTTCTGTTTCTCCTCTCATTTATTATGGTTCTTCCTTTAATTTGTCACCCATGTATATATGTATAGGCAGGTGTAGTATATATATATATAATAAAAGAAAATCATGCGCTGCAAGGTTTATATATAATAAGCCCTCATTTAGGGTAATAAGCCTTCACCCATTCATATATTCTAATGTTAGCACATGAAGAAAGTATTCACAACCTTATTTTTATACCCAGTTATACACCGCGGCTCAAAGAGAGATGTCATGAAAGGTCCCCTACGCTGTAATTTAAAGTCTCTCCCAGGCTCGGAATGCATTTAAATTTAAGTGGCATAAAATGAAAGCCAGAATTTTCCATTTCTCTAAGTGAGCAACTTGATTTCTGTCATTGCGCATAAAACTCAGCACATTTTCAAAGATGAGGCGTTTACGTTCGGCTGTTTGAAGCATCAAAGGAAGCCATAAACCAGCCTTTCTGAAATCTATCGGCGTGGAGGCCTGAGCCCGTCTGACGGCACCGTCATAAATCCCGACGATGACAGGACGAAGGCGACTGCACACCTCCTTCCGCAAAAGGAATGAATGTTTATACACGTTCTCCCCCTTTTTTAAACTGTCATTTTGTCAATATTAAATATGGATGTTTTTCGCCCTACCTTAATAACGGTGTTCACACTCCCCTTGACATCCTGTTTTGGGCTCTTTCAGATTAAAGGGAATTGCTAAGAACTACAGTATTGGCTTCCTCCCATGTACTGTAGAAGTCTGTGGATGATCTGCTTTTAAAATGTGAGTTCTATATGGCTTTGAAGTTGTACACAACCAGCTGACCAGAGGAAGCACCATAGCAGTGGAATAGTTTCAAACTAAAAAGTTTCATCAAGCTACTTTAAAAAAAAAAAAAAAAAAGATCATATCGATTGACAGTTGACCTCAATGGGGTCCTAATTGCTTTAAGTATGGACGCCTGGTCATGGCACTAAGTCAATCATAACCCAAAGACACAGGAGGAAAAGACAGCTTGTCACACCTACATTGAGATAAAAAAATCAATCAACTTATATGCCTGTCATCTCAAACCTGGACTGAGCAAAAGACAGTGACAGCAACCAACACACACAGTGGGTCTCCAGAGCTAGGTTTGAACTCCCAGTATGGATCCCTGTAATTTTACAAACATTGTAAATGTAATAGATAATGTGCTAATACATTCTCGAGAGTCCTGTGACTCTAACCTGCCTGCCTGTGCTACAGCATATTTCTAGTGCAGGTGTTTTGCAAAAAGGGCTCCATTCTGTGTCGCACTTCCTGCTTCCTTTCCCATCATGCAATGGGAGATAATGCATCACATGTAATGTGTCCTGTTTTGAAATATCAAATATCACCACCCACTGTGAAATATCACCACATGGCGCCTTTGTAAATGTATTATTATTTTTAAAAAATAGATGTTTATTCCCTTTACTGTGGCAGATTTCTTTGCGCACTTCAAGCTTGCTTACCTTTCTCTCTCTCTCTCTCTCCCCCCCACCCCCCACCCCCCACCCCCCACCCCCCCCCCCCACCCCCACCCCCACCCTGACCCTCTCTTAGACCCACCGACCTGTCGGCTGAAATAATACTCTCAGTCTTACAAACCTTACTCGCCGACTCGAGATTGCGCCCGGCCCGATAATGACAACTCCCCACCATTAAAGATAACGATCTGTCATTGGCTAGCCGTCACACTACACAGCCCCATTTAACACACCTGTCAGTCACTTCCTTTCAAGCGCTGCCTCCTGGTCAGGACCTCTTGATAATTTATTAATGTAGCACAGGAATGGACAGGCGTATTTTTTTATTTTATTGTGGAACTGTTGTACAACACGCTCATCCGCAGCATGATCCCGGTGATTGCTGCCATGGCCGCTGTAGGGTTTTTAAGGAGAGTCTTTCTGTCGCAGCACGGCAGGCAGACGCCGTGGGTTGATCGCAGTGCGCCTTCAAGCCGGAGACTAGCGTGGGATTTTCTGAACACTTCCCGTATTTCCCGAATGTAGGTCAAGATCACAACCGAATTGCCTAAAGCTGCCCTGACGCTAGATGCTAGACGACTAAAGTTTGACACACTCTCACATTTAACAACAGGCATGAGTTTTTAGTTTTCAGATTCGGCTAAGACTGGGAATCATGCAGATTCGCACGTTATAAGACTGCAACAGGATTCTTTTGGAGGTTCTATATTTTAGCCCTCCTCGGATGTGCTGATGTCAGACAAATACAGCGCGCCCATTGGCTGTAGGATTATAAATTTCGTTGTTGACCGTCACAAACCCTTTGAGCTAAGGCTTATGATAATATTGAACATGTTTGAATTGTCAAGACGAGAAAAAGCCGTCTGAATAACATCTCACAAAAATCGTGTGTCGTGACGGGGGCGCGCACCGACTGAGGTAAGACTGGAATGATTTTCGTATGACTTAAAGCCAGCATTAGTCGATTGCATTGTGCTCTCAAACTCGATGAGACATAGTTGAGTATAGTCCCCTTATAAACCCAATAGCAGTGTGCTTTAAACGCCACCTAGAGGATACTAAAGTCGTGTATTTGGTAAACTTGCAGCTGAGTAGGTCTTACATAAGACTAAAGGCTGTTCACGCAGAAAAAAATCCAAAGTTCACAACTCTTTATAGGCCACTTCATCCACATCTTTCACCACACATCTGCAACCGGCTCGTACTGTACTTGTACACAACGTATTCACATAAAAAAAATATATATTTCGTCGCATTGAAAACAAGTAATAAACATGCTGTATATGGATGTTGTTGTCCGTATCTCCAAACAATAAATATTTAATTTTGATTTCACCCCATTATTAATGTAAGTCGCTGGCCGTGCATCACACTAGCGGCGCACTGACCTCAGACTGGTGTCATTTTTAAAAGACAACATTGTCATTTAAGAGACGGAAACAACTAGGAAATTATAAGTGATTTCGTTTACTTTTGCTCAGCAGGTTTTGTTCATTATTCTGTTGACTGAGGAACAACGACTCGCACATGTTTCGGATTTCAGATCAGTTCCCTCGTCAGCGCGTCTTCAGTAGAGTGTGCACGTCGGGCCCAAGCGGGAGGTGTTCTGATTACTAATGATATCAGAAGTCTCCAGCAATTAACTGCAATTAATGCGTGGATAAAGATGTCTTTCGACCAAATATAATTATCTAAGTAAATTATCTCAGTTTCATATGCTGTGCTAATGCCGATAGCGAGGCAAATGATTTGGGTAATCACAACATTTACGTCAGTTATCGAGTTAGGACTCAAACGTTGAAGTTACGAGAAGAACATATAGGACATTAAAATTCAGGGGACGATCATTTTGTGATAGTTTATTCAGAATAAAGCTAACCACCTCAAAATGAGAAAAAAAAAAAAAACGGTAAACCACTACAACCGCTACACAACTTTGAATGTAGGTGAACTACTAGCAAACTGTTGCTAAATGTAATTAAGCTACAAGTTTAACTACATGCAGGTGAACTGCTCTCCTGATTATATTTCCCAGAATGAGCCCCCAAACTCAAACCCCATGAATCCCTGAGACTCGTGAGTGTAAAACACCATCTGGAGATGAGTGGCATCAAGGTCTCTCTCTCTTTTTTTATTATTTAACAGTGAAATTATTGCCGGACACAACTCTCGTGTAATACTCAGGAGAACTAGACATTCACACATTCCTGAGGTGTTTGGATGCTTTGGAACAGAAACAATTGAAACCTGCCCACGTGTAATCTCTTTTTCCCGCACAAAGGTACGACACCAGAGTTTTGTTCCTGTTTGTATTGCATAGTTTAACATTCATGGGGGTTAATTGAGTGGTTGTCAACTGAATCTGCCCTTCTGACCCTAGCTGTCTCTCCTGAGTCTATACCCCCCCCCCGGGGGAATTACTGCTCTGCGATTCCTGATCTCTGCACTCAGCGTTTGCATCGCGCTGCGCTGTACGCGGCTCTGGATTACAGCGTCTGATCCGGAGCAGGTTAAGTGAATTAAAAACATGGGGTCAGTTGCATTCTTATTCAGTCGGTACAGGAAACGTGAACTGCTAAATGCCCGGGCAGTTCGTTGAGGACTTTCAAAATAATTCACTGAATTAATTGACTTGATTCATTTTCTGACTGCAGCTCTGATTTATTCTTTCGAAGCGCTCTTAAAGTTCTGTAAATGTGATCAGCCGTGACATCAGAACCGTCCGTGGTGTAAAATTTACCTTGTCAAACATAGCGCTGGAGTTACTGTCATTGTTTTTATTAGAGACCCAGAGTGCTCCATTTTGAAACTCTACTCTGAATAGAGGCTCTGGGGTTCCTTGAACAGCAAAGCCAAGCTGTATACCGTACGGTGGGATACGAGAGGCTGCCAGAATCGGTCCTTAAGTCGTGTTCCATTTTGCGCTTAATGGTCGTGCTTGACTCGCCCTGGTCTTGGGGTCCTGCAGGGTCCCCTGATTTTCAGAGCCTTCTTAGCGAGCGGACAACTGGTCCCCCGCACGGTTCTGCCAGTGAGGGTGAAGGGGGAAGGATGGGCGGCCTGTCCCATCCGACACAAGCTTGGATGGAGGGCTGACTTTCAACAGATCGCACTCTGTGAATCCTGACAAGTCCAGATACGGTCTATGGTGGAAAATCCCCGCATAGGGGAGGTAACCAGTGGGCGGTCTCAACAGTGCCCCCTCTGGCCAACTGAGTACCTGCTACCTGTGTGCTGTCCAATGACTGTGCAGCACAGCTGATTGACTGCAGACTGTGAGGCCTCTAACAGTGTAGGCTGAGGAAGCACACGCACGCTGGTTTGACTGGATATTCCACACTTAAGACCTCAGAAGAAAATTTACCAAAAAAGTTAATAAAATAAAAAAGGAAAATAAATCTCGTAGTGGTTAAGTGACAAATTATGTTTTTTTTTTTCTATATTAATTTTGTGAAGGGCTCTTCAATTTAGTGCTGAAAATGATAGGGGTTTCCTCTTCAAAAGGATAATATTCCACAGAGAATGTCAATTTGACATTTTACAAGACTAAAAGTGCTTCTAAAATTGTTCCTCATTCACTGTCAGACAGAATCTACACAGACTGTTGTTATTTAATTATATATATATATATATATACATATACTATATATATATATATATATATATAATTAAATATGTAGTCATAGCAGTTTTAGTATTTATTTATTAGCACACTTCAATCTGCTAATGCTTTTGTGTTTCATTTAAAAAACCCAAAGAAGAATAAACATTCTGGGTCTTTTTCCACTGAAGAAGACGCTTAATAACCCCTGAGATTAAACCTGGTGTTTACACGCATGTGCTGATGTTCTTTTCTTTTCTCACCACCGGGGGCGCTGTGCTGTGGTGCTGTGCTACAGCTCAGATAGCCCGGCTGAGAGGAAACTGACACAGGAGGGCTATGCTGGGCTTGGCATCACTGTGGTTGTCTGTGCTGGGCTGGGCTGGGCTGGGCTGTGATTGGCTGAGATTGGCTGTGCTGAGCTGTGGTTGGCTGTACTGTGCTGTGCCAGGATTTGATTGTTTGTGCAGTTCTGGGCTGGGCTGTGGTTAGCTGCTGTGCTGGGCTGTGGATTGGCTGTGCCGTGCTGGGCTGTGATTGGCTGAGATTGGCTGTGCTGTGCTGTGCAGCACTGTGTTGGGCTCTGCCGACAGGACCTGGGGCACCTCTGTGCTGCCACACACTCACACACAGGGCACAGGAGAGGAGGCCGGAGGGAGGCTTCCTCCCCTGAGAAGCGGAACGGAGAGGACGGAACGGAAGATTAATTATCATTATTAGGGAGTTCTCCTGGAGCAGCTGCTACCAGCAGGGGCTGGGGCTGGGCTGGGGGGGGGGGGGGGGGGCGGAGAGGAGGGAGGGGGTGTGCGGGAGGGGATGTGACATTTAGGAAATGTGCAGCCAGGTCTTTCAGCTCTTCGTTTTTTTTTTTTTTTTAATTCCCTCGCTCTCCCGCTCTGTCGTTCTTTTTTCCCTTCCCTTGTTTTTGTCTCTGAGTGGGTGAATGTCTAATGGGGGTTAATTAGGCCGATTAAATTCCTCTCCTATTTTCTTAGCCCTTCTTGACTAGCAATCGTGATACTATGGTGTGTGTGTGTGTGTGTGTGTGTGTGCAGGAAGTAAAGAAACCTGTTTTAATCCGCAATCGGAGGGAGCAAACAAGTTCACAATTCTGCAAAAATCTTTCCTTGTAAAACAAAAAAAAACTGTTCCTGACAGAGAAATATTATGTTCAAGTACTCCCAAAAAGGAATCACAGTAAAATATCCTGTGTTAATTTAACTCTAACAGAGTAGGTGCTGCATGAGTCCATTTGGGACCAATTGTATTCTGTCAGAGTTCACGTAACATATTTTGGACATTTTACTGTGAGTGGTCTCTTTAGGACAAAAGACAAAAGTCTCTGTAAGATGAGAGATTGTCTCTCTGTGGTGCGGGTTTGTCTCTGTAAGATGAGAGATTGTCTCTTTGGGGTGCGGGTTTGTCTCTGTAAAATGAGAGATTGTCTCTTTTGGGGTGCGGGTTTGTCTCTGTAAAATGAGAGATTGTCTCTTTGGGGTGTAGGTTTGGCCGAAAGGCACATGTTTGAGTGTCAGAGCTTGAGTGATCTCTGATTGTTGACATTATCTCTCTTGCATTTAGGCCAATTCGATTTTTTATCACAATCGCTGTGCTCCTATGGCTGTATAGCTCAGTAACGTTGTGACAGACATCATTAAGTACCTGACTGTTCTCTAAAACAGGAATCTGCAACGGCCAATTCAAATAACCTCTCAGGGACAAGAGTCGCTGGTCTTAATCTCAAGTACCATATAATATTCTGCTACAAGGGACATTCAATAAAAATAAATGATTTAAAAAAAAAAAATGCAATGTGTTTTTGTCATCCAAGACACTTCTATAATGTCAAATAAATAAATAAATAAATAGAATACTTTAACTTATCTGGGTTTGAGACCTATTACTAACCTTGGTCTCTATTCTGCAGAATGACAGTTAACTCGACTGTGCAGTTCACATCCATTGTTCTCAAACTTTACTTTAAATAACGACTTTATGATCTCAAAATCACACAACAAAAAATACACTTCTCTGTTATTACCTGGAAAACCTCACTTACGTACAGTATGTTCTTTTTAAAAAAAGTTGTTCTGACAGTGAGTCTGCCAAATGATCAAATGTAAATGTGCTTGTGGACCTAGGAAGCTGTTATTTAAAGTAAAGTTTGAGAACAATGGGTGAGAATCTTACAAACTTCACACCCATTCTTGCCAAAATTCTCTCATTCCCAATCAGGTTCTTCTCATGATAACCGAGAACTGAAAAACTTGTTGGTATGTAAAACACATTTCTAAAAACACTGAGTGTCTGGCTCGGAGACCCCTCCAAATGTGTACAAACTCATATCAGAGCGCACCTATAGCTATACAGGCATTCCTAAATTAAACATGCAAACGCACAAACATAAGAGCGCGCACACACATGTACACTCACCACAATATTGCGACTACAAGCCATTTACACATAGAGATACACATAGCTTGCCATCGTTTCAAAAACCACTTGATTAAAACCGTTAAATGATACACAAACAAAGGTCTTGGCAGTAGAGTAGCGGTGGATGATAAATAATAAATAAATCACCTCAGCACCTAATCACAAGCTCTCTGATATCGATTAGGTGACCTGTATGCAAGGGAAGCCTTGGGAAGAGTACAGGTAGGCAGTACAGAATCTCCCAAATGGTTTCCAAGCAACTCACAGTAACCTTGAACGATGCTGATAAGATGAGCTTCCCGCAGCCTGGCCAGCGCTAACGCCTGGCTCAATTACCTCCCAGAGTTCAGTCCTCCAGCGCGAAATTAATCTAATCATCTGCCGAGAAAACGATATCTGAGACGCGTTCATAATAATAACAGCGACCACAACAACAGCAACATCACCACGGGTTTATACGGACAGTAATTTAAAAGTTTATTAAGAGGAAAGCAAAAAAATAAATTAATAAATAAAACCTTTTGCTAACGAGGACAGAAAGACGCCGAGGGCGTTGTTTAATAACTGCAGCTCACAAATGAATTATGATTTAGGATAATGAGGCCTATGGGTGGTTAGTCTGACCTGGACAGCAAGCTGTGATTGGCTGATCATATGAGGACCTGAGAGACTCAATCTGCAAAGCAGTGGCTGATGGGAAAGTAAGTGTGGAAGGCCCTTTTTTCAGGAAGGGGGGGGGGAAATAACCTTAGGCTTTCTGTGTGTGTGTGTTTAGCTTCAGCCTTAGCATTCTGCTCCACGAATCTGCTTCTCGTCTCTCCCAACTGTTTCTTTACAAATTTCGAGGCCTCTCTCTCTCAATGTCCCACCCTCCCCTGTTCCATCCGGGAGCTGGGATGACGCAGAGGAGAGCTAACAACCTTTAACTCCACACCCTGCACCCCCCCCCGCCCCCCCCCCGCACCTCCCTCGCCTCAGGAATGCTCCTCGAGAGAGAGAGAGAGAGAGAGATGGCCATCGGAAGACCTCCATAAATATTTTATAGTCCAGGTGGGTATCGCCTGGTCTGACTTCCCAAAAGGTTTTTACTTTTTTACACTTTTATTTTTTAGTTTTTTCCCCCGTCATTTAAAAATTTTTTTTTTTTTTATTTTTTATTTTTTTTTTTAGGTCTGCAAGACTGCAAGACTCTGTTTCACGGAGCAGATTCCTGTGTTTTCTGGATTAACTGCACTGAGTAAAACCCGGAACTGGAAAATCTGGAACATGGACTGAAGTAAAAAGAGCTGTTCCGGGTTTTACTCAGCGCAGTTATCCAGCTAACTCAGCTATCCTGCTTTGTGAAGCAATGATCCGTCCGCATCTCGAAGACGACACGTCTGAGGGCGACGGGAGAACCTGCCCACTTGGACCTCGCTCTCTTGCGTGCGTTTTACTGTAAGCAGACGAGGCAAAAATAATTTTCCCCAAGAATTTTTATTCGGATTCGCGCCGGGCCCCGTAGGGAAACTCGTCCCTGGAATCGTCTGAGAATCGCGAGCGGGGAGCTCCGATGTTTTTTCAACTAAGCAGCAAGAAAAAAAAAAGCAGCCCTCCTTTACCACTTCTTTTTTATTATACCCAGAACAGAGCCAATTCCCAGGGCGACTCCGTCCTTCTTCAGGAGAAAAACATTCTTCAGACTCACGGTTGATGTTGCGGCTTCAAGAAGCCCATGTGAAGTTTCACAGGGTTCGAGCCATCGGGCTGCAAAGGATTCTGGGATCGCCCCCATTTTTCCATTTGCTGGGAGCGGTTTGAAAGTGATAGACCCCCTTCAGAAGAACAGAGGAGTGGTTGAGAGACATTAGTCTCGTGTGTGTCGAGGGGGAGCCCTCAGTGCCGTGCTGTGGCTCAGAAAAAAAAGAACGACTTTTAGAAAATGGCCTCATGCGAGAAAAACAAACAACAACAGCAAAAAAAAAAAAAAAAAAAAAATCAGCCATTTTGCAAGAGAAAAATATTATCTTTGCAACCCCAGAACAAGATGGAAGAAGATGATGCAATCGCAGAGAAAGCTGGGAAACTTTTCTCCAATGAAGTGTGAGATCAGAGAGATTAATTATGGTTGTCATGACAGCGTGAGCTGGATGTGCTAATGAAGGCTGGTGGTAGATAAATATATGTTATCATCACAAATTAATTATGCTTCATTTAGCTGGTTGAGTACAAAACCCCCTGCACCTGTGATTTTCCTTTAAAAATATTAACACACGTATGATGATTTTCCTTAACACTCCACAACATTGTGGCCTGAAATTAGCCGACCGTGCGATAAACGCTCAGACGCACTGAATAAAGACACAGCATGTGTCTTTCATAAAAATATGGTCTCAACTAGAATTTGTTCCCCTCGCCTGCAATTGATTGGCCGTGGTGAGCGATATAGACAGTCGTATGTACCTCGATAACATCGAAAGTTCATGGACCTTTTCGAGTTTTTAGCGCGTTCACTGGGCGGGACGAGACCGACCGATGTGTCCAAGGTCAGCGACGCCGTCCTCGGAACTGAGCGGAAGTAGGATTCTGTCCTCAGCGTGCGCATTCCTCAGCTCCTGAAACGGAGCGCAGAGGTACTGTAACAGAGGAAACGCGCTGTTTATAAACCGTGTGCGTTGGAGGCAGAGCACGCAGGGTTACGCTTCAGACACATTTAAGGCGTGTGTCAGATTTGTTTGATGGCTCACGGTGCAAAGCTCCGACTGAAGTGAGCTCTGTTTCAGCGCGGGCGACGGCGGCGCCTTCAGCCGGCCGCCAGCGAGCGAGCACCGAAGCTCTGCCGCAGGAACAGGGCTCTCTGGCTTTCAGTGGGGACGGACGCACCCATTTACGCATTGCATCATTGCCATCTTCGTCATCATTATCATCATCGTGATGATGATGATCATCATCGTCATCGCCATCATCTCCATTATCTCCATCATCATCATCAGCTTCAACCTCATCATCATCGTCGTCATCATCAGCATCATCACCGTCGTCGTCATCATCATCATCATATCCACCTTCAACGCCAGGACTGCAGTAATATCATGATTATTTAATAGAGCACGCCGTGCCTGCAGATGTTGAGAGCGTGTGAGAGGGGTGCGTAAATATTTCAGGGTGTGTGAGACTGACACGCATGCACACACGCACGCACGCACGCACGCACACACACGCGCGCACACACTCTGTGCCTTTCCCTATAAGCTGGCCTGGCCCAACGGTTTCCATGGCAAATGAAGTGCAGAACCTGTCCTGTCTGAGTCTGATTCTGCTGGTCGGGGGGTGGGGGGGGGGGGGGGGGGGGAGGGGGGTGGCATGTCAAGTTAAGCTGCCGTTGACATCTCATATGTCAGAACAGTCGTTTCATTACCCACACGCTTGGCCTCGCAAGACATCCTCCACCTCCTTTTCCTGGTCAGCTGTAATTCTGTTCTCTCTCTACCTCCCTCCCTCACTCTCCCTCCCTCCCGCTGTCTCTCTCTCTCTCCCTCTCTCCCATTCTCTCCCTTCCTCCCGCTCTCTCCCTCCCTCCCTCCCTCCCTCCCCCCCCTCTCTCTCTCTCTCTCTCTCTCCCTCACACTCCCTCCCTCCCTCTCTCCCTCCCCCTCTCTCCCTCTCCCTCGCTCCCTCTCTCTCTATCTCTCTCTCTCGTGGGTTATTTTCCTCCTGCCAGGGCTTGAACTGACAGCCCGTGTGCTGATGTAACAGGGGTATGCCCACTGCTAGCTTCCAACCGCAGCAGCACCGAAAAAAGCCAGAAATACTCTCTCCCTGCACAGCTGAAGACCAAAGGTCTGCCAGAACTCTCATTGCCCCTCCAGTGGTGATGTCACTTCCTGTATCAGAGGATCACTTGCTAACTCACCTTATCAATGTCACTGCCATCACATTGCTCATACACTCCCCTGTTAATTTCTAATAGATGCATTTGCTGATTCTCACTGACATTGTCATTGTCCCACATTCTGTCTCTGCCACGTGGCTCTATGTCCAACACCTGGGGCACCACCTGTTACTCCACCTTTCTCTCCTCCTTTTGTTCCTTATGGATAACCTTTCATTGACTCTTTATTCAGCCAGGACCACCGTCGTCAAAGCTAAAATCTTTATTAACAATCTTAAATGGCAAGCATGCATGGGTAAGGCAGGGTGGGCAGCAGCAACCCCCCCCCCCCCAGTGGGGTGTACACAGAACAGATCCAGCAGCAACACAGACCTGATGCACAGTTGGGCTTAATGTACCCCAGGAAGGGAGGGTTACATTACATTTATCTGGCAGATGCTTTTATCCAAAGCGACGTACAGTAAATGCATACCGAAGGTCATTGGAACAACTACAAAACACAGGTCCGATAAGGTACAATACGTACGTAACAGTTATCCATAGCCGTGAAAACATTATGTCCTGTTCACACAGTGAGCATAGGCTAGGTCAGAAAGTCTTGGTAAGTCAAACTATTATTACGGTGAGCTACAACATCAAGATGACGATGCAAGTGCAGTGTAAGTGCTGGATGGAGGTACAAGTGTCACATGAAAGTGCTAGAGGGACATGATAGAAGGATACACGTGATAAGAGTGATCCTAGATTGGGAGTGCCCTGCAGAAGAGAGACAGTCTGAAGAGATGTGTTTTCAGACCACAGAGAAGGATGGGCTGAGGTGAGGGATATTCCTTGCTTCATTGCTCAACAGCGCCTCCTCTGGTCAATGGAGTGTTAGCGGTCTGCATCTAGCGCAGCTGCGTTGGTGGACTGCACCATAAAAAGACGCATGGCCTGCAACACCCGCATGCTAGTGTGTGTGTGTGTGTGTTCTCAAAGGAATAGCTTTGACTACGATGCAGTCCTGTAATAACCGTTCCAAACGAGCAGAATAAAGAATAGTGCCCCCCCCCCCCCCCCCCCAAAAAAAGCAATATCATGCTTGTCCTTTCTGTGTTCCGTCGCGGTCACGGTCAGTGTTCGGTCCCCATAGGCACGTTCCTGGCCACTGTCGATTGGTCGATAGCCGGGGAAAACCGTTAGCGTTTGTTGGCATTTTGCTGCTGTTGTTGTTGTTGCCGTGGCACCCGTGGAAGCAGGTGACATTTGGCGGAGTCCCCCAGGAGAGGAGGCCGTGTCATAACACAGGTGCATGGAAATGGCCAGGCCTGTCCCCGTTTACCTGGAGGCGAGGGGGGGTGCGGGGGGGGGGTGGGGGCGGTTTGAGGTACAGTCGATTCTCCCAGCCTCTCCCAGGACAGATAACATTCTGCTTTACTCTGGAGCGGCTAATGGGGACTGCTTTGGGCAGCAGCCGCCACCTTTTCTTGACACAATTCTAACCGCGGCAGAACAGTGTCAAAGGATCATGGGTAACGTGGGGTATGAGGGCTTCTGCCAGCTTCTAATTGGTCCGCAGTTCTTGGGTTTCCCTGAACCTAATTGGTCTGAGGGCTTGAGGGACCGGGCTATTTTCACAAGCGAGCCACAAGCTCGGCTTTTTAAAGGAATATGTATTTCAAAGCCCAGGGGTTTGGAGGAATCAGTAATTAATAAAGTCGCCCCCGATTCAGGCTCTTTGTCAATTAACTCTGGTGCGCTCTGCCCACCCCCACCCCCCCTCTCCGCTGACCCTTTTTATGTGTTCTGGTTCTAGCTCATGCCACTATTTAACATTCATCCATCCATTATCTATACCCACGGATTCCTGGCCAGGGTCACAGGAGGTGCTGGAGCCTATCCCAGCATGCATTGGGTGAGAGGCAGGTATACACCCTGGATAGTTATTAGATATTTAACACAGGTCCATAATTTAATAATAATAATAATAATAATAATAATAATAATAATATTATTATTATTATTATTATTATTAGTCTAGATTCTTTATTGCTGTTCTCTAGTGTTGTCTTAATGTTTTGCACTTCCTGTGGTGATTTCTGTCCTACTATAAATCCACCTATCTTAAAATAAATCCCAGGTGGATAATGGACCGACAGACAGATTCTGAGGAGTTTCTGGAAGTGTTCTCTCCTCTAATACTCTGTTCCTCCTCAACCTGGCGCAGTGAAGGACGTCTTTCAGACGTGAGTCAAACGGGACCCTCGTTTTGATTCCCCCCGCTGCGGAACGAGGGGTACCGCAGGGGCCCCGGGGAGGGGGCGCGCGGGGCACCACTTAAAGCTCTTCAGCCTGACGTCCTGGGGAAGGAAATGAATTCAGCGTCCGCCAGACGGGAGCCATTATGAACACGGACAGGAGCCGGTGTCTTAACACGAAACCGCGTGCGAGGACGAGCACCCAGAAGAAGGAAACAGAAATACTATTTTTTTAATTAAATTTTTTAATTTATTTTATTTTAAGAAAAACACTTTGATGTCTGTCTCAAGGACTTTTGAAAACTGGTTGAAGAGGGTCTCCAGCACAAATAGCTGAGTTTTGAAAAAGAGGAGAAATGATGTGCTCTTTGCGGCTGGGGGGGAAGTGATTGTGCTGTGAGATGTGAAATTACAGGTGAAGTACGAGTGAACTTCGGAGGGAAATTGGTGCCCTGATTAAGCCAAATGATTGGAAATTCAGTCTTCACCCTTTATAATCACCGCAGTTCATATGCCATTGGATTTTAAAGAGTACCGTGGCACATTTATAATGGAATAGTTTTTGTTTATGCCATAGGATCTTTGACAGTACCGTGGTACATTTGCTATGGTATACTACGATACATTGTACCATGGTACTGTATTTTCGCACACATTGTAGTAGATTATGGTGTACCATAATTTAAAGAAGCATGGCATTAACATACTGTAGCATGCTTTTATATTCGCCAGAAGCCTATGCCATCTCTCTCTCTCTCTCTCTCACACACAGGCACTCTCTCTCTCTCTCTCTCTCTGTCTCTCACACAGGCACTCTCTGTCTCTCACACAGGCACTCTCTCTCTCTCTCTCTCTGTCTCTCACACAGGCACTCTCTCCTCTCTCTCTCTCTCTCTCTCTCACACACAGGCACTCTCTCTCTCTCTCCCTCTCTCTCTCTCCCTCCCTCCCTCCCTCCGCATTCCCTCCCGCTGTCCTAGCCCCAGAACCTACCCGCAGAAATCTCCGCGTTTATCGCCGTGGTTACCGAGTCTCTTATGTCGTTAGCGGAGAAAAGCTCATCGGTGCGTCTCTGACACCCTGAGGGGGTCACGGCGGGTGGCAAGCCCGAAATGCGCATCGCAGACAAAGGCGGATTGATTCCGTCGCCGAGCGCTCTGTCACCGATCGCCGTTTTCTTTTTTTTTTTCCCCGCAGAAGAGCAAAACAACAAAAAAACAGAAAACAGAAAATGATGACGAGAAAGAAAAAGAACAAGAAACAAGAACAGGCCGCTCAGCCCAAATCCAGGCGAAGTCATTTACCCGAATGGAGCTTGGCTCCTTAACCACGTCCTTCTGGGGGCCAGATTTTTAGAAGCGGTGCGCAGGAGCCATTTTCCATGCTCCATTAATAGCACGGCATATGAATACGATTGTGCTGAACTTATAAACAAAGCGGACGTCCTGACTCGCAGGCCCAGGGCATCTCAGCTTCTGCTACACGACCGGGAAAGCCGTTCCACACATCGATTAACTCTCTGTGTAAGAGTAATAATCAATAATCAATATAAATCAATAGATAAAAACACTGTCTGAAATCAGTAGAGCATTTGCGTTCGGCTCATTTCCAGCTATGCCTCATTGTTCTACTGAACCTGAAAAAGTGTTTTGTAGTACACATTTTTAGGCCCTTTTATGGATTTAAAAACCTAAAAGTCAAATTTCTCTTAGTTTTCGTTTTGGCTGAGGCAAGTAGATCCAGTCTAGGCCTGGGTGAAGATTAAGGAGTCTGATTTAGCCACGTGCACACACACACACACACACGCGCGCAAGCACACGCACACACACACACACGCGCGCTCACATGCACATGTACGCAAGCACACACACACACACACAGACTTGCACACAACACTGCATCATTTATATTGAACTGTATATGGGTTGATAAAATATAGGAAATTTGATCTGATATCAGTAATATTTGCCTGAGTGTGAGGACAGGACTATGACCGCAAGACTGGGTAACAGTGGTAGCTTATCAGTGTTAGCTCTCCTGTCCAGTAAAGTTCATAAAAAGTCATTTATAAAAAGACATAAACCAACACCAAGCAGTACCGAATCACAGAGTGGAATTATTTCACAGTTATACAAGTAACCCCGGGGTTATCATTCAGTTTGAAGATTAAATTAGATACGCAAAACTACGGCACTCTAGAAGGGACAGAAAGGTTCCACTGCACTGTGTAACCCAGAAAGTGACTTCAGGCGAAAGCCAAAAGCGGTTCATTAAAGGAATATAGAGGATTAGTTTATACGCACATGACAGACATCATCCAATCTACAAGTGACAGGCAAAAAATTAAAAACACTATCACATAAATACCAACTATACACAAGGATAAAAAAAGTTACACTCCCTGACATACAGAGTTGATGAATCAGTGGTTTCTAATGTTTAATCATACAAAATGATACCCTCGCAGAAAAGAGCGGGAGAATGCTCAATTTTTCGCTGTGAAGAAGAGACGTAATGGGGTTGTCAAAGAAAACAAAGGGATAAAGAGAAGATGGCCGGTTCTCCTCAGCATTGTACCGAGAGCTGCTGGGAAAACATGACTGTGTGCCTGAAATCACTAATGAACGAGCAACGATTTTCTGAAAGTTTTCCCCTCAACCTGAAAGAAGCAGACAATCAAAATCAATTCTGCAGTAAATCCCTCAATTCCAATGTGTTGATAGAACATTAAAAAAAAACTAAATGATGGACTACTCTGCAAATTGTGCGGGCTGTCGCTTGTTTGGTGAGATATCACGACTGCTTCAATTCTTCGTATAATTAAAGGTTCGGCTACAATAGCAGGGTAATCTAAAAAGGGGGGGGAAAAATTGAAAGCATCGAATGATATTTCAGAGTTGCCTTTTGTGTGTGTGCACCCACAACTTCACAAAGAACTGAAGTGTGCTGGTTGTTAAATTTCGCCCGAAATCTTAGTGCTGTGCTGTTATGCAGATAAACACGTGATACTTTCTACTGAATGTACACGTGGGAATATTATTGTGTTTCTATTGCATTATACAAGATTATCAATAATAATTATCAATAATAATAATAATAATGGTGAATGGTGAGTGAATGGTGTGTGCACCCTGTGATGGATTGGCGGCCTGTCCAGGGTATATTCCTGCCTCTCGCCCCAATGCACTCTGGGATAGCCTCCAGCACCCCCCCGCAACCCTGCCCAGGAATAAGCGGTTATAGAAAATGGATGGATGGATAAATTAATAAACAAATTAATTAATTAATGTACAATCTTAGCTGAATTCAATTGCATCAGCAAGGCATAACGAAGGATCTGACTTGTAAAAAAGAAACTTAGTGGGGACTGAGATGTTGAGATCTCCTTTTTTTTGCTAAGGAAAAGAAAGTGACAGCTGAGATACAAAGAATATGTTTTCCAACTTCACAAATCGCTACAGATTAAATCCTGTGGTAAAAGCATCTGAAATCCTCACCAAAATATTACTGCTGCTAAACTACGAATATGAAAAAGAAGTGGGGAAACTTTTATTATTAGGAATGCAAATTTCATGCTTGGTGTACACCAGGTGGAAATATTTCTAAATTTCTAACTGCTTTTCCATTACCCTGAAAGCATGCCTTCAGCTATATTTTGTAAAATAATTATCTGTAATTATGCCGAATACTCTGCAGATCTTCAATCTGCGAAAATTACCTGTTTACTTCTCCGGCCGTTTCCTAATAGCAGAGGTTGTCAAAGCTGCCAGTGTAATAGCATGTTATAAATTTAAGTTCGTAATTAACCTATCAGAGGGGAGGAGGTCTTTCGTGTCTTTAGAAACATAAAGAAAGTCTAGCCTTTAAAAACATGCATTTCTTTAAAAAAAAAAAAAAAAAATCTTACATTTTACTTTCTGCATGTGCCAGTCACCCAGTTACCTGGACAGACTGAATAGCAGCCTTAATGCTCATGATCACAGGTGTAATTAGTTCTTCATTATCTATCAACATCAATTAGCGCTAAGTAAAAACAAGAAATTATGTGAGAAACAGCTATTCGCTTAAACATTTAAGAAATAAAATAATAATACAGGTTTCATGAAGAGAAGAAACACAAAACAGGGGACCCATTTTAATTATTGGGTTATTATAGGGTCTGCTATTAATTTCTGCCTCCAAACTGAACAGACTAGCCTTTCAGACTTGTCTAACAGGGCTGTGGTTAAGGATGTCACACATCTCAGATGTATCCAATCGAGCTCTAGATAAATATGTTTGCTTTATATTAAACAAAAGCATACAGGCCTTTCAGATGTATCTGTCAGAGCACCAGTAACATATTTTTATTTTGTTAGTGAAAAGCATACAAGCCGTTGAGATAAATTCAGCGGTGCACTAGTTAATTATATTTTTTTTATTTCATTGAGAAGAAAACAGGCCCTTCAGATATACCGAATGGAGCTCCAGTTAAATATGTTTTTGCTTTGTTTGAAAGAAACGTACGCAGGCCTTGCAGATGTTAGTTAGCGCTAGTTCGGTATGTTTGTTTTATGCTATTGAAAAGCATTGAAAAGCATGCAGTCATCATTAAATTACTATGGCGAGCCGGTGTTTGTTGGCTTGCCGGCACACTGGAGAGATAATGGCATCATATTACTCTCCTCTGAATGTCAGACACGCATATAAAAATCCAAAGGGCAAAGCCGACGAACGGATATTTTAGTTGGACTGAGAAGTGAACGTAAAGGCATTTTATAATAATGATCGCCTTATTTGCTGGAGTGCCATCAACTCATAACCCCCCACGCCCCCCCCCCCCCCTCCCCCCCGCACAAACACCACAACACCCCCCCCCCACCCCCCCACCCCCCCCACCCCCCCAATCTTCAGTTTCTTCAGTACGTTTCTCGCAGGACTGCAGTAAAGCCGTCTCTGACACTACCGATCCTCTGCTGCTGGTGGAAAGTGTGATGTTTCCGGTCCGGCCGCCGCTCGTGTGCTTCTGATTGGGCTCTGAATGGAACACGAGGCGACATAGCTCAGGAGGTAAGAGCGGTTGTCTGGCAGTCGGAGGGTTGCCGGTTCGATCCCCACCCTGGGCGTGTCGAAGTGTCCCTGAGCAAGACACCTAACCCCTAACTGCTCTGGTGATTGAGAGGCATCAATTGTAAAGCGCTTTGGATAAAAGCGCTATATAAATGCAGTCCATTTACCATTTACCAACACGCCCGTCTGCGCACACAAAGCGCCGCCCCTCTTCAGTCCACATTTGACTCGGCTAAGGGAAGAGAAGAAAAGCGTCTCACGGTGGCTTTGCCCTGTCTCAGAACTTGCCTGGTGCCCATTATGCAAAGCGTGCAATTTGCTGATTCTGAGGTTTCATTTTTTTATTTATTTATGTATTTTATTTTATCTTATTATTTTTATTTTTTGGCTCTCAACATAAAGATTTGGTTGCACAGAAATACACATTTGTATGGGTATTTCTCTGGTAATTCTCTGGTAACTTTGACAAATCGAAGATAATAAAAAATAATTTAAAAAACAATCATTTTAATGAAATGGGGGATCGAGTCAAAGGTCAGGGTCTCTGCTGTAAGTCTTTGCAGGGCAGTGATGAAGATGATGTGTCTGATGTGTGATGAAGGGGTGAATTTCCTGTCTTTTATGGCTTTTCTCTGACAATATCTCTCACTTTTTGGGTTGAGTAATTCTTGGTTGATAGCAGGGAGCTGCAGCATATGAAGGATTTGCATTGCTCCTCAACCTGTAATTGACCAATCAGAGCAGCTCCTCGCTGTTAACTCACCTCACCTGATTGGTCACTGATTGTCAGGTGAGAACTAAAAACCAGCCGCACTGGTGACTGTGCCTCATTTTTCTTCATTTTTGGGATTCTGTCACTTCTAATCACAGCAATTACTGTACTTTTCCTCCCTCTAAAGCACTTACTGCTATGCAATTAATGCATGAAGGCCTGTCTATTAATATAAATGATGAAGGTGACTATATTATTAGTAGTATTATAGTTAAGTATAGTTAGTTCTGTTAATCAAAATTACTATTATTTTAATATAGTCACTGGCTCTCCTGCTGTACTCTATGTGACTTGTAGGGTGTAAAATAGTCACTGGCTCTCCTGTAGTACTGTGTGTGACTTGTAGAGTGTATAATAATCACTGGCTCTCCTGTAGTACTGTGAGTGGACTGTAGGGTGTACCATAGTCACTGGCTCTCCTGTAGTACTGTGTGCAGCCTGTAGGGTGTAACATAGTCACTGGCTCACAGGTAAGTATATCAGAGGAGAGCAGGTAGATCAATTGCAGGGCTCCTGCTGTGCAGGTGACATTCTGCTGTCCCCAGGTGACATTCTGGCATCTGGATGCGAAAAATTCCAATTAAATTTATGAGAATTGGGGGGGGGGGACAAGGGAAAAATACTTTTTAAAACGTTTTTATTTAAATGAGTGCCTTATGAATTGATTCACATTTTGATTGTCCATGACAGCACTTTGTACCAAGGGCCTTGCCCCGCCACCAGCATCTGTGTGATCTCTGAATCACATTTTTTTGGTGGGAAAATATGATTGGGTTTGTCAGTGAGGGCCCTTCTCAGTGCAGTAGGATATCACATGAATCAATATAATGCAAAAACCTGCAACCCCCCACCTGCAGGACGCAGAGAGAGAGAGAGGGAGAGAGAGAGAGAGAGAGAGAGAGAGAGAGAGAGGGAGAGAACCCATGTTGCTCATTAGTCTACTAAAGGTTTTCTGCGGGTCGATGAACAGGGATGTGATTACAAGAGAAATCGAAATTATTAAATGACTTCACCGATGCTGATTCCATGGAGGTCCTGTCCCAGAGTGCATTGCTGGTGACCTCGTCTTGTATTTGGCGTAACTATGGGCAGATATGAAATGTGCATTTTTTAAGCAGTGGTTCTCAAACTCAGTCCTGGGGTGCATGTCTTTTTCAGACATAGACAAGCACCTAATTCAGACACATCAACAGCTTGTTCAAATTCCAGGATTGCAGTTGTGGTTGGAATTAAAACCAGCATCCCGAGTTTTACACCAAGTTTGAGAAACACCGTTTTAAAGTTTAGTTTGAATGTGGCATTAGCAGGAGCCGTGATTTTAATTTACAGATGAACAAAATAATCGGGTGACCACACATTTGTACCTCAACATAATAAGACAGAGGGTGGGTGGGTGTTATCAACCTTACACTAAGCTGTTTGTTTTTACGGTCAATGGAATGAGCATTTTTAGGAATTTAGAAATCTCTCCTGGGAGGATATGTACCGTCAAAACAAGAACAAATATCTGGGAAAAAGAGGAGATATTGTCAGCCTATTACTCTCTGTGTACTTAGTGTCACATAGTTTCTGAGGAAATCAGAATAAAATGTGCACAATGACTACCCTCGCGAAAGTGTTTACTCTGAGTGTTTGATAAAATCGCTGTTTCATGCACAGACTTGGCCCAGCTCTCCTGACTACCCACGCTCACATTATTTATAGACGGTGTCAACGTCTAGGAATGCTGTGTGAATATTCAAAAACACAAATATTTTGCTGATTTTTGTGGCATATTTGTACGTCCACTGCCAAAGACTGCGGGGCACTTTGGAGTAGGCGGATGGACAGATTTTTTATTAACTACAGAACTCATTTTACTGTCACAAACCTGAAGGCAATCATTGTAATTGACTGCAAGAGGCGATCAGGTCATTTCATTAAAAAAAAGGTCAGAGGTCACCATCAATTTTCTCTCCTCTTCTCTCCGGTTTAAACCGGATCGGGTGGGAAAGGGAAGTACTGCTCAGAGGCCTGAGAGTCAGCATCCTATAAACAACAAATCTGCTTTTGAAATAAATGTAAATTACATTAGATTACAATGCCTTTATTTAGCAGACTCACAACAGTCAGGCCATACGGTATTAAAATGTATAAAACGCATTTAGCATATAAAACAAGACACTTTTTTTATTTACAGAAATCTGATAATTATTCAAGCTGTTGTTGGAGTTGATGTCGCTGGAGGATCATTATTTCCACTTTTAAGCATTTCCACGATGCAGTCTGCTGACCAGATTACATGTGCTGATGTCTGTACACACCATTCAGGGATTCCCTGGAATAAACCTATGTTGCTATATTTGATAGTAAGGGCAGTAAAATTGCAAGGAATGAGACATAAAACCATCGGAAGGTAAAAGCACAATATGTTTCTCTACCCTCATCTGTCCCGTCTTCATTTTTAAAAAGCGTTAATGTTGCTACTCACTGTGGAGCTGCTCACTCAAAGCTAAATTTCCTAAAGAAGCGTTTGTGCATATCAGAGGAGAAGGCCCCAGGAGAACATCTGTTAGATTTCCCAAAGCAGTCATAATGGGGGAAATAAAAAAATAAAGAATAGGGATGACAACGTTCTGTGCCTTTGTCTTTGATATGTAATTATTCATATGCATATGTATAACTGGCATAAATTTGCTTAAACTGGGAGGGGATTTTGCAAATAGAGTTGATTAAGTATTCTACGGGATTTACTGAAGTAAACATTTGAGTGGAAACTTTGAACGTACCCCGCTGCCAGGACTCGCGTTCTCTCGATTTGAAAGGCTAATGATGCTGGCCCGCCTCTTCTCTGAGGCTGAAATCCTTAACATTTTTACTAACATCGCAACGTAGCTTCAGAAAAAGAAACGTAGCTTTTGTGGGCTACTCTCTCTGTAGGTTTTTTGCGTTTTCCTTTCAATCAGCACCCAATTTAGGCCTTCGAAACACGGTGTGTGGACCCTTCAGCCCAATCAACGTTTTAAATAAAGCACTTAAGTCCTGAAAGACATTTAAAAAAAAAAAAAAAAAAACAAGAAAAAAAGTTGCTCTTATTTTTAAAGTGCAAAGAAGGTCAACTAAATTGTTTCCTAGAATAAAAAAAGATTATGAAGAGAGCAGCAAGATACTTAATCTCTTCAGATTTAGCAAAAGCAGAATAAATTGGAATTTGATAGGTATTTAAATTTATAATAGGGTTTAGAAAAAGATTTGTAATGGCGAGTTCTGTTAGTAGAACAAAGGCGGATAGGTGGGGGCAGAGCCGTATCCACACGATAAAAGGAAGTATTTTTTTTACACCGCAAATTGAGAGTTGTCAATTTGTGGAACAGCCTGCCTGGTCATGTAGTAGAGGCTGAGACCCCTGGTGTGTCCAAGCCCAGGCTTGACAGTGCTGGATGCTCTCCGTTCTGCAGGTGAAGATGAGCCTGTTCTCCTCATTATGTATTCTTATGTTCTTATGTTCTAGATGGGCTGAATGGCCTGTTCTCCTCATTATGTATTCTTATGTTCTTATATTCTAGATGGGCTGAATGGCCTGTTCTCCTCATTATGTATTCTTATGTTCTTATATTCTAGATGGGCTAAATGGCCTGTTCTCCTCATTATGTGTTCTTATGTTCTAGATGGACTGTGCTCTCCTCTGGTTTAGGCTAAAGTTCATGGGGCAGGTCCACGGTGGCATATTTATAAACCATAAAGTTTGAATTAACTGTCATTATTTACTCACTTTTAAATGCCTATCAGTCTCTAACTTCAGAAAAATCTGGATACTCATTTCAGTCTTTTGCAAAAAAAAAACAACAATTTTGCTCCCTTTTTCCTCTGGGTTTCATGCATTTTCTTTTTACACATTTCTTATAATTCCCCCGGATGTATTCATCTTTTAAAATCATTTTTAAAAATGTCTTCTTTTATGGGTTTTTATTCTTTTCCCTTTTCATCAGTCAAGTGGCAAAATGGCAGAGAAAATGTCTGGCAGCAGAAGCTGTCATCAGTGAAACATTTCTTGTGTAACCTTGGAGTAAACTGTGATAACACACACTTCATCATTTCAGATTGTCTGCATAGATGGAATTCAGGCTAATTAATTTGCCATTAAAGGCTAAATGTGCTCGAGAAATATTTTCAGTTCGTTCATGGGCATGATGACGCATAACTGCACAATGGAAACCATATATCAAGAAATAAATGTCATCGGAGCATTTGTGTTTTTTTAATTTTATGATTGCAGTTTGGAATAAGTTCACTTACACTTCAAGGCACTTTAACCCTTTAAGGTGTGAGATCTCAAATATGTGAATAGAATGCTCTTAACTGAACGTTCTAATGCTGATGTAACAATTACTACGGGTAATTTGAAAGCACTGGAGTTCTAGAACACTGAATTAGAATAAAAAATAACAAAAATATTCCAAAGATCCATCCATCCATCCATCCATCCATCCATCCATAATCTATACCTGCTTATTCTGGGCAGGGTCATGGGGGTGCTGGAGGCTATCCCAGCATGCATTGGGGGCAAGAGTAGGGATACACCCTGGACAGGCCGTTCCAAAAATCCTACTCTTCAAAGGATTCATAATGTGACACATACACATGCTGTTCTATGGATCTTGTTGGCCAGGTCCTCCTCTGTCCTCCAACTTTGTTAGCTGCTCTGGGTGAGAGTGTCTGCAAAATGAATGGAATGCAATATAACATAGCTCATGCATGCATGGCATGTGATGTTGTGTCAAACACGGTTAAAAATTATTTATTAAAATTTAGACAATTGTTCTAGAACTTGTTTTAAAGAATGTAAAGGATGTTTGTGGATTTGCTCGCGATTCACTTTCTTTTTGCTTCCTGCTTTTTATTTTGTACGCCGGGCGCGAACAGGAAGGACTTCGATTCTGACATGACAACTGCCATTTAATGATGAAGGATGAAATGTCATGATCAGGAGGCCCTGCCCACATCGGTTTTCAAAAGCTTAATTCTAAAGCCTCGCACCGCTGCTGCTGCTGTACCATACGAGCGTGTTCAGGAATCTGAATATTTAAACATGCCTTTGACATGCGTTCCTCCTCCTTAAATGAATTTATTTGAAAGGAGCCGTAATTTGACAGAACGTTCCTTCAAAGCACCTCTCTCCCGTGACATTCCTCCCGGGAGCGATTTCATATTTCATTCCGCGATAAAGGCTAACGCGTATATAACCGGCTTAATTTACATGACGCGCGTTGGAGCGACAAGCCACATACAAAGTCTTCAATCTGTATGAATTTTTCAAGTGCTACCTCTCGCTCACCTTCGTGTAATGTGCTTGATCTCGTAATAACCGTTGGATGTCTAATTGCGTGCTCATCAAAAGCTCTTGACCAGAAATGACATCGTTACAGACTCTGTTCTCCACCTGTCCAGGTCCTGCTTCAGGCCCAGTCCTCTGGGAATTCTGCAGACGCTATACCAGCGTGCATTTCCACACTGCTGCTGCTGTGCCATGCCTGGTTTCAAGGCTCTGCAAAGCCCATTGTGTTACACGCATGTATGAACGGTCCCATACGGATAAAGGTTTTGTAAATGTTATCTCTCACTAGACTTCCACTTGTAACTGCAGTACTGGAGTTCAGGGACAGTCTCTGACCATGTGAGCAGTCTCTACAAGAAGGCAACACCACCCCCTGGAGCTTCGACAACAGTGTGATTATTAGGTTGTGATTCACACACATCCTGATTTCACAGTCCTTCCCTTCACAAACGTTAAAAGGGGTGCGCCACTCCTCAACTAAAGTCCACATTGAAATCTCATCCAGATTTCCTGGCGTTGTCATGCTTGTTTCACAAATTGCCTTAGCCGCCATCCAGCAAGTGTCACATCCTCGCTCTTAAATATTCCATTTTGCTTTTGGAATTGTAAAACAAAGTGGATCGATCTTTATTTTATTTTTTTTCCCTCTCTCTCTCCCTCTTTGAAGAGAAACGCTATGAAGATGTTCCACCACTGGCAGCGTGCTAGACTTTATTTGGCGGCGAAATTAATCAGAGATTTTCTTAATGCCTTATTCTCTTTGAAATGATGGAGTGAACGAGGAAGAGAAGAGGGCAGAGGAGCCCGCAGCCCCTTCCCTGCTCGGCACGGACCTGTTGCTCTGGTGGTTTGGGAGGCCTTTCGCTGTCGTTATGGTTTTTTTCTTGTTATTCTTGTTGTTTGTTGTTTTTCCTTTCTTCACAGGAAACCGTGTGCAGTGGAATTATTAGCGATTCAGTGCTGAATAAATTTTTTTGGGTTCGTTCGGGAAGTTCACTTGTCAATCAAAGGAGACGCACGGGTGTAATTCTGCTGATTATTCTCCATCCTGGGGGAAAATATAGAAGAGAGAGAGAGAGAGAGGGAGAGAGGGAGAGAGGAACAGAGTGAGAGAGAGACTTTTTGACTTTTGAGTCTCCTTCATTGCTTAGTACAAAAAGTAAAGAGAGACCACATTAACACAAATACCCCCTCACAGCAGACACATACAAGAAACAATAAATAAAAAATAAAAAATGTATATATATACATATATATATATATATATACACACACACATATATACAGTGTATATATATATATGTATATTTATATATACGTAGTTGACACACAATGAGAGACCATTGCCACAAACCTGAAAAAAACACAAAAAGTACAAAACTATACAATCACTAATCAAAAAACAAAAGTCACTACACAATTACAGAAAAAGGATCATCTTACCACGAGAGAGCAAGAGAGTGAGGGAGAGAGAGAGAGAAAGAGAGAGAGAAAGAGAGAGAGTGAGAGAGTGAGAGAGAGAAAGAGAGAGAGCGAGAGAGAGAGTGAGAGAGTGAGAGAGAGAAAGAGCGAGAGCGAGAGAGAGAGGGAGAGAGAAAGAGATAGAGAGAGTGAGAGAGTGAGAGAGAGCAGACGAGTAAACGTCAGAAAGAGAGAGTGGATGGCTGAAGGTCAGAGAGAGAGAGAGGAAAGGCAGACACTCTTGTAGCGAGTGAAGGGTTTTTTTTAGCGCTCATGTTCACTAGCAATTAATTCCCACTTCTTTCCTTGTCAGCAATTCTAGTGGCATGTTGCCAGTAGCTCCCCCCCGCCCCCCACCCCCATCCCCCCCACAGGACAGGTATTTGAAAGATTGCAGTCATTGTTCTCCACAATGCTGGACAATGCCCTCCATTTTGAAAAAAAAAAAAAAGAAAAAACTTCCTTGGCATTATCTGCTAAATTGCATCTGCAGCTATAAGTCTAGTCGTCCTGCTTTCATTAACCTTTATAACTGTTTTATGATTTGGCGGTAAACGAACTAAGACCGAGGCTCTAAATTAACCGCCAACTGGAAATGGAGTCTGATGGGGTGGGGTGGGGGGGGGGTGTGTAGGGGGGAGGGGGTGGCGTGTTGGGGGGAGGGGGGGGCGTGTAGGGGGGAGGGGGTGGCGGAGGGTTTGGGGGGTGTGGAACCAGGCTGTTATTCCGAGGGGCCTGACCGCCGTTGCCGTGACGAACCTTGCCGTTGCCGTGGCGGAACTTGCCGTTGCCGTGACGAACCTTGCTGTTGCCGTGACGAACTTTGACGTTGCCGTGGCGGACCTTGCCGTTGCCGTGACGAACCTTGCCGTGGCGAACCTTGCCGTTGCCGTGGCGGACCATGCCGATACGCAAGCGGGCGGCTTTCCCTGGGGACACGCCCCTTTTACCTCCTGTTGCACCTTTATAGCGCAAGAACACAGCAGACAGGCGTCAGCTTCCCATCGGAGGGGGTGGGGGAGGCGGGGGGAGGGCGCTGTAATTGGTGTTGACTTCGATAGGCAAAAAATACAAAATATGTACAAAACTGCATCTTATTACAAAACACAACATTAAAAAGGCCTGCTAAACTAAATATATACATGCTGTGCATATAAACTTCTAGCGAAATGATGGGGAAGGAAATGTGTGGTGGTGCAAACTGCAGAAACAAATACGACATGCTGCATTGCATGTGCAAATTCACAAATGCAAATACACGTGTCACAAATTCAAATGCATGTATTTGAAATGCAGCCCATTCCTAGGGAATAACCTGGGCTTGGGGGTAGAGGGGGGGGGGGGGCAGGAAGGGGTCAGCGGCAGAATAAAATCGGTCCTCTTGAACACGAATCCAGGCCCCCCTCCCCCTCTGTAAAGCGTGGAGTGACTCAGCCCCCTCGGACATGTTTGGGAAGGGACCTGTCAGCGCACGTTAGCATCGCTGTGAGGCTAACGGGTCGGACAAACGCCCCCCCCCCCCCCCCCCCCCCTCCCAAACACGCTGTCCTGTCACTTCCCATCCAGTCTCTGCCCTGGCCCAGATTGCGCAATGCGTGGGGGGAGTTGGGGGGGGAAGGGGGGGGGGGGGCAAAGGACGCTCCACTCAACTAGCCTGCTGCTTCCAGAGGGTTCTTTGGAATCTCATTGTACTACAAGCAAAATGAGAAATCACACAGTGCCAGTGTTCATAGATAGAACTTATAAAAATAAAAATAATGAAAATGAAAGATGAAATTTAAAATAAAAATTGTTCTTCTTGTTATTATTATTATTATTATTATTATTATTATTAATAATAATAATAATAATAATAATAATAATTTAAAAAATTATTAATATTAATAATAATAATAATAATAATAATAATAATAATAATAATAATAATAATAATAATAATATAACAATGATCATTTTGTAAAAATGACATATATTACACTTTTTGTGCAGTACAGCCCAAGTGGCCTCAATATTGCAGCAACACCTATGAATATAGCAATTAAAACCGTGCGCGAATATGTATTGCTTCGAGGTGAATAAATGCCTTGCAGCTTTTACAGAGGTGTAATCAGATTAACGATTAATTAAATCGTGTAATTACAAAATGTACACACGGAGGAAATAAATGCCGTGTAAGATGTAATCTGTGTGCTGGGAGAGGAGAGACGTGGTCGAGCGATATCTCCACAGCGCCACTGATTCCTGCGTGAGTGGCACGGAGTAAAACCGACTGCTCTCCAAAAACAGAGCCCAGGCACCTCGTTTTATTAAAGTTCCCCTGAATATCCAGAGTCTGCACGGAGCAGACAGTTCAAATGGTGCCCCCTGGCTGGGGGGGGGCAGCTCTCTTCGCTATTAGCATTAAGTTTTTATTGATTTTGGTGGAGAAGTTATGTTTTTTTTAATTAAGCGTAACAGCTCGTGGAATAATATTTTCTGTCCGTGCAGTGCCACTCACTCATTTTGTCGCCTTCTCTCTCTCCCTATCTCTCTTTTGCCTCCCCTACATCGCTCTCTTTCTCTCTCTCTTTCTCTCTTTCTCACTCTCTCTCTTTCTATCACTCTGTCTGTCTCTTTCTCTTCCTCCCCTTTCTTGTTTCCATCTTGGCTCTGCTGTGTCATTGGCTTTCAAGCAGTCAACATTGATCGGAATAGGAGAGTCGCGCGTCACTCTGCACTAATACAAAACTAGGAGAAATGCCTCAGACTGGCCTGTGTTTTTAATCAGTAATAAACTGTCGGTACGTTTTGGTGCTAACCTGATAACCTGCCCCACAATCCCTATTCCCTATCCAAGACCATTAGCATAATATCAGAGTCCCTGGACCTTTATCTGAATGTGCACTCACGGATATTATTTTTTCATCTGTTAAGTGGCTGTGCAGCTCTGAAAATAGCGTGTATTTATGGTTTACATTAGCGATATCGCTACACACTGCAAGATAAGAGAAACATCGTCACAATGTCCTGTTTTCACGATTGAGAATGTTTGCAGGTGAAACAGACAAGGATGACAGAATCAGAAAGATCAGGAGCCCATTAAGGAGAATTGTCACCACTTTATTTCTGTCACAACCAGACAATAGCAATGTACACCCCCCCCCGGGAAGGCCCTTAAGGACTGGGGCAAGGGGGTGGGGGGTGGGGGGGGGTGGGGGGGGGTCAGGGTTTGGGGCCTTGGGTTGAAAGGTGAGGGGGCAGGGTGTTGAGGCGCTGTAAAGTTTTGTGAAACTTGTTGGCCCTCCGTGGAAGACAGTGGTTTCCAGAAGGCGGGAGCAAACGCTGGACTGCTGTGACATCATCGCCATAACAGTGCAGACTGTGTGCAGCAGACGCACAGGGCAATAATTAGCCACACGTTTAAAAAAAAAAAAAGTCGGTAAATTTTTACGATAAAAGTCTGTAAAATAGCAAAGGTGCTAAATCATAGCAGCTGACAAAATCACAAACAGCAGATGTGTAAATAATTGTATTATTTGCGGTGAAACACTGGAATTCATTTAACATCTGTTAGATATGCAGCCTGCGAATGTGTGCCTAATGTATCGTCACCGTTTTTTTATACGGTGAAGGTCTGGTTTTGGAAAAAGATTGTTATACTGTAAAGTTCTGGAAGTTTTTATTTTTATTTTTTTACGCACTGCATGGAGTATTACCTGGGGAGGGAGGGCTTCAGTCCAAGAAGGGGGGGGGCAAAGAAGGGTGTTGTTGTCTTCTCACCTCCAAACAACCCTTTCTGTGTTGAATCAGTCCCCCCCTCCCCCCCTTCCCACTAACAACGAAACCTCGGCCCCACGAGTAGTTATCCTGCCAGCGCTGGGCCTACCGGGCCACCGTAGTGACAGACTACAGACCGGCAGCGGGCTGGAGGCGGGCCGGCGGCGGGCTGACAGCTGGAGCCAGCGGAGGCCCGACAGCTACTTCCTTCCCAGGTCACAGTCGCTCTACTAACAGCACAGACTGGCTTCCCAGGGCGCAGTCGCTCTACTAACTGCACAGACTGGCTCAGGAGCCCGCCTGGGTGACACACAGTAAACCCCTGCACATGCGCCATCATCGGAACCACAAGCCCTGATTGGCTGTGAATGCCAGGAGGCAGTGTAACCACAAGTCGTGATTGGCTGTGAATGCCAGGAGGCAGTGTAACCACAAGTCATGATTGGCTGTGAATGCCAGGTGGCAGTGTAACCACAAGCCCTGATTGGCTGTGAATGCTGCGAGGTGTCATAACCACAAGCCCTGATTGGCTGTGAATGCCGCAGGGCATCATAACCACAAGCCCTGATTGGCTGAGAATGCCACAAGGCAGTAGTGCTTATTGAAAGACATACACTTTAAATGCAGCATTTTTATTTCACGGAACAGATAACACCATTACAGCAGCCCTCACCCCCTCCCCCACACACACACACCAAATAACAATAAATAGCACAATAAAAAGTGCAGCTGTAATGTTCTTTTGAATATAAGACTTCTTTTCTTTTTTTTTGTTGTTCAGAAAACACAGCAACCAGGGATTGTATATTTTTCTTTTTCTTTTTAATGCCCGTAGCTTTTCTTAGGCCGGCTATCGCCGGGCGATTTTGAGCTCTGATCGATACGCATCTTCGCCGTATTGATCCCCCCCCCTTCTCCGAGCGGGCCCCGCTCAGCTCGGCGGGCGATGGGCTGAAGGCTTCCCGAGGCTCAGAGACGGGGGCCATTGTTGCAGTTATTATTCTCCCGCTCTCTTTTGTCCTCGCTGGACCGTACTCCACTGATCTGTGAAGTGGTCATTCAAGTGTCACTCGACGAACGGGGGGGGGGGGGGGGGGGGGGGGGGGGGGGGGGAGCTTGATCAAGCGGAGGCAGTTGCCGGGGCAACGGCCGGCGGAATGCTGGTGAGGACCACTAGCTGGCGTTGCCGGGTGATTGCTTAGCTGAAGAGCCTGGAACCTGAAGAGGGTGAACCTGAAGCTCCGAGGCTGGCCGTCCAATCACAGCGAGCGTGCGCTGCTATTAAGAAGAAGGAGAAGGAGAAGGAGAAAAAAAAAACGGAATTTCTAAGCAAAATGATATACCAATCTGCACCATCAGGTGGGATTGTCTGAGGTTTTTTCTTTCAAACGTCTGAAATTTGATCGCTTGTGTCTGCTGTAATGTGTTCAATGGACTATTGTTATCACAAACACAGAACTGTCAAACTGTATCACCTAGAGGAAAAAAGACCTGAAAAAAGACTGTATAACATTAGTATTTAATTCCTCTTGGGCTGAACTCAATTAAGAGCATACAGCATATCTGTTTTACGCAATGTAACATCCTGTTTGTGTGCACCGTTTTCTCCAAGACCCTCCACACACACACACACACACACACACACACACAAGGTAGATACATCCACTGAAAGAATGATGAATTTTTGCCTTTCCACATGGAGGGAAACTGCCTGCAGGCAGACTGTTCTGATAAACTGCTCAGATAAATTGTCATCCTGGTTCAATTAAAGGCCGTTTAAATCACAAACCCGCAGCCTCCATTTGGGGACATTAACCGCGGAAGGAAAGCAAACATAAAGCTCTCTGAAATTTTTACAAGCGTGATGCTAAATGTAAATCTGCTATTAATCTCCTCGGCACAACTCTGGAGCTGCTTGTACAGTTCGCATTCTACCGGTTTAAACCACTGAAAACTAATCGAACTGAACATTCAGGCTGTGGATCTTTGTTCAAAAGGGTACAAATGGCACAGCTTTACCCCGGATTTGAGCTCGCAGCCCCTTTCGATCGCCTCCTCAGGTCCGTGAGCCCTCGACACCGCCGGCCTCATCGATTGAGCCGCTGCGATGATGCCCGGGCCCGTTATGCGTGGATGATCACACTGTTTCACTGCACTGACGGTAGCGTGTGTCTGCGCGCGAATGCATGATTAATGCTATTAAATAATCAGAATTACATGCGTCTGTGAATGCTTACAGATTTGTGATTGCACTTCAGAATGAATCAGGGATAACAGGTCTTGTGGCGGCTGGATAAAACGCATACATGTTGTGCTATGCTGTACAAGCATACAAGCAATACACATTGTGGTGTGCAGTATTAGAATGCAATACATGTGCATATCTTCATAAGCTGGATATGCATAAAATAAATACATACTGTATCATGATATGATGCACCAGAATGTAAAAGCATGTGATAAATAGATATTGTGATATGCTGCATGAGCATAAATGTCATAAATGTATATTGTGATATGGTGCACAAGCAAGCCATAGCCACATATCATTATAGGCTTAATAAGCACGTAAGAAATACATATCATGATATTATGTACAAGGGTGCAATAAGCACATATCATATGCTGTATGAGCATGCAATAATACTTATCATGACACAATGTACAAGTAGGCGGTGTATACATTTTGTGATATGCTGCATGAGCGTGTCATAAATGTGCGTTGTGGCGCGCTACATAAGCCTTCGTGAGAAACGCTGGATGTTTAAAAATTTGTGTCTGGGCGAAGGTTTTCACGGGCCGTTGGCTTGCAGATCCTGCCCGTGAGATATATTCGCGGAGAACACCCCTGCCTCTCTCCCAGACCCGCACAGCCGGTGGCGCGCCTCGTGTGCTCTGTCTTTGCAACCCGAACAAGAAATTATTCACCAAGATCTTTTTTGGCGATGCGGAGAGATAAATGGCTTCATAAATAGACCCCGATTTATTTTTAGGCTGCTCCGCTCTGTTGAGGAATTAATTACAGCAAATAAAAGAGCACGTTGTCCCCTCTCAAGGCTAACGTGGTACAGAGGAGAGGCAAAGAAGAGTAGAGCGCTAATCGCGTACCTGTATCCCAAAGAACAGCGGACCTGCCGGCGTTCAGCCGGTGGGGAAATCACTAGCCGAGCGCCGCCGAGGCTCTCTGGATCGTTGGCGGGGAGCTGGATGTGGTTTCACCTTGGGGAACAGAGCGGGCGACAAGGGGGTGCGTCTGAAGCGAAGAGCGTTTCGTGCTTTTTTTTTTTTTTGTGCTGAGCGCCACGAGAGCGTCTGCGAGCCATGCTGCGAGCGTCGGAGGGTTTCTGCTCTCCAGAACCACTGCCAGTGCCATTTCACTCCGGGACAATAGATGGCGCTGTGCACCAGTCATCAGCCCGGTCCTACTTTCAGAGTTCAAAAAGCTGCAGAGGGAGAAGGTTGCTGGTAGAATGAGAAGGTCACTCGCCAAAAATAATGATCTGACAAAAGTGAGGCCATTGGCGGGAAACATTCTAATTTTGGCAGTTGCATGACAACGATCACAGACCACAAACGCAGCCAACTCTCAGATATGTAAATCTTGCCATGAGACTCGTGGTGTGCAGGAAGCGTGAAACAGGATTTAGCCCCAACAGGATGTGAAGGCTGTTACACATGCAGCGAGAGACTGAAATTCACCTGTGAATCTGACCATCTGTGCAAAGGTGGCTGATGTACATCACAGGTAATGTTTACACTAGCTTTTAATGGGATGTCAGGTGAAGTAAGGTGTTCCCTACCACCACCCTCTTGGAGTTTGATTACGACCCCTTAATATTTAAAAACATTCTCCAAGAAGAGGAAGAAATCTGTCTCTGTTAATGAGACAAATTCAAGGGCTGCTGTTGTGGACAGTGGCAGACACTCACATTTGGGATTCTGTTTCAGAGGGAACCCACATTTTGACTGACGACAGACCAAACGTGGGTTCCATCCAAAACAGAACCCCAAACGGCAGCCTAAATGTGTGTTCCCTCTGAAACAGAACCCTAAACGACAGTCCAAACATGGGTTCTCTCTGAAACAGAACCCTAAACATGGGTTCCCTCTGAAACAGAACCCTAAACGACAGTCCAAACATGGGTTCTCTCTGAAACAGAACCCTAAACATGGGTTCCCTCTGAAACAGAACCGACGACAGTCCAAACGTGGATTCCCTCTAAAACAGAACCCCAAATGTGGGTTCCCTGTGAAACAGAACCCCAGATGACAGCCCAAATCTAGATTCCTTCTGAAACAGAACCCCAAATGTGGGTTCTCTCTGAAACAGAACCCCAAATGTGGGTCCCTGTGAAACAGAACCCCAGACAGCAGTCCAAACGTGGATTCCCTCTAAAACAGAACCCCAAATGTGGGTTCCCTGTGAAACAGAACCCCAGATGGCAGTCCAAACGTGGATTCCCTTTAAAACAGAACCCCAAATGTGGATTCCCTGTGAAACACAACCCCAGATGGCAGTCCAAACGTGGGTTCCCTGTGAAACAGAACCCCAGACGGCAGTCCAAACGTGGATTTCCTCTAAAACAGAACCCCAAACCTGGGTTCTCCTGTGAAACAGAACCTCAAACGTGGGTTCCCTGTCAAACAGAACCCCAGACAACAGTCCTAACGTAGGTTCAAACAGAACCCCAGATGGCAGTCCAAATGTGGGTGAATGGAAAAGCAGTGACAGCTGAGATGCTTGATTAAAAAGAAGCGAAAGGAGAGGTTCCATATGTGCATTTGTCTATTTCTCTCCACGAGGGACCGCACGGGAAATCTGCGTTCTCAAGTTCGGCTTCACGCACCTTCATCTGGGCCTGACTGTATCAACATATCTTTCATACAATGTAAGTATTTCTGTCCAAAAATAAAACTGAGTCATGTTTGACACCTCTGAGCTTTAAAGTATGGAGGCAGCGATCACAAAGCTCGTTGAGCTGTTTAATAAGTGTATTAAAGCGCCTCGGGTTCCAGGCACATTCTAAAATTAATCAGCAATGCAGCTCTATCACCAGGCATACAGCACATTTGATATTGAGCTCCTTGCGTTGTACATTTGTACCTTTGCTTGACATGTACATATCAAAGTACACTTTGTACGCCATAATTTAAATAATTGTTATAATTGTACGTTTTACCAAATGTTTTTTCCCCCCTTTGTTCCTGCTTCACTTAATACCTTCAATTTACTTTTGTGTAATAATCTTAATAATGTGATTTTTTTTCTTCTTTGAATAGCCACTGCTTTCTGCTGGGGCTATTGTTCCCCAGATGAATTTCAGCCTGACATTATATTCTAGGAAAATACAAGATTAGTCAGCCATTAGCTTGATGAACTTTTATATTTTTAAGAAAGCCAAGGTATATAAAACAATTATAGGCTGGTGCTAACCCAAAATTTCTCCTCTACTTCGACTAACAATTAAAGGTAATCATTATTATTTTTTCTTCAGAAACACAGTTTGGTCAGTTCAAAAATCACTAAAGTGAACTCACCAAGATTTAATTTCAGTTTGTGAAAAAAATGTAATGCTTGATTTTACTGTACTTTTTACTCAAAGTGATGTCTATTGAATACAGGTCTTGGAGTTGAGAATGTACACAGAGAAGGGCATGGTGTTCAGGTTGACTGTGCAAGGGATGTTTACACAGTTATATGCTAACGGTGAAGGGTAATATTTACATATGCATAGCACAGTCTTTATGCTAATGCTGTAGTGAATGTACACAGGCATAGCAGATAGCACATTGTTTATATAAACTTCTTGGTAATATTTACATAGGCAAAGCACAGTGTTTATGCTAACGGTGAAGGCTAATATTTACACAGGGATAGCACAGTGTTTATATAAACATGTAGGCAATATTTACACAGGGATAGCACAGTGTTTATATAAACATGTAGGCAATATTTACACAGGGATAGCACAGTGTTTATATAAACATGTAGGCAATATTTACACAGGGATAGCACAGTGTTTATATAAACATGTAGGCAATATTTACACAGGGATAGCACAGTATTTATATAAACATGTAGGCAATATTTATGCAGGGATAGCACATTGTTTATATAAACATATAGGCAATATTTATGCAGGGATAGCACAGTGTGTAAATAAACATGTAGGCAATATTTATGCAGGGATAGCACAGTGTGTAAATAAACATTTAGGCAATATTTATGCAGGGATAGCACAGTGTTTAGCTTAACTGTGCTGGGGATGTGTACTGAAAATGTCCTTATGCTTTAGAAATGTTTTACAAAAAAAGTTTCTTTAACATAATTTGCATTCTTGAAATATAGTTCAATTTAATTTCTTTTCCCCTTAAAATTGTATTTATTGTCTTATGCACAGAAATAATTCTTCTTTTTTTATTTGAGGCTCGCTTTAAAATGTTATCTGAGCAGACTGTAGAAGTAATAAGGCTGCAGTTCCACATCTGAACTGTAAATATCAAAACTGAAGAAGAGGCTTCTTATAAGATGACAGACTTTGCATTCTGAATCACTAATAGAAGGCAGGTCTCACAGTTTAAAAAAAATACTTCAATGGAATTAATATTTGTGGTCCAAACTATCATCTTGTGACCAAAAATGAATCTAGAAATGGATTATAATTTTATATATTTTTTAATAAAATGAAGTCTTCTCATGCAGAAATGCCTTCCTATTTATAAGGGAGTGAGATGTATTTCAGAACCTGTGACTAAACCAGAACTAAATTTGGTTGCAAAAGGAAAAAGTCTGGAGTGCCCGGATGCAAAATAAGCCCTTTAATGGTGTGAAATAAAACTGACGTTTTTTTTTACTCTACAGTCTAAATTTGGCTTTTGCTTTGAGTTTCTAACTGTAGTTCATCTTCTGGATTTGCTTTATGTCTTTGTGTCTAAACTTTTTTTTAATATATAGTAAGATAAAGCTGAAAAATAATTGAGAATGTCAGTTCAAAACAGTAAATATTAATAAACTACTAAACTTCATGACAACCTTGTTTTCTTTTAATTTTCCACTGATAACCATGATTTATAGCCTGCATGCCTTCATTATAGTGGATTTCTATAAATCACATTTTTATCACAAAAAAATGAATGGCACTTTCATTGTTAAATTTTCTCTGGCAGAATTAAAGGGCAACCATTAACCTTACATTTTGCATATTGTTTCAAGTTATAAAGATAATATATAGAGTGTTTTTTCCATAGATTTTCTTTTTTATTGTTTTACAATCCTGTATATCTGGCAGTCAACATTTTCACAGGTGCTAAGAAGTAAACAGAACACAGGAGATAAAATATTATATTTTTTTCTTTGTGCTGACAGGTGGCTTTAGCCAATCAGTGTAGACGTTGGAGTGAAACCGCACCCCATTGAACACACAGTTCTCTACACTTTTAAGGATTCTTCGCTTGACCTGACGCACCCACGTACAGTACGTCGTAGTTTTCGAAAACCGTTAAATTATACGGTGAAAGTGAAAACGTGCAGGGGCCCAGGTGAAGTTGAAGATGGATGGCACCGCCATTATCCCCGACCTCCGCCTTTCGAATGGAAGTCAGTGTGCGAGGTGGCCGAGCTCGCTGAGGGAAACCGCACCCGTGCCCTTTGCTTTCCCTGCTCAGAGAGGAGAAGGATGAACGTTCTCCTGACTGGAGAGTAGCAAACGCTGTAATTTACATCAGAAGGTTCATCTTCAGGCTCGGAGTGATTTTTTAATGCATCTGACTGCAGTGCATTTCCCTTAATGGTTACAAGAGAGAGAGAGACAACATCCACCAGCACACAGAGCGACAGACCCCCTGTATGGAAGGTACTGAACCACTCATATTGGAAATCTCTAGCCTTAATCGAAACCAATTTTAGACCCAGCAAAGGGCAATTTGGGATTTTGTCTGTTCCATTTTATGCTTGTTTTTTTTTTTTTTTTTGACACTAAATTACATAAATTGGGATAATCTGGTAAATGTGACTTTGAGAAGAACAGAAAAAAGGTATTAGAGATGTTATCATTAAAAAAAGACTTATAACTGTAAAAACAAAACGTTAATCAGGAGATGCAGTTGCACATGTGGTTTGCACATGGCCATGTTCAGGAAACCAAAGTGAAGTCAGGTGTGTATTTAATTGGTTAATTTGCTTTTTTAATGGCTAAAATGAGTTGAGTGGATTTGACAATGATGGCGCAGGTTGATGGTTCCACTGCTAGGGGGCAGTGTGTTAAAAACAACACACGTGGAGCATTGTGCTGGGATAATGAGGCAGTATGACATCAGAAGTGGGTGGAGCCACTATATCTATAACTGCAAATTATTTGAAGCAATCACTGTGTTTTGCTGTCAAGAGTAAAACCTTTTTTTGCGTTGGGTCAGACAAGCCAGTGATTGACAGCTCATCACCCATCAATTAATTTGTTTCTGTTTTCTCACCTCCTTTTCCAGTGACTAGTGGGACAAACAGCCATTGCGCTTGGAGGGAAGCATCCTGATTGGTCAGAGTTTGTACAGCAGAGAGTTCAGTGTTGCATCATTTAAACCACCGAAGTGTCTGGATTGCATCATATTAATCTCTTATTCAAATAAATACGCTCAGGAGCTGGGTACCAGGCGCCTCCAAACCGACAAATTAAACTGAGAAATGAATATGCATGAAAACAGAAAATTTTGCCAGCCCCAGATGTTTTTGTGCATGTGATGTGGTGAATAAATCCCTTTAAAGTTATTTTTCTATGATTTCAGATTTTAAAAAAAATATATACTGAGCAATGATTCCCTAAGTTTTAATAAGTGTATTAAAACACCTCGTTTTAATTTTTTTTTTTTTTGTTAAATCTGAAGATGGACGCCATTTCCTCTTCCTCAGAAACCAAAACTGGGGGGGGGGGAGGGGGGGGGGTGTCCTGAAAGAGCAAAGGCCTGTTACAGAGCTGAAGGGGGGGCTGCTGACTCTAATGCTCCTGCTTTAAACTCAACAGCCAAGTCAGACCCCAGAAAGCAGGCGAGGTGAGTTTACCTGAGTAATCAGTGGCTTTGATCAATAAATCACACGCTGAGCCATAACAGAAAAAGCCAGCAGACCCTGCAGCTCCCCGGGTCCAGGGTCATGGGCCCCTGGTGGATTGAGCTAGAATATTCTGTTAGCAACAGCATGTGCAGTAGGCCGCACCTGCGGAGTCATCACCTGGAGATACGGCACGGTAGACCTGTACCACAGCACGCTGGTCATAGATCACCTGGAGATACGGCACAGTAGACCTGTACCACAGCACGCTGGTCATAGATCACCTGGAGATGCTGCACAGTAGACCTGTACCACAGCACGCTGGTCGTAGATCACCTGGAGATGCTGCACAGTAGACCTGTACCACAGCACGCTGGTCATAGATCACCTGGAGATGCTGCACAGTAGACCTGTACCACAGCACGCTGGTCATAGATCACCTGGAGATGCTGCACAGTAGACCTGTACCACAGCACGTTGGTCATAGATCACCTGGAGATGCTGCACAGTAGACCTGTACCACAGCACACTGGTCATACATTACCTGGAGATGCTGCACAGTAGACCTGTACCACAGCACGCTGGTCATAGATCACCTGGAGATACTGCACAGTAGACCTGTACCACAGCACGCTGGTCATACATTACCTGGAGATGCTGCACAGTAGACCTGTACCACAGCACGCTGGTCATACATTACCTGGAGATGCTGCACAGTAGACCTGTACCACAGCACGCTGGTCATAGATCACCTGGAGATACTGCACAGTAGACCTGTACCACAGCACGCTGGTCATACATTACCTGTAACGAGACACCGCGCTTAGGTCCGTGTGGGCTCCAAGGTCCTGACCACTGCACCTCTAATACCCCCCCACCCCCCACCCCCCCCCCCCCCCCGTGGGGCCTGCTTTCTCTAAGAAACGCTCCCGCATCGCCATAGCAACTCTGATGAGTTTGATTAAGTGTGAAACACATCGTGGGTCCTGGATCACCAGGATTCATTTCAAAGCACTGGAATCAGCTGTGACTGAGTACCTTTCTGTAATGTAATGGAGTGCACGTGCTCCCTGGTGGACTTATTAACTCTATTACGTTTGATTAATCACTGGGAATCGCTGCTGTGTGGCATGTAACCTCATAAAGACCTTACTAATTTCATTATGTGTTTGAAGAGAAAAAAATCACTTAAAAAAATAATAAAATAAAAGACAAAAATAGATCTTGTCTGCTGTACATTTTACCTATTCAAAATCAAATATTCTTTCAGTTTTGCCTCGTCTGGGTTTCCTTTTATTTTTTTTTTACTGTCTCTCAGCTCTAGAATTCAGCACCAGCTACATATTTCTATTGTGTATGTAGAGCAAACTGCCCAAATACATTTAAAGGTCAAAGCACAGAACCTTGTCACAATGCATTGACATCCGTGAACAAAAACCAGGCAATTCACTTGGAAAGAAAAGGAAACTCAACATGCAGGACAAATTCAAGGTCCACTCTCAAAAATTGCTCTGGTTCATGTGAGGCGGTGATGTTCTCTCTCGTCCTTGGGCAGCCGTAGGGCTTGGTGGCTCCTGCGGTTTTAATTGAGAGGTTAAAGCTTTTTGATTACGCAGGTAACTCACTTCAACCGGGCTCTTGGCTCTCAACCAGGTGTTCATTTTAAGGTGGAAACAAAAAGCCATCAGACTCCCGGACAGCACAAGAGGTGGGAAAGAAGATCGTTAATTTTGGGAATGAGGACTCGGGTGACATCAAGAGAGTCTGGGCCTGAAAAGATGTTGGCTTTGGTCAACCGATCACTGAGTCCATTGAGGCGTGACTGCACAATGCCCCCCTAAACAGTACAGGACTGGGCATGCAAAAGAGAGGATGTGTACTCTTTTTATGGATGCTGGAATTCCTGAACCTGGGATGGACCTGTCTAGGGTGGAATTCCTACCTCTAAGCACAATGCATGCTGGGATAGGCTACAGCACGTCTTCACAACCCTGACCAGGAATAAGCGGGTTAGACAATGGATGGATGGATGGGTGAAATTCGTAAAAATGGCTGTTTTTCAGACCGTGAGTCTCACTTTGAAATCTGCAACCTTAAGAATATTTCCGGAATCTTCTGGAACCTTCTGCTTCCCAGCTGCGGGGGTTCTGTTCTGTCCCCCAGGCCTCTGGCAGGTGAAGCGATGGCACGCTGACTCCAGAAACGCAGACATTGAGGTCTCCCCGCTTTGTAAGCTTGCGTGTGTCTCTGCCGTTCTGTCGGAGGCAGCATGGCGGCTTTGATCCTGATTTAAAAAGGCATTTTTCCCACAATGCCCTTGTGACCCTGATTCTGGCTGCATGCCACACTAAGTGTGCTGATGCCCTGCTCGCTCCAAAACATTTTATTGACGCTATGCTCTAAGGCCTGGATCCAGTCACCTTGACTTAGGAATTTGAAATCAATGCAAGTTTAAAAAAAATTAATTTTATATATATATATATTTTTTTTTTTTACCAAGTTGGGAATGTTATTTTTGGTCATTTCTGAACCACTGTGTTTTTAAAAGGAGAAAGGTTGAACTTCGTGTTTATGTGAAAGTCAGAGTGAAAATATTGTTGAACTGAATCCTGCCTTACAATGCTGCACTGGAGCAATGCACTGGAGCCCAGTACTGGAGCCCATGCACTGTGGGCCATGCACTGAAGCAGCTGGACCCTATCAGCAATAGGAAGAGATTTGTGAGAAATCACAGTCTGTGACATTTTCTGTAGTATGGATGACCTTGGGAACCGACGTGGGTAGGAATGCAAAGGGATTGCAAAGCAAATCAGAGGTTGAGGATGATTAGTCAATCATAGGTATTGTATCATTAGCCAATCAGAGGTAAGGGATGATTTGCCAATCAGCAGTGGGGAAAGGATTAGCCAAGCAGAAGTTGGGGGTGATTTGTCAGTCAGAAGTAGAGGATGAGTAGCCAATCAGAGGTATGTGATGATTAGCCAATCAGAGGTGGAGGATGATTTGCCAATCAGAGGTAGGGAATGATCAGCCAATCAGCTATAGGGGCTGATTAGGTGGTAAGATAAAGAATGACAGTTTTAGAGGGAATTTGGGCATCAGGGCACGAGCGTTAACACCCCTACTCTTGAAACGACTCTATGATAGGTATCTTAGTAAATTATTTTTTTTCGGGCTTTTTCAGATTGGACATCGCAGTGCGCAGAGACAGGAAGAATGGAGAGCGAAGATATTCCTGATACATGGCAACGGGTTGTCATGGAAAAGCGGGCGACACAGCACACGTGCAGAAGCCCCTCCCTCGAGCGGCCGACGCAGCGATCGGTGAACGCCGGCCCCTAACCGCCAGCCAATCGCGCGGCGGGCGGCATGGCGGGTTAGCCTGAGTGAGTCACAGAGCGCTGACTCGCGGTTTTAGAGGACAGCGGGTTTATGGGGCGGGGGGGGGGGGGGGGGGGGGACTAACGGCGATCTGGGGATCACGGAACGTACGGCCTGACCCAGACGCACCTGGTAATGGCCGGGTTAATGACACCGGCGGCCCCAGCCCTCTTACATTGCATTTAACCGTCAATAACCCTAACGACGGCCCTCTTTACCTCCTGGTTACATTTTAAAAGGGGGGGGAGGGGGGGGCTGCTTTAATTTCTTTAAACATGCGGCAGGATTGATTACCGATCGCTGAATCGCTAATTAAGACGTGGGGAGCATTTCCAGGCAAGGCCGAAAGCTGATGGAGACGGAATCGTTAAAACCCCCCCCTTAAACCCCGCCCCCTGGGCTGCTTTTAATGTACTTTCACTTGGGGGAGGAGAGGGGGGGGGGAGGGGGAGGGGGGGGGGGGTGCTCCCCACAAATCAACCTCCGTGACGCTCGGGCCTGATTTGCGCCAGAGGAGATCGACGGCGATATAAAAACGCCGGGGGAAGCCCCGCCCCCTCGCGGTTAGCGTTTACGAGCGCCGCCCGGCGAGGGGAATATCAGCTTTTGTTAAGGAGGTCATTTCTGCTCATTAAAATGAATCACCGTCCCGCGGGGGCTCCATAAACACGTCCCGCCGGCGAGATTTAAGAGAGGGGGGGGGGCGGCCGCGAGCACGGCGATACGCCGGGACCTGTGGGGGGACAGGGGACCGAGCGTACGGCCTGCTTGCTTTTTGGGGGGAGGGGGTGGGGAGGCATTGGGTAGGGTTCAGACTCTGCTCTCTTCAGAACTGGGTAAAATCTCTCTTATATTTTTTAAATTTTGGGTTGGTTAACGGCGGGGAACACAGAGGACAGGGGCTGGAATATTTGCCAGGCCGCCCGTCCTTCCCGGTTAGACCGCGACCGCACCACCGTGACCGCACCACCGTGACCGCACCAGCTGATGGGGTCGAGAGTTTCCCGCCCTGGCGTGGGCCGCCACCGGAATCTCACCGCCACAGACCGGAAAAGCGTGGGACATGCCGGTTCCCCCAAACCCCGTGGAAGGACAAAGAGAGAAAGGGGTTTATCAGGAGAGTGACCCAAGTGAGCGGGACCAGGTCTACACTGAGATAGACAGTGATCTGAGCCTGTGCGTGTGTGTGTGTGTGTGCGTTTGTGTGTGTGTGTGTGTGTGCGTGTGTGTGCGTGTGTGTGTGTGTGTATGTGTGTTTGTGCTTGTGTGTTTGTGCTTGTCTGTTTGTGCGTGTGTGCGTGTGTGTGTGTGTGTGTGTGTATGTGTGTTTGTATGTGTGTGTGTGTGCGTTTGTGTGTGTGTGTGTGTGTGCGTTTGTGTATGTGTGTGTGTCTGTGCGTGTGTGTTTGTGCTTGTCTGTTTGTGCGTGTGTGCGTGTGTGTGTGTGTGTGTGTGTGCGTTTGTGTGTGTGTGTGTGTATGTGTGTTTGTATGTGTGTGTGTCTGTGCGTGTGTATTTGTGCTTGTCTGTTTGTGCGTGTGTGCGTGTGTGTGTGTGTGTACTCCCTCCTGGTGTGTGCTTTGGGATAGGGGTTTCAGGCCCTATGTGGTCTGGCTGATGCGATTAATTCTGAGGTGTCTGGGTCTCTCTCTCCAGAGGACGACCGAGGCAGAGAGAGAGAGAGAGAGAGAGAGAGAGAGAGAGAGGGAGAGAGAGAGAGAGAGGACAGACAGGGCAAGAGTGCATCAATCACTAATGCAGGGGAGCACACTCCAGCAAAAATGTGACTTTCACCCCCTCTCTGTCTCCTCTACCCTCTCCTCTGCTAACGCGGATATTTCTCCCATCCGAATCGGGGACGTCCCACTGACCCCCGTACCACAGAATTACTTTGTTAATAACATGCCACAGCGGCGCGGCGTAAATTCAGGAATTTATGAGGCCAGCGCCATAAGGATACGCAGGGCAATGCGGCCAAGGAGGACGGGTGCCACCGGCCATTCCGGCCGGAACCTTTTTCACAGAAACCTTCGCGCCACAGAGGACTGATATAACCGACGCACCAAAATGACCGACACTAAAGTTTTAAATAATTATATTCATACACACTGCAGTAAAACGTTCAGTGTTAAATCGACTGTGAGAGAGTACATCGTTCTCTAATGGAGTGCATTTGATCCCCCTTGGACTTGTTACCTCTCCTTAGAGCTGACGTAAGACTATTTTCAACTAAGCATGGAATAGAATCGAATATAATACAATAGAATAGAACTTTATTGTCCAACCAAGGTTGGAAAATTGTCTTGGATCATGCACACAATAGACAGATCAATCACACAAAGGTAAACGATAAAGGTAACATAGCCTTGTTTAGAAAGCTGAGGGTGCTCAGAATAATATTTTTATGTTTCTTTAGGCCGAATGCATTCTGTAGCACAGGCCAGGGGGAAGCATCTCAAATGCAGAATGGTGAGGACGACCAGTTTCATGCATACATATGCTGTCCACCAGAAATAAATAAACAAATAAATAAATTCTATAAGAATGGTATTATGTTTTTATTATTACAGCTACAACGATGCTTGAAGCGGTTACACCTTCCTATTAGAGTTGGAAATTTAAAAAAAAAGTAATATGCATGCCCCCCCCCCCCCCCCCACCAACTCCTCCACAGCCCCACCACAGTAAAATCAAAGTTTATCGTTTGTGCCGTACAATCGTTAGCGAACTGGGCTTGTGACTCCTAGCCTACGGGCTCAATTTCCACGTGATGCCCTTCTGTTGTACCCTAGAGCGCAATACGTAGCCTGAATGGCTTCAGTAAACATCCTGCAGTAAAGATAGATTGTATGTTAAGCGTGTGAGCTGCGCAAATGGCTCCCTGCTAGGGCATCTGCTGGACGTCTGAGAGGTAATATAGAGCGCGTGGTGTGAGAAAACAGTTTTAGGCCGGGATGGTAAAGCTTTCCGAAAGATTTATTTCTCGGAGGGCAAAGTTCATCCCCATCCATCCAGCAGTGCTACGGCGATGGGCTGGAGATGGAAAAGCCCAGCTACGGGCCATGATGGCTCAATGAAAATGGCTGTTTTCCCGCAAAATCAATTAAGCCATAATGTTTCTCTTTTTTTCTCCTGTAGTATTGATGGCTGCGTCTCCTTCAGTGGGCTCTCATGGGTCAACCGGAGGTTTGAAATCGACCCAGCAGCCGAGGGAGTTCGGCGTCTTCGTGACCCCACTTAAAAATTTTTTTTTTTTTTTTTTTTTTAAATTTGAAATTAAAACGGACGGAGGAAGAAAAGGCTACCGAGTCACCTTGCCTCCTCGAAGAGGAACGGTGGTGTGTCAATGACACAGTGACCTTGGAGGCACCTCAGGCAGAACCCGGTAGAGAAAAGACGCTGACCTTTTTTTTTCTCGGCGGGAAAATGCTTGCACTTGACGGAACAAGGAGCTCGGAGCGGCAGAAAAATGACTTCTCGAGTGTTTTGACTTATTTCATTATTATTATTCCTTTTTTTATAGCGGGGTTCTGGTTACAAGGGCACGCCGGTTCTCTCTGTGTCCTGCGTCTGTCACGGGTGGTGCTTCAGGTCACAAATCAAATCATCCGCTTGATTGGCTCTTCAAAAGGCACTGATTGGCCGTCTGTGTCCGGTAACGGCTACGTGTGAGCTGACAGCCGCCTAGCAACGTATCTATGAGTGCAGGGAGGTGGGACACAGCCCACTTCCTGTAGGCGCAGGAAGTCAGGATGACTGGGGCCGTGCAGTTTGAGGTTTGAGCCCTAATGGGAACTTCTGCCAATGATAATAAACTGAAGGGTGCCTCCAGTTCCAGTCATGAGTCACCTGACACAAGTTTAGTAAAAATACAGACAAAGCAGGAAGATAAAAGACTTTTCAATTGGATCAGATTTTATGCTAATTCTGCCCCAGCCGCTAATTGAACGCTACGATAATTCTGTGACAAAGTTCGGCTCAGACACAGGACCAATCAAATCATGTTTAAGCTTGTTTAAATTTAAATTACATATTGAAAAAATAAGTCTTCCCCTTCTTCCCCTAGCATTTATTAATCAGGGACTTTAGATTTTAATTAGAACTTTCAGTAAAGGAGAGACTGAATGCAACAATAACACTGATTAGCAGCCTTCTAGGAAGGAGGAGAGGCAGTCCAGGTGTGTAGCTAAGAGCAAGCTGGAGTCAACTGTGATGCATATACAGTATATCCACTGTAATGCACCATTTTGACTGTGATACACAATATCTACTGTGATACATATATATCTACTATGATGCACTATATCTACTGTGATACATATATATCTACTGCGATGCACTATATCTACTGCAATACTCTACATGTACTGTGATAGATTATATCTACTGTGATACATATATATCTACTGTGATGCACTATATCTACTGTGATACATATATATCTACTGTGATGCACTATATCTACTGTGATACATATATATCTACTGTGATGCACTATATCTACTGTGATACATATATATCTACTGCGATGCACTATATCTACTGCAATACTCTACATGTACTGTGATAGATTATATCTACTGTGATACATATATATCTACTGTGATACATATATATCTACTGTGATGCACTATATCTACTGCAATACTCTACATGTACTGTGATAGATTATATCTACTGTGATACATATATATCTACTATGATACACTATATCTACTGTGATACATATATATCTACTGTGATGCACTATATCTACTGCAATACTCTACATGTACTGTGATAGATTATATCTACTGTGATACATATATATCTACTGTGATGCACTATATCTACTGTAATCCACTACAGTATATCTACTGTGACAGACTATTTTGTATCTACTGTGATACATTATATCTATTGTGATACACTATATCTACTGTGATACACTATATCTATTATGATGGACTATACAGTATCTACTGTGATAGACTACATCTACTGTGATACACTACATCTACCACGATGCTTTGTATCTACTTTGATTCACTATAATATAATGCACTATATTAGCAGTTGTTTTAAACCGAAATACACGTTACACACTATTAAATCTTCTCTTGCCATTTATACAGTTTCTATTTTTAAAACACCCTAATTTTGTGTCAAGTAAACTGTAATTGACACATCACTGCTTTAAATGAGCTGAAGCACAGCGTAGTGTAGCATAACCGGAGCTGAGAAGCTCCAAGCAATATTCTTTATTTTTTATATACTTATGGACTTATATTTCTTCCCCCCTGGTTATTACTTCAGAGAGAAGCAAACCCTTTTAAAAAGTGTGGGGCATAATAATGTCAGTTTTATTTCCGGAAAGAAGAAAAAAAAAAAAAACACGATGGTAATAGCACTGCAAGTTTAATGTGACACGGATAATCTTGCAGGATAATAATTCCAAATGTTGTTACTTTTTCCTGTGGAAAAATAAAGGCTGAAAAAAAAAACGTTATAATCCCCTCCAGCGTGTGTCAGCCCAGGAGAGAACACCGGAGTAATCAAGAAAAGCCGGGGATATGTTCCGCACCGGTGAACCGACCGCCGACCCCCAACCGCTAACCGCTAACCGGCAACCGCCAACCGACAGGCCCCTTTCATCGCGCTCCGCACTTCCTGCCCATGCACTCGCCCGCCGGGACGCTAGCCACAGCTTCGCCGAGAAACACCGGAATAACCGGAAAAATACCCGTCGTGTATTTTCCCACCTTGGAGTCAGGAGCGAGCTCGACCAGGCCCGTAAATGAATAAATCAATAAATAAATAAATATCCGAAATAAATAAATAAATAAATAAACGAATAAATAAATAAATTACCAGCAGCAAACTCTCCCGTTCCACGTCTTCACCTGTCCAGGGTTTTCTGTCTTTGGCACCTGCTGGAGACTGGGGGGATTGGTGGGCGGGGGGGGGGGGGGGGGGGGGGGGGGGGCAGGTGGGGTGGAGGTGGAGTAGAGGGGGAGGGGGGGGGTAAGCGGTTTGGGTTTTGGGAAGCTGACAGACTCTTGCTAATCAGGACCTGCTTGGTTGAGCATTAAGACAGACATGTTGGGGGGGACTGTGGCAGCTGGAAATTACACAATGTAATGGAACCAGCCAACTGGTAAATGTAGCTTTTAAATAGGTTTTGTGTTCTCCATTAAGTTCCCTGACGCTGATTAGGTCTGACAGTCGTGGAAAGTGTGGGTCAGCAGGTTCTCCCCGGCTCAGCACAAACTTCTCCTCGGCTAGGACCGGCAGGCCCGAATGACACCGCGGGAGGCGTGGAGGCGAAGTGTACCCCATCTCACCGGGCCCGGATGACACCGCGGGGGGCGTGGAGGCGAAGTGTACCCCATCTCCCCGGGCCCGAATGACACCGTGGCCGGCGTGGAGGCGAAGTGTACCCCATCTCACCGGGCCCGAATAACACCGCGGGCGGCGTGGAGGAGAAGTGTACCCCATCTCACCGGGCCCGAATAACACCGCGGGAGGCGTGGAGGCGAAGTGTACCCCATCTCACCGGGCCCGGATGACACCGCGGGGGGCGTGGAGGCGAAGTGTACCCCATCTCACCGGGCCCGGATGACACCGCGGGGGGCGTGGAGGCGAAGTGTACCCCATCTCCCCGGGCCCGAATGACACCGTGGCCGGCGTGGAGGCGAAGTGTACCCCATCTCACCGGGCCCGAATAACACCGCGGGCGGCGTGGAGGAGAAGTGTACCCCATCTCACCGGGCCCGAATAACACCGCGGGCGGCGTGGAGGAGAAGTGTACCCCATCTCACCGGGCCCGGATGACGCCGCGGGCGGCGCGGAGGCGAAGTGTACCCCATCTCCCCGGGCCCGGATGACGCCGCGGGAGGCGTGGAGGCGAAGTGTACCCCATCTCACCGGGCCGGTGTCGGTGGGGCCGACTGGCCTGCAGGAGCAGCACAAGGGCTGTTAGATTCGTTCTCGTTTCTTAGGTGTAACAGCGAACTCCTCCTCCTCCTCATCTCCCATACACTGCCCCAACTGCACACACACACACACACCTGCACATGCACGCACACTCTCACTCACGCATACGCATGCACACACGCACGTGCACACGCACGCAGGCATGCACGCATGTACGCACACACACACACACACACACACACACACGCGGAGTCCAAATGGGATGAATTGTAGACGGAGGAAGAGAGGGAAGAGAAGTGAAGGATTGAACGAGGGAGGGAGAAAGGAGGAAGATGGAGGAGGAGGAGGTAGAAAGGAAATAAAAAAGGGAAAGACTTGCCACCGGGCTAGCAGGCTTACCTATTCTACCCACCCCCTCAGTGAAAGAAGAACAAGCCTTATTTTTCAGAAGGAAAGGTGGAAGGAGACTCGGAGAGGCCCCTGAGGCGACTTGCTGAACGCCTCGAGGTGTTTTATTTTAAAAACGCTCCCATGGGAACACGGATTCATCATCCCCTTGAATTATCTTTGAAAAAATGCGCTTTGTAAGATGAAAAAAAAAATGCATCATTGTGTCATCAGACTTCTCACGCTGGATCTGTGCAAACTAAAAAACCACTAAACACCACAAAATAAATAAATAAATAAATAAAATAAAAATAAAAATTCAAATTAAACATCCCCCTGTGTTCTGTCCCAGACCTTAGTTACTTCATCTTCAAAGAGGCAGCAGGTAGTGCTCTCTCCCCCTCTCCCCCCTCTCTCCCTCTTTCTTCCCCTCTCTCTCCCTCTCTCCCCTTCTCTCTTCCACTCTCCCTCCCCCTCTCTCTCCCTCTCCTCCCTCTCTCTCTCTCTCTCTTCCTCTCTCCCCCTCTCCCTCTCTCCCGCTCTCTCTCTGGGCTAACAGCAGATAATCACAGGGTGTTGCAGTGCCAAACCTCTTACTTCCTCTGCTTCGCTGAATGCAGATGACTGTCAGCATCCTCTCCTTCGGCTGGGTACCGTGTCTCTGCAGCGTGTCTATGTGCCGGGGGGGGTGGGGGGTAGTTGTACAGACAGGCTTCCATCAGGATTCGACAGCCACTCGTTCAACCCTTAAAGAAGACGAAAACACTGCAGGCTTCCATGGCCCGGCGATTCATTTTTGACCCCTGTAGGGGACATGAGTCTCTGGTCTTAACATCAAAACACATATATTCTATGATGCTGAAGCCCCCACGACAAGGGCCACGCAATAAAATTAAAACAAAGAATATTTTCGAAAGCATTTTCACTGCAACATGTTTTTGCTTTTTTTTTTTAATCAACCAAGACGCGTATATTTTTAGAAGCTTTTTTCTGCTGGATTTCAGGTTGATAGATTATAAAAATGTGAATCGTTATTCATTTATTTGTCTTTTTTTTTTGAAGGAGGGATATGCTAATTATATTTCAGAGATATTGTTTTAAATATTGAGAAATCCCATGGTAGTAATAATTTGTTCTGCAAGACATTTTAGGGATGCCAATTTTCTCTTATTTTACCTGGGCAAACCCCCGGTGCGCCACCTCAGTGGACATGGACAGACGCTATTAGCCTCGTTAGCATCTATAAAAGCCCCGCACATTAGCCTCGTTAGCATCTATAAAAGCCCCGCACATTAGCCTCGTTAGCATCTATAAAAGCCCCGCACATCGCTAGTAAACATGGCCCTCAGGCCCTGAGACTGTGATTGGTTCCCTTTGCAGCGACGGGCGAGGGCCCCGAACTGACCTGCTGCCCTCCTTACCCACGTTCCCCACGTTCTGCACGTTCACCATGTTCTGCACGTTCCCCACGTTACGCATGTTCCCCACGTTCTCCACGTTATGCACGTTCCCCATGTTACGCACGTTCCCCACGTTCTGCACGTTACCCACGTTCCCCATGTTACGCACGTTCCCCACGTTCCCCTCCTTACCCACGTTCCCCATGTTCCCCATGTTCCAAGGGCAACTGGGGGCCCCCCCCAAACTCTACGCCAAGCTCTCCCATCGTCCATAGGGTGAGCCACAATTACCACTTATTTACTGTGGTTTAATGGCCAATGGTCTTGGGTGCATGACTAATGCAGTGACATTCACATCGTAGGTGGGGGAAAAAAAACATAATATAGTCCTTTATGTTTGGAAAATAATGAATGTACACACACTCGTAAGCACGCACACACTCACACACGTACACACACATGCTCACCCACACACACACACGCACATACACACCTATGCACACGCAGACATACACAAACACATCCACTCACGTACACACACACATACGCACACACACACACACACAAACAAACACACATACACACAATCACACACTCACGTACACACACATGCACATCCACACACACACACAAACGCTCATGTACACACACACACATACACACACATGCATACACACACTCACACTCACACACACACACACACACACACACACACACACACACACACGCATACACACACATAAAAGGGTTTTTAAAAGCTTTCTGAAGGGCACAGGCCTTTATTTTGTCTGCTGTCCATGGTAATTGCGAGCGTCGCCTACAGTACTTGTCGGGATTATGAATTTCACAACAAGGAGCCTCTTTTCCGAGCGGCTAGGCCCTGTGAGAGCGTAGAGGGCATCAGAGAGAGACTCAACCTTGGTGCGAGAAAAAAAAACAACATATACTTAACCTTTATTCGTCCAGGAAGTTCTATTGATATAAATCCTCTCGGCCCCATGAGACCGGGGCCAGATTACACTGTGAGACGTCCGGCGCTAAATCTGCTGCTCAACCAGGGCTGGCCGTCCCTGGTAAAACAGCCGCAGAGCCATCCTGGGGTGTTAGGTTTAGGGTTAGGGTTAGGGTTATCCCCGTTTCCACATGGGATTAGCTACAGCGTCCCCCTGCTCATGGTTCTGAACAGGACAACACCCCTAAATCTGGAGATTTAGCCTGTCGTGTGTTTTCCCCACCTGTCTGTCATTAACACTTTAACCTCAGCGTATCGATTACGGCGTCACTACTCTCGACAGGTATCTGCCTGTCTTTGAACAAGGATGAGAATCACCTGCGATACACAACACCGACACCTGCACCCCTAACATCTAAATGGTGCCCATCCCGAGCAATGAAAACGATACAAGCTGTACAGGCTGAAATAGCATCGCGTGCGCACTTCCTCACATTCCCACGTCCATTTTGTCTGCGTGTCCCGAGTATCCTACGATTGCTGACTTTGATCAGATGTTGTTATTGGCAGGAAGAAGAAGAAGAAAACGAAGAAGAAGAAGATGAAGAAGAAGAAGAAAACGAAGAAGAAGAAGACGAAGAAGAAGAAGAAGACGACGAAGAAGAAGAAGAAGATGAAGAAGAACAAGAAGAAGAGGACGAAGAAGAAGAAGAAGAAGAAGAAGAAGGAGAAAAGGCGTATGTGTACTCAGGTGACGCAGGTTTGCTGCTGTAAATAACCGCCTGCGGAGACGCTCGGAGAGGAAGTTCGCGGGAAGGCAACGGGAGGCGGAACCTGGCAACCCGCCGCAAAACGGTTCCCCTCGTCTCACCATTTCGGGGGGGATAAATACCACGTCTGCGCTCCCTGTTCTGAACGATCTAACAACACGTTCTGACCACAAGCTGTTCTAACAAGTCACAGGCAAGCCGCCGGAAAATAAATAAATAAATAGATAAATAAATAAAAATAAAATAACAAAAGGTTATGTTTGAAAATAGACCAGTCTGCCTGACTTGGCGGATGAATCACAGAATCAAAGTTCTTTCCAGAAATAAAGGCTGTCGACAGGTGCAGTGGGAAAAAAAAAAAACAGCTGATCCTGTCTGACAGATTCATAAATTAAAAAACACGAAAATGGTCTTCTTGTCTGCTGCGGACAGTGGATCGTCGACGACAGCTTGCTGGAGATTCGGGACACTTCTACAAACGTGTGATTCCGGGAGACCAGACGAGAACAGAGAATGGGAAGGCTTGTTGTCCAAAACACTTACCAGGAAGAAGTGCAACTGCCAGCAAAGTACCAGCAGGAGGACATCTGTGTGCTATCACACAAGCCCCAAAAATAGTGCAGGGTGTAGCTGTCAGAGGCTAGCAAACACACGGATATGAATTCTTAAACTGTAAGAGATTACACCCTTATTTCAGGCCTAATTGATTAGAAACAGAGGTCCGTGGAATAAAATAATTCACTAATGGCTGAACGTTCACATGTTTTCATGAGTTATGTGGTGTATCTGAAAATAGGGGAAATTACCGGTAGTTCCACTGTAGCTAAACTTGTACTCCTGTGGCGATGTATTAGCATAAAATATATAATTATTATTAGCAAACAATATTTACATCAGCACATAAGTCCTTTTTCAGCACGCAAAAACGCCTGAATGTTTCGACTCATCTTAAGAAAAAGCGTGGAGTGTGGATCATCTATGCCCGCTTTGTAGCAACGAACATGAACAAACAAAATTTGTAGATCAACGGCGTCATCGAATAGCCTTCAGTCTGGCCGGTGTTTGTTCTTCCAACTCTTATCTAACGAAAAACGTGGCCGCAGCCGCCGGATTCCAAGCTAAATCTGGGTCAATGTCATTATTTATTAATATTGTTTTTTTTAATGTATCCTCTTCTGTATTGGATTAGCGAAGAAAAACTAAAAAACTTTTTTTTCTTTTCTAAAAGTGTCTGCTCTTCTGAGATGCATTACTAATGGTGTTGTGAAAAACAAAAAGGGGGAAAAAAAAGTTGGCCACAGACTCTGCAATATTTAGACTTTTTCTTTTTTTTGCAATTACGTAATGCAGTTTTGCGGGAGATGGTTCACCTGCGCAGAGTGTTGCGTAAGGAGATTTTTTTTTTAATGCATGAATTCATGAGATCTACACACCTGGAAGACATGGAATCCAGAGAGGTGTCAGGGAGACGCGAGACTGCAAGGTGCTCACCTGAGTTTCGGGAGCGAAAGGCGAAATAGACAGATACACTCGCGCAGCGCCTGTCTACTCTGTAAAATGAAGCGCTTGAAGACTCCCTTTTTCCCGCCCTCCGAACAGGTCAAACCCAGGACAGGTGAGTGAGGCCTGGCCGTTATTGGGGAGCAGAGAAGGGGGGGGGGGGGGGACGTCTGTCACATCAGGTTCTCCACCTGAGATACGCCAGTTTCATTAAAAGCTGTCAAACCTGAGGTTGAGCCTTCAGAACGGTCTCACCTGCACTCGGAGACATCTAACCCCACCAGCACCCCCAACCCACCCCTGCCCCCCCCCCCCCCCCCCCCCCCCCCCCCCCCCCCCACACACACCGCCACCCAGCCTGTCACCTGTCACATTAGGAGGGTCAGTCAGAACATCACATATCATACAGAATTTGATCCCATCATTTATTATTCGGCTATTTTTTATTTATTAATTTATGGACATTTTCAATCTTTAGATTATAATGACAGATTGAGATGCATATTCCACATGTGATGTGCCAGAGATATCCCACGGGTGATGTAGTGCATTAAACCCATATTCCATAGGGGATGAGCCGGACCCACACACTTACATATGCGCACACACAATCGCTCCCTGCTGTGGATGAACATGTTATTAATGCTATTATTGTTATGAGGTTGACGCAACTTCGTTCTCAGCTATGGTTAACCTTGGTGGTGTGTCTTAAGATGGCGTTGAAATGTAGTTAGCAAGTAATTTGGTAATATACTTTACAAAAAAAAACAAAAAAAAAAACAATATTTTGTAGCAAAATTTTTTTTGAGATTACGGAAAGGAAGCACACAATGGCTGAATCCCTTTTTTTATTGTAGGTCTCGTATGTGAGAAAAAAACAGGGAGAACGTTCCGTGTGGTGCGTTGCTAGGAGACGTAATCACCCGCCGACTACTTTAGACTTTGTTAGATTTACTTACGGCTTTCAATCAGCACCGCATTTCCTGCGAGCCCAGATGGTGCCCTCGGGGAGCCAGGACCCCAGCCTGCCGAAATCGCACCCGTCTCCGCCGCGATAAAATCCAAAATGTAATATTGAACCAATAAAACAGAAAACAAAAAAAAAAAAAACACGACGGACGGGACGGAGATTTTTCTGATTAGAATCGAAACGGGATATCCGCCTGCCTCCGTCAAGATGGTGCGATTTTTTAAAAAGAAGAATGTTACCCGTGGACGTTGTTCTGGGAATAGGCGCAGGGCTAGATGCCTGAATTTATTGCATTGCAATGTATTGTAAGTAATTATGTCTCTCGACATATTCAATGTAATACTTAGAGTATTACAGTATAATGGCATAATTTAATATTTCACTATTGTATTATATTGTGTTTTTTTTTTTTTGTTGTTGTCGTTTGTTTTTTGAAAAATCCCCAAATTTGAAAAATAACCAAAATTTTCTTCAATATTTCCGTAATAGCAGAAAAAAGGAATGGCTATACTCTGCTTATGAAACAGACAGACTTTATGAGGGAGGCCTTTGACCTCAGAGACACTGAATGCAGATTCTTTTCTTTCCCTGCCTCTCCAGTTAGGCACCTCCATCTTCAATGTACGGTCTTAGACCAATCTGAACCGCCCCCAGCTCTCGAACAAATGTCAGTTTTGCTATCCGCCGTTCTTTCTGACTCTATGGCAACCAGCTAGCTAGCGAAGGTAGCTTTCCGTCTTTGCCTCCGTTCCACAGCTGGCCCTCATATCTCGAATCCTGTGCCTCATCCAATCACCAGCAGACCGCTGTAGTGGCCATTTGCAAAATGCTAGCAGACCAGTAGCCGCGCTGAGGGCTAGGCGCTAACGGGCTGCTTGGAGACGTGCTACATTTTCCACATGGGCTGTAACTCATTTCATGGTGCAGACGTCCGTACGAGCCCAACACTGAGTCAGAGAACCGTCAACTGGTGTTCTGCTGGGCCTAAGCCAGTTTTCTTTTACATTTGCACAAGCCTCAATAGTTTGTTTGTTTTTTTTTCTTTTTTTTGGTCTATTCTTGCAGTTTTTTGCTTTTTTTTGCCTTGTTTTGTGGTTCTTCATTTCCCTCTGGAAAACATTCGCTGTCCAACAAAGTGCAATTAGGAAAAAAAATATATAAACAAACAGATTGATAGACTCAGTGTGTTGTCACATCACGAGAATTACGAACATAACCAAGGGGACGGACCACTTGCCAACACCTGGAAACAGGTGTCCAACTCCCCCCCCCCCCCCCCCCCCCCCCCCCCCCCCCATTTTGTGATGGGGATGCAGATATTTTTGATTGAGGACCAGCGGCCTGTTCAGTGTTTAAAATGCACAGGGACTGGGGTTGGGGTGGGGGGAGCATGGTATTCCTGCCTTGTTTGGCAAAAAAAAAAATGCCCCCCCATCCCCACCCCCCCAACTGGAGGCCGAGATTTAAAGATTGGGTTACCCCCTAATCTAGCTTCACTCCCATGCGTCACTTTGACCTTTACCTTCTAGCACTGCTGTGTTGCACTTGTTCTATCATCTTGACGCTGTAGCTCCTCATCACATCTCTTGTAATCATGCCTCACTTTCTTCTAGTTTATGACTTGCCATAACTTTACTGACTTAGCCTATGCTTACCGTGTGAAGTAGAGTTGATGTTCATTGCCACTGATACTGA
>NC_049201.1:2253141-2293141 GCF_013347855.1 Anguilla anguilla
TGTGAAGGGTCAGCTTCTGAACGGGCGTCGTCCGTACGCAGCAACCTTATTATGAGACGAACCAAGGACGGCTGAAACCAACGCGCTCTGCCCCCCCCCCCACCCCCCCTTCTCCCCCCCCCCCCCCCCCCCACCACCAACTTTTATGGCTGAAGGCAGGAGCACTTAAACTAATGAGGGAAATAGGGTATCGCAGGCAAAGGTTATTTGTATAATTGTTTTTTGTCAGGCTGAGCGCCCCGCCCGGAGTTACGCCGCGCTCCCGCGCCTCCTTCCGTTCCCCTCGACCCGGGAGTCGAGTCACACCCACCCGTCCGGCGGGCTTTATTAAAATCACCGGCGGAAAAACCGTCCGGTTAATGGCGCAAAAACAGCCTCCTGCTTCAGGGAAGGGTCGGGGGAGGGCGGGGGGGGGGGGGGGGGGGGTGGTATGGGGGGGGGGCAGGGACTTTATGCTATGAGAAGAGGCTTCAGAGGAGCGTTCTGTTACCCCGCTACCAATAAAAACTTGCCCCCGTCTGGCATTTACCACCTGGAGAAACCTTGGTTTGCCTCAAACTCAAACAGTGGGATAAAATATTAAAAGCTAAAAGGGCTAACTGCGGCTAGCCAACGTCTCTGCAGTAGTCATTTTGTCAGTATTTTGTTGGTTGTACTGTGTGTGTGTGCTTGCATGTGTGCATGCGTGCGTGTGTGTTTGTGTGCGTGTGTTTGTATGAGTGTGTGTGTGTGTGTGTTTGTATGAGTGTGTATTTGTGTGTGTGTGTACACATGTCCATGCGTGTGTGTGTGTGTGTGTGTGTGTGTGTGTGAACTCAGTAAAATGTACAGGGTTAATTCAATTCTTACAGAGTACATATGAGTCTTATAATGAGTGTGAGAGTACAGGAAGAGTCGATTTTACACTGGACCTTTTCCTGCACATGTTGTTAGCATTGATGACTCATTCGTGGTGAACAGATGAATTATCCATTAGAAACTGATGTTGAGCTGAAAAATATCAGCTTTTGGGAAAATGCCTCCTGGGTTTTAGCCAGTCTGTTCCACTGCTCCTCATTCGCAGCACAAACAAGATCCAATCTGTACTTTCAATTAGGTCCTTTCTCATAATAAACGAAAATGAAATGCCACGCTTGTTTTCTGTCCGTGCAAAAAAGAAGAGAAAAAAAAAGAAAATAGATTTTTCATATTTAATGAACAGTTAAGGAGGAAGGAGAGAGAACAGGGTTCCGTGTTCAGTTTAAGTTCGGCTTCATTTTTAATCACCTGCTGGTGCAGGATAAACGCAAATGACACAAATCTCTGTGTGCCACCGGGACTGGAGCAGGCCCCCCGCAAGCCTTAAACGGACGTGAGACAGGAACACGCCACTTAATTATAAAACCGAATCACCGCAGAACAGGCTGTGGGTATGGCGGCTGTCACGTCCGGGTTTACTTAAATTCTTCTTTTAACAGAATTTGGAATCATCCTGTCTTATCTCGTTGGTGTATTATTTTTTAATTTTTTATTTTTTAAATCCTCTCCGGATGTTATGCTTCTGCTTAGAAGAGGTTTTACTTTGTCATGTTTTTCTGTGAATGTTTTTGGGGTTTTTTTTTTCTTTTCCTTCTCTCGGCATCAGGGGGTGTCTGTGTGCACCAGGAACCGGAACGGGAACGGGAACTGCCCGCCTGCATGTTAAAGCGTTTAAAACGCTTCCAGAACCTCCCCTGTCCGGGATGCCCCCCCCTTTGGAATGGGATCGGGCATGGGGGGGGGGGGGGAGGCGGGGTTAACATCCCGGACCGTGATTGGGTAATGCCAGGACGAGCAGCGAAGCAGCCCATTCGCCGGGCGTTCATTCGCGCCGTCTGTCTCACGGTCGGCGTCGCCGTGGCGATCTCGCTTTGACGGTTATTTCACAGTTGTAATTATTGCTGGCATTTCGCAAAGCGCTGTATTTGACTTCCAGGTGATTGGGGGTTGGGGGGGGGGGGGACGCCGGCCTTGGGGCCCTTTGAAGATCTGACTGTGGCGTTCGCGGGACGGTACCCCATTGAAGTGGTAAACAGGCCCCGCCGGCCCCTTTGTTCTGTTTTAAAATGCGACGGCGTGGAGGAGGCGCGCGTGACGGGGTCAGGTGAAGGAGCCGTGGCCAGCATTCTAATTTAAAATGGTTCTGTTCTGTTTATTATTATGACTGAAAAGATCACTTTACGCGGCCTGATGCTTTACCAGGTGCTTTGTGCTGATCCTGCTTATTTACAAGGGTCCTGTCTGTTGGCCCTGAACCTGCTCATTTGGGCAGATACAGTTCAATTGTGCAGACCTGCTCACCTGCACAAATGCTGCTGGTTTGTGCAGATCTCGCTGGTTTGTGTTGCAGATCCTGCTGGTTTGTGCTGGTTTGTGCAGATCCCACTGGTTTGTGCTGCAGATCTCACTGGTTTGCGCAGATCCTGCTGGTTTGTGCTGGTTTGTGCAGATATCGCTGGTTTGTGCAGATCCTGCTGGTTTGTGCAGATCCTGCTGGTTTGTGCTGGTTTGTGCTGATCCTGCTGGTTTGTGCAGATCCTGCTGGTTTGTGCTGGTTTGTGCTGATCCTGCTGGTTTGTGCAGATCCTGCTGGTTTGTGCTGGTTTGTGCAGATCCCGCTGGTTTGTGCAGACGTGGCCCCTGGGTGAAGAATTCTCTCCTGTTTCCCCATCAGAATTCCGGCTGCGGCAGATGGCCGCTGATTGGGAAATAATGGGAGCGCTCGGCGTTCCCGACTCCCGCTGTCTCTCCGCCTCTCTCTGGAGATTCCGAGCGATGTTGCTATAGACGCTTCAGGCACTTCAGGCGTGGGGGGGGGGGGGGGGGGGGGGGGGGGGGGGGGGGGGTGGGTGGTGGACGTCCCCTCAGAGTCGCTTAAATTTCCCCAAGCAGCCTCTTCTGCCCGGAGACGCGCGGACGAGCCGACAGGCTGATGGCGAGAGCCGATGAGGTCATCGGGTGTCGCCGCGTTGAATTCAGCCGGTTGAGCTCCGCCTGCAGAAACTGCACGTTATTATTGAATTATGAAATCCCTCACACCCCGTACGCGAGCGTTATTCAGGGGAGGGATTTTCCGAGTCAGACGTGTCTCCTCTGCTTCTCTGTCCATTTCTTTTTTTTTTTTCTCAGGGAATTCTCCTCGGCGGATGTTTTCCCGGTTTTCCCGGTTTTCCCACTTCGGCGGAGAGGGAACGCCGCTCATGCGTTGTGACCGCGGGACAGTTAGCGTATTAGCGTCTCAGCACATGCCCATTTTTACCAGAATTGGGGGGGAGGGGTTGAAATAAGGGGTGGGGGGGGGGGTGCATTAACTGACTTAGGTGCATTAACTGTCTTAACTACTGCTTGTATTTTTTCCATAGACTGCGTTGTTGCCGTTCTCGTTGTGTTAGTGTTAATCAGTTTAACCTTCAGGGTCCAAGTTGAACTATGCGGTTGTTCCCTGCACTTGGACCGGTACTTCTCTCTAGGGGTTTCGTCATACTTGTTCCTGGTTATGGTTATACACTTTGTTGTATGTCGCTCTGGATAAGAGCGTCTGCCAAATGCCTGTAATGTAATATAATGTAATGGGGGTGATGGGGGGTGGGCACCAGATAAGGGACGGCATCACCAGAGACTCCAAAGGCCCACGGAGGTGTGATTTACACATGTTTGAATATGTAGCAGATGTACAAAAAATGCAGATTAGCTTAACAAATGACCCTGGTGCTGGGCATTTAAAATCTGCCATTCTCGCTGCAGCAAGGGACACAATAACAAGAGGCAGATTCTGTTTTTTCGTCTGTTTAAAAAAAAAAAAACAAAAAAAAAAAACAACATTGTTTATCTTTTTTTCCCACACTCGGTGGCGTGTCAGTTTTGCTAATGGCCCTGACATTCACGGCGCGAGCTCGCTATTGTCGCTGAAGCCTTTTGTTTCACTTCAAATGCGAAGAACGTCCAGCACAGCGTTCTCCCCATCCAAAAGCGGTCCAGGAAAAAAAGGCTTACGCAGGAGGTGGTATCCCACAATCCCGTGTAATTGCCCCCCCCCCCCCCCTCCCCTCCACCTTTACAAGTTAACTGTTGGGAAGTTACCTTTCTTAGCTTTAGGAACTGTGGCTTTTTTTTTTTTTGTTTCCAATTGTTAGACAAAACCTCTGGCTGCTGGCCAATGGGAGGGATGCCCAGACAACCAATGTAGTCTAACCCCCCCCCCCCCCCCACCCAACACCACCCCCCCCACCCCCACCCCAAAGAGGAAACAACAGCAGGGAGGAGTGTGAAGGCAGGAGGAGGGAGGAGGGGAAAGAGGTGAGAGAAAAAGAGGAGGCATTAGCGGTTATCATCAGTGTGCCATATGTGTCCTCCTGCCGTCGCCACGGCGATAACGCGCCGCTACGCGAGCGCGCTAAACCTGCGCGGCTGGCGGTTTTTCGGCTGGCGGGATGCTCCCGGTGCCTTACCGCCATCTTTATCTGGCGGCCCAATGTGGCCCTCGCCGTAAGCAGGCTCCGTGCCCCCCCCCGCCCCCCCGCCCCCCGACCCCGTCCGTGGGTTTTTGGCAGGGAGGGCAGAGTCCGTCACACGGGCTGGCAGACGGACGGGTGCGAGCAGGAGAGGCGTCGGAACACGGCTCAGCCCGGCAGCCGTTTCCCGCTATTAATCCGCGAGGGCGACTGGCACGGTGAGGCAAGATGGCGGGTGGCAAAAAAACAGGCGGGAGGGAAACCAACCTGCAGCATCCCCTGCTGTCCAGTCCCAACCTAACTTTAAGGCAGGTCAAGGTGCGCCCCCCTCCCCACCCCCAAACTCCCCACAGTGTGATGCTAAAGGGTTGCCATTTGGGGACTTACTGGCCAGCATATGCACTGCCTGTAGAGGGGCCTGTGGAACGCCAATGGTGCCGCCAGCTGCCATGGGAACAGGCGGAAGTGCGATGGCTCGGTTTCTTAAAGGGCCAGCGCCGTGCTGGAGCACTGTGGCATGGAGAGTCTGGGTCCTGTCCCCATGGCTCTATGGACAAGCACAGTAAAGCTTTCTGTGTTAATTCAGCCCTAACAGAGACTGTACGAGTCTAACTGGGATCGCATGTACACCCTCAGAGTAAAATGGACTCCCGTCAGATTGATCGACTGTTTTAATGCTGAACATTTTGCTGTGTGTTTTTAGGAGCTGAAGGTTCAAATGCCATGTGGAGCATTACCCTGGAGCAAGTCCCTGCACAGAGCGAAATCCCGATCAAATGCTTTCATATTTTAGGGAAGTATCAGAAGAGAGGTATGAGGGAGTTTTGTACATGATTAGAAAGATGTCAACTTTGAAGAAGTCGTTTTGTGTTATAACTCAGCTTTGGATTAGAGGTTTTAGGTTGTTTTGTCCATGCTCAGAAGAAGATCAGATTTGAAGGAGAGGTTTTCGGTAGTTTTGTGTGTGATTAGAAAGATCTCCACATTGGATTAGAGGTCTTAGGTTGTTTTGAGCATGATTAGAAAGATTTCAGCCTTGAAGGAGAGGTTTTAGGTAGTTTTGTGCAAGATTAGAAAGATCTCCACATTGGATTAGAGGTCTTAGGTTGTTTTGAGCGTTATTAGAAAGATTTCAGCTTTGAAGGAGAGGTTTCAGGTTGTGTTGTGGATAATTAGAAAGATCTCAATTTTGGATTAGAGGTTTTAGTTTGTCTTGCATGTGATTAGAATGATCTCAACATTGATGCTACTGTCATTCCTGTTCTTGCATTAAAAAGAACAAAATCTTGAAGAGTCTGACAGCTGTGTCATTAAGTATAGAATCACTTCTACATTATTACCAGAAGTCTTTATTCCAGAAAAAAGAACTCTTTAAGATATGAGGTCACAACAGGACACCATCAGTAGCTCAGCCTAATATATGCTGAAGCAGCAAAATTATTAGTGTATGGTAGTGTAACAATTAGTCTGTCATTTTATGTTCAGAGTAACAAAACCAATACTGCTGTTTGAAATTTTTTTGAATTTGAATTATACAAAAAATAACAAAACATTTTGATGGCAGCAATACATTTTGTATGTGACCATACATTGGTGTACACTGGGGTTGACATTAGCTCAGGAGGTAAGAGTGGTTGTCTGGCAGTCGGAGGGTTGCCGGCTCGATCCCCCGCCCTGGGCATGTCGAAGTGTCCCTGAGCAAGACACCTAACCCCTAATTGCTCCCAACGAGCTGATTGGTACCTTGCATGGCAGCCTTTCACCGTTGGTGGGTGAGTGTGAGTGTGTGTGTGAATGGGTGAATGAGAGGCATCAATTGTAAAGTGCTTTGGATAAAAGTGCTATATAAATTTACATATAGTAAATTCAGTCCATTTACTATATGTTGATGTATATTGTAACATGCTCCATTTTTGTGATTTAAGATGATCAGGTTTTCCACCTGCGGTCCTACAGGTCGAGTGTATTGACACACCAAGAGTGTTTCAGCGGAGGGAAAAGAGAGAGAGAGAGAGAGAGAGAGAGAGAGAGAGAGAGAGAGGGAGGGAGAGAGAGAGAGAGAGAGAGAGAGCGAGCCGCGTCTTCTCCAGCAATGCGGTCCGGCCGTGGCGCTAGCTAACGATCCGAGCCGTACCAGCCACCCGTTCACAAGGGTCACTCGAGCGCCGTCGGGCGAAAACCCCTCACACACCCTCACACACCCTCACACACCCTCACACGCCCTCACACACACACACCCTCACACACACACACCCTCACACACACACACCCTCACACACCCTCACACACCCTCACACACCCTCACACCCTCACACACCCTCACACACCCTCACACACCCTCACACCCTCACACACCCTCACACACCCTCACACCCTCACACACACACCCACACACACACAAACCCTCCCACCCTCACACACACACACACACACACACACACCCTCACACACACACACACACCCTCACACACCCTCACACACCCTCACACACCCTCACACCCTCACACACACACACACACACACACACAAACCCTCACACCCTCACACACACACACACCCTCCACACCCTCACACACCCTCACACACCCTCACACAACCTCACACCCTCACACACCCTCACACACACACACACACACACACACACACACACACACACACCCTCACACACCCTCACACCCTCACACCCTCACACCCTCACACACCCTCACACACACACACGCACACACACACACACCCTCACACACCCTCACACACCCTCATACACCCTCACACCCTCACACACCCTCACACACCCTCACACACACACACCCTCACACACACACACACACCCTCACACACCCTCACACACCCTCACACCCTCACACCCTCACACACCCTCACACACCCTCACACACACACACACACACACACACACCCTCACACACCCTCACCACACACACACACACACACACCCTCACACACCCTCACACCCTCACACACACACACACACACACACACACCCTCACACACCCTCACACACCCTCACACACCCTCACACCCTCACACCTTCACACACCCTCACACACGTGCGCGCGGGAGAAAGAGCGGAGGTGGAGGAGTGCGGTTACATAAAAAACAAGCCACAACACCGCGGGGCGGTAATGAAAGAGCCGGGTTTGAGGAGAGCGGGAAACGCCGCCGCCGCCGCCGCCGCCGCCGCCGTGAAGGAGAGGATCTGATGCTTGGCCCGAGCTCTCAACTCGAACCCCCTCCGGTGGTGAGAGGGACGGGGCAGAGGACGCGGGCCTTCATGTCGAATGACTCACACCCACTCCACAGCACTCCAAGGCCGCAGCAGGAAGAGGATTTTCATCCAGGGTGAAAAAAAACCGTGCTCGGATTTAAACATTTTTTTTGTTGATTTTTTTTCCGACAGTCTTTTTCTTTTCCAAACATCAGCAATGAGGGGGGGTGGGCAACGGGGGCCAGATCCGTTTCTGGTTTTCACTCCAACTTCTGGCCTTAATTACTTAATTAGCCATAACATTTACACCGTCTGGCATTTCAGCTACACTTCTTGTTTTCTTGCATGAATGGCAGCCGAAGACTGTTCTTGTGTCCCCATATGAAACGCTTTACTGTGCTCTAATCTACAAATGAACCAGTGGTGGTGTATCGAGCCAGTTAGCTCATTTAGCCACCAGGGTAACTGGTGGAAACAAAGACCTGAAAACACATCAGCCTCTCCAGGACTGGAACTGCCCACCCCTGCTGTTGGATATACTGTATATGCACACCTGAGTTTGCATTTATTTTAAAATATTTGATATATTTAATAAGCCATATTTAATCAGTGTTAGGTGATGGTGAGGTCCATGGAGGACTGCTTTTTTTATCTGCTGGATGTACTCATCTCTTTAACGAGGTGAATCCCCCCCTGTGTTCAGAAAACTAGAAACATGACCCCAGCCCTCGGTCAATAGAAGACTAGATAAATAAAAGCGGACGTCTTTACACCTGGAACACTTCCAGCAATAATGCACCTATCCGCCTTGCAGTATTTGCATGCCATTTCCATAACGATAATATCTATTTAAAAATGCACTTAGACTGTGAATATTTGTACCCTAAATTAGGGCAGATTATGAACATGAAGATGATTGTTTACTTTAGTAATCATTGTGTATTATCTCTGGGGGTAAGTCTTGTAAAGAAAGAGAAGCACGGCTGGCAGGGTAAGCTCAGTAAAAGCGTGAGAAATGCGGGAGCTTTTGAAGCGCTGCGTTGTGATCGTAGCCCAGCGAGCGTCTTTGTGCGGTCTTCTCTCGCTCTCCCCAAGCTTTTTAATTTGCGTTGCCATAATTTCATGTTAATAGGTCATTTGTTCATCTTTAATTCACATTAGGAGCAGAACACTGTTCCAGGCAAGAATTAAACCGGTAGGATTTTCTTTTGGTTGATTTTCACACGCCAGGGAATTGGCTTCAGCTGCTCTGCTGGTGAGCGAAGTTCTCAGAAGTGTGTGAGGGGTGTAAATAATTCACTTTACCTTTGTTTAGCCAGATATTTTTATTTTTTATTTTTTAAAGCTGTATTCCATTAATAGACTAGCGTCATTTGCTGTTCACCTCTGCAATCTGTCTAGATTAACTACGTCCAGGATTTTTGATTTCCAAAGAATTGTCTATTTCTAGCTTATAAATCATGGTTAATTTCATTTATTGACCCATTTGTAACCTGGATGTCACATAATGTTTCACAAATGGACGTTTTCCAGAGGGAATGAAGAAAACTAATTTGGGCCTTTGGGGGAAAGGTCAACTGAGCATTCTGGCCCTGTGAAATATATTACTTCATCATATATGCAACTGAGTCTGGCCCTTTAAAAAATAGATCCTTATAAATGCACTTTTGCCCGCGGTCATTTTTACAAAGATCCCCAGTCCCATGGTGTTTTCAGGGGAAAGAGAAAGAACCAAAAGACACTTTTCTTCTAGCCAAAATTTTAGCATTCATTGGTCAGTGCCACAAAATCAGATTTTTTGAGAACAGGCTTTGGGGAAGAAACCACTTCAGGGGCAGTCGATTGCCACTGAGTGACTTATGTGAAACTGCACTTAAAATGCATTACCTTAATGTAATAATCCACGAGTGCTCATTTGGTGGAACGGCCGTACATTGTGGGCTGAACTAATGCCAGATGAAGAGCTGCAGTCGGCGATGAAATCACTTCATCAGTTTGGACGACAGCAGACAGAGTCACCGTTTAAATACTCATCGCAGAGACAGTAATGTTTTCTTACGGAGTGCAGCAAAAATAATAAAAATAAAGCTGAGGGCGAGAAGCAAGCCCTCAGTCGGGCAAAACAGAGAACGGAGGAAGAATATCCTCACCTTCCTCATCTCAAGGAATTTTTTAAATTTAAACAGAAAGTATGTTGACAAAGATTTTGTGGGAGATCTGCAGTGCAGAGAGAGACAATCTTTTTAGTGAGTGAATTAATTTTGTCTTAAGCAGATACCATGGATACTGTAACGGCAGTGAAATAAATTAACGTATAATTAAAATTGCTGTTCTCTTGCAGTATTAAATTACTGGTAGGTAAGGAGTATCTGACAATTTTTTTCCTTTAAATTCTTTAAATTTTTATTCTTCCTTTTCTATTTACCTATTACCATTGCTTACCAAGACCTTGTTGCATGAAGTTTACTGCCATCCTTAAATAAACCAAATATAAAATGTATAAAAAGGAATAGTGTAGAATTTATCCATTTAATTCGACAAAACCTAGCACACAATAGGGCTGGCAGGTAATGTGCTGTTGGCCTGTGAACCAGTCCCCGTATACCACCATAATGTTTACACCAACACACATCATACTCTCAAGGTTCTTGGCAGAATGCATTTGTCATTTCAACTCTTTAGATACAGGGATGGCTGTATTTGATGTTTTGAAAAAAAAAAGAAAAAAAAAAGAACAAGGACATCAAAAAGACGGGTTCTGTATTTATAAATCCATTTGGTGAAGGATGTTTCCCCATCTCAGTGGACGCACTTATAACGGAGCAACAACAAGAGATAACCTTTATTTATTTATTTAGAGAAAACCTGAACTGAATTTAGGGACTGAAATAAGTAATGTAATGAGTTCTGTACAGAAAAAATAAATGGGAAAAATAGTCAGATGGAAGTCTGTGCTCGAAGTACCACGTATCAGACAGATAAAAACAAAATTTCCAGGAAATGACAGGACTCTTTAGGAAAATGTTTCTTCTGAAAAAGCACATTATTTGTTTGTTTTTTATTTCTACATACCACGCATTACTGTTTCCATAACCCGGCTTTGCTGGGTGGACATGTTCCTTTCCCTAAATCAGGACATTTGCAGAAACAATTCTGGGGAATGTGGTTATTTTTTAACAGAGTCCATTGTTGTCATTATCCTCTTGATATTTAGAGGTAAATTAACTTCATTGCAATATGCAGATGATTCCGATTGATGTGTGAATCGCTGTCTGATCCAAAGAGGGACACTGGTTATTATTGGTAAATGGAGTACTGACTGGGTGAGAGAGAGAGCCAGAAAGAGAGAGAGAGAGAGACAGAGAGAGAGAGAGAAAGAGAGAGATTACAGAAACACTCAACATGGTCACATGGAGACACACACACGCACACAGACAGAGAGCTTTGGACCTTGTGCTCTGCAGATATATATATATATATATATATATTATGTGTTATTGAGAATGTGAGCATGCGTGAGTGTGTGTGTGTGTGTTTGTGTGTGTGTGTGTGCGCGCACGCCTTACATATTAAAACTGGTACAGTGAGTACTGCTAATCCCCAACCCTAAGCTTAGACATTAATAACACTCCTGCGTTCAATACTCCAAAAGTCCAAGGTGCCTGTTGGTGAGCACTTCCCTCAAGCAGCCAGTAGGGGGTGCAAGCATGACTCCACAGTGGACTGTGACATCATCATCTGAGATTCCACGTAAGATCACAATGGGCCCTTCCACCTGTGTCATTCTGAATGCACTCATCATGAGGTGCAGTTATAAATGCTTAATAAGCGCTTATTAACAGCTAATAAATAATCAGCTGCGGACAGTACGTCGACAGAAATGTTTATAAGTAAACATGTTCGCGTAATTAGCCAGGGAGGCCACTGTTGAGAGGAGCACGTACAGCAAATTGCAGCAGCACATATTGTGCGTAGGCTCAAATGAATTCCTCAATATGGAAACCCCAGGCTTCCGTGGCGCACTGTAATAACAGCAAATAGATTTCCAGGCTGGTCTAATGCCAAACCTGCACTTGCGAGCACAGGAATTGCGCGGCAGATATCGAACAGCAAATGCAGCATTACTAAGTCATTAGCTGACGCGTTGTCTCCCTTTTGTCCCCTCGATGTGTTGTGGCTGTGTGTCACGCCCCACCAACGCGTGTCACGCGCGTGTGCTATCAGGGGGAATGATGTGAAACATTATCCTGCTGTACGTCCGCTGACATTTCTATGACCGACATCTTTTTTTAATGCGCTTTTTAATTTCCCCGGCACGGGAAAAGACAGTAAAAGCTCCGTTAAAAGGATTGAATGGGTCATAACAAAGGAAGAGCCTCTTTTTAATAGGTGTGATATTACCGACTGGCTCGGCCGAAGCCACTTCACTTGCGGCGCGGTGCGCGCTCCATTTAAGGGAAATGTGCGGGCATTAGACATGCGATAAGGTTACTCAGTCCGGTGGCGTGCCTCTCCCCTGACCCCCCCCGCCCCCCCACCCTCCACCTCCCCACCCACACCTTCAGTCTTCACAGTCTTCAGATCACCGCTGATGTCCGAGACCCTGCTAGCACCCCTCCCCCCACACCCCCCTCTGCCCCCCCCCCTCCATAGTGCAGGGATTGAAATCCCCCCTCCCCCCCCCCCCCTTCAGTCTTCCCAGTCTTCAGATCACCGCTGATGTCCGAGACCCTGCTAGCACCCCTCCCTCACAACCCCCACCCCCCCACCCCCCTCCATGGTCCAGGAATTGAAACCCCCCCCCCCCCTTCTTCCTCGCCCCCCCCCCCCCCCCCCCCAGCTTCCCTTCCAACAGCAGTGTTTCTTTTTAGTGTGAGTGCCTTTATTTGATGTGAACACAATCACGTTCGGTGACCTGTGAAAGGATAGAGGTGGGGGGGGGGGAGCTGCTGGCTTGTGACCGGAGCGCGTGTGTGTGTGTGTGTGTATAGGCTGAGGTGGGGGTGGAGGGGGGGGGGTGTGTGTAATGGACAGCCCCCTCCCGCAAGGTCACAGGGGACAATGCAACCCGAGAGGCGGAACACTTCGTTTCCGTGCCGACACGAGCCGGGGAGAGGGGAGTGGTGTGGGGGTGTCAGAATGCTTCCTACGGAGGTCAGATTCCCTGGAGGGAGGGGGGCGAGGGGGGGGGAAGCAGGGGTGGGGTGTGCCCCGGAGATTGATCTGCACACGATTTTGAGCGCCGAATCCCCCTCTTCCCTCACCCCTTATGCCCCACACACCCGTCCTGCCCTGCCCCCCACCCCCCGGCAGTGACACCGCACACTGCTGTTTATTAAAGTGCCATTGATTGTTTCGGTTACCCACGCAGTTGGGCCCGGGCGACTCCATGCCGTTCGGCAGAAAGGCCTCACGCAGCTGCTGAGGGCTGGCGTGCCGTCTGACCAGCGGCGGGGTGGCGTGCCGTCTGACCAGCAGAGGGCTGGCGTGCCGTCTGACCAGCGGAGGGCTGGCGTGCCGTCTGACCGGCGGAGGGCTGGCGTGCCGTCTGACCGGCGGAGGGCTGGCGTGCCGTCTGACCGGCGGAGAGCTGGCGTGCCGTGTGACCAGCGGAGGGCTGGCGTGCCGTCTGACCAGCGGAGGGCTGGCGTGCCGTGTGACCGGCGGAGAGCTGGCGTGCCGTGTGACCAGCGGAGGGCTGGCGTGCCGTCTGACCAGCGGAGGGCTGGCGTGCCGTCTGACCAGCGGAGGGCTGGCGTGCCGTCTGACCAGCGGAGGGCTGGCGTGCTGTCTGACCAGCGGAGGGCTCTTTCCTTATTTTACTCCTGCTTTATCTGGGCAACACCACGGCGAATGAGTGACACACGGCGGGGGGGGGGCGGGGGTCGAGGCTCCCGATTGGTTTACAGCCCAGACAGCCTTAAAACGGTAACTACCCCCACCCCCACCCCCTACCCCCTACCCCTGCACTACACCTCACTAAACCCAATTGAATCACAACACATATAACCTCCCGCGAGAAATGAAAAATCGTCGATCAGCAGTCCAGAAACTTTTTTCTCCATTAGAAGATCATATTTTTTTGTGGTTTGTGTGTGTGTGTGTGCGTGTGTGCGTGTGCGTGTGTGTCATGCTCACGGTCCAAGCGCGAGACGGAAATGCGTGCGTTACTACGGTAACGAGGGGGTGGAACCGGCACAGGTTATCGTCGTGGCGAAGGATCAAGAGCAGTGGCGAGCGTGCTTTAACCTCCGGAATTTTTAAGCTTCCAAAAACCGCGCGCGCAAATCATCAGCCGCGCCGCCGCAAGCGTTCGGGTTCAGGCGACAGCCGAGCCGTTCAGAAACGTATCAGTGTCTTTAGACGTCTCTCTTCCTGTCAAATTACACCCTGGATGTGCGTCTGTCTCCGTAATTACCGGGCCTTTCAAGCAGCCGAACAGACACGACACACAAAAGAGAGACCCGTCTGTGAAAAGGGAATAAAACGCGTGTTTCAATCAGGGAGGAAGAGTTACGCTCCTCCACGCGCCGCGACGGCGGAAACAATAGCAGAGCGAGACATAGCGGCGCAAGTTTCCCGTCTGAAATCTCGGCAAAAAAAGTAGAACGGAAACGCGCCAAGTGACACCTCTGTAGTTTAAAAATTAGCTTGAGTGAAAGTTACAAACAAGAAGTTCTGGTAAAAAAAAAAAAAAAAAAAAAAAGTTTTAGCGATGACAGATTTTTATAATCGTGTTTTTTTGCCACGAAAATGCAGCGCTGTAACTGTGCCATTCTCAGACAACGCAGGAACAGACTGCGAGACAGGTTGCTGGGAGGTTCATTACCTGAAAATTATAATCATAAAATAATCTGCATGAATTTTCCACATGCCTGCATTTTTGTTATGTTTTGGCTGCTGACATGTAAGTCACACAATTTTTCAGGAGAAATGACGCTGTAGTACCGATTCTGTGTAAATTTCAGGAGAGTCACAACACTCTGTTCCAATTTCAGTCCAATCCAGGAATAAAAGTGTGTCTTATCCTGTGTACATAATGCAGCCTGTTGATTTGATGTATAACAGTAGGAAATTACTCCTGTGCTTAAAGTATACAATATTATATATGACATACTCCAGGGTTTACGTGATCGGGGATGGCTAAGAAGGCCCAAACCCATTTTAGTATTTCACACAAACTTCGGCTCATAAATAAAGAGAAAAGAAATCACTAAAATATTGAAATTGAAAAATTGAAAATATTGAAAAATGCTTGTACCCCACGTGGGTTGTTTAATTAGCCCATGCATTTGCATGACCTGACATTTAACATCAAAGCAACATTTTTTTGACAGAATGGCACCAGCAGACTGCTCTGGGTTGGCGGGTTGTTGGGATCTGATCCAGTGCACATTGTTCTGGGTTAACGGACAGTTGGGATCTGATCCACAGCAGACTGCTCTGGGTTAGTGGGTTGTTGGGATCTGATCCACAGCAGTCTGCTCTGGGTTGGCGGGTTGTTGGGATCTGATCCACTGCAGTCTGCTCTGGGTTAGCGGGATGTTGGGATCTGATCCAGTGTACATTGTTCTGGGTTAACGGACAGTTGGGATCTGATCCACAGCAGACTGTTCTGGGTTGGCGGGTTGTTGGGATCTGATCCACTACAGACTGCTCTGGGTTGGCGGGTTGTTGGGATCTGATCCACTACAGACTGCTCTGGGTTGGCGGGTTGTTGGGATCTGATCCACAGCAGACTGTTCTGGGTTGGCGGGTTGTTGGGATCTGATCCACTACAGACTGCTCTGGGTTGGCGGGTTGTTGGGATCTGATCCACTACAGACTGCTCTGGGTTAGCGGGTTTAAGGGATCTGATCCACTGGAGTAAGCTGCTGTCGTGGAGCTCGGGGTAATTAGTGGAAAGGAAAACCAGCACCCACGCCCCCGGGGAAGGGAACTACCCGCTCCTCATGTGTAATGTGCGTATGCAACTGCGGTGCAGCATCATCTCTGGAGCAGTCACAGTTCGCCTCAGAGGAGATAATCAAACAGCCCAGAAAACATCACTCACCGCGGGATGGGCTGACAGACGGCTCTGTCTCTGAATCCAGGGAAACACACGGTACTGAGATTCAACAGAATCAGAGATCTATGGGAAATGCTCAGCGTGATTCAGAGCTGCGAGAAAAACAACAGATGAGCACGCACAAGCACATGTGCACACACAAACGCACACACACGGACACGCACACACACCCTCTCACAAGCAGATGCACACACACAAACACACCCCTCTCTCTCTCTCTCTCTCTCTCCCCCTCTCTCTCTCTCTCTCTCAATTCAATTTTCAATTTAAGTTGCTTTATTGGCATGAAATACAGACATATTTATTGCCAAAGCATACATATATAATATGTAAAATAAGAGTAATATTAAAATAATAATGATAAATGTAACAATATATACAAATAACAGCATATACAATAACAGCAACAGAAGTAAATCAATAAGTATGTACAAAGTATGTACTCTCTCTCTCTCTCTCTCCTGTCCATACAGGCCTCCCTCTCTCTCTCTCCCCCCCCCACTCTCTCTCTCTCTCTCTCTCTCCTGTCGATACAGGCCCCTCTCTCTCTCTCTCTCTCTCTCTCTCTCCTGTCGATACAGGCCCCTCTCTCTCTCTCTCTCTCTCTCTCTCCTGTCAATACAGGCCTCCCTCTCTCTCTCTCCCCCCCACTCTCTCTCTCTCTCTCTCTCTCTCCTGTCGATACAGGCCTCCCTCTCTCTCTCGCAATATCCATCATAAAGAGAGTCTGAGCCGCTGGCGATCGCCGTCTCTCCTCGCCGCCGTGCCCATTAGCGCCGTCAGAACTCCCCCTGAAGGGGCCCGCGGCTCAGCGTTAGAGCCCAGCATTAGGGGCTCAGCGTTAGAGACGCTCGTCTCGTCGTTAGCCGCCGCGCGGAGGTCCGTTCCGCTCTTTCAGCCGGCCGTCTGCCGGTAACTGAACTGTTCTTCACGGGGTCCGTGAACGTTTGAGAGCCGAAAGAAGGAGCGTTGAGTTCTCCCCGCTGGTGCAGACTGGCGTTAGCCGCGGGGGGGGGGCTGCGGTGGACCGGCGGAGAGAGGATCGCCCCGAGTTCCCTCGCTAGCAATGAGGACGTACGCTGGCTAATTAGCCCGTTAGCGCTGCTAAAAAGCGTGTAATCTCAAAAAAAGAGTGGGATTTCGCAGGGGCAGGCCCTCCTGGAAGTCAGCGATCAGATGAAGTTCCGTAGAGAAGCAGGGTTAGGAGAGTAAATGGTGGAGCTCCCACAGGTGGTTTTTTTTGGCTTCACGTTGTGTGGTACAGGAAACAGGAAACCCCCCCCCCCCCCCCCCCCCCCCCCCCCCCAGTTTGACTGGTTTACTCTAGCTGTGCTTGTCACTTTGTGCATTCACACCTCAATCAATCAGTCTGTCAAGCAAACGGGGAGTCAATCAAGCAACCATTGAACATCATTAAGCTATCAATGAATATATCAATAAAGCAATAATTTACGTGACCAATTAAGCAATTAAACGAGCAAGCAATCCATTAATCAGTCAAGCCTCGTTTTTTTTTGTATCGAGCCATTTACCTACAAACAAGTTGTCACACAGTGGTTTGCAGGTGGTTTGGTGACTACAGAATCATCTCAGTCTAAACTGAGAGAACACCACAACTCAAGCTGGGTATATATGAATTTATTTAAGTATTTTGATTACATGCAACAGTTAGGCTGGGGGAAAGGCTTGAAAGGTAAACTCCTGAGCCTTGGATTAAAAGCCAAAACATTATCTTTTTCTCATGTGACCGAGGTGAAGTTCATTCCAAAGCCACATTCCATTTTTATTCAGTTATTTTTTATAGAGTAATTGTATAGAGTAAACAGGTTGGCATTGCCACACCGCATTCAACAGCATGAGCAGGGCTGCCCAATCCTGTTCCTGGAAATCTACCATCCTGTAGGTTTTCACTCCAACTCTAACATAGCACACCACATTCAAAAGCTAGAGATCTCATTGAGCTGCTCATTAGTAGAATCAAGTGTGCCAAATTAGCATTGAACTGAGAAGCTACAGGATGGTAGATCTCCCGAAACAGGGATGGGCAGTCCTGCTATAGGGAATATTAATATTATTGTAAGATGATACAGTAAGAAGTTTCAGTCCATGAATCCCATTACATGTACCCTGCATTTGCTAATGTATATACTTGGCATTACTGTGTATTAAATTGTTTGGATCTTTGTAGTTGCTGAAAAGTAATAATACTGTATCTCACAATACTGTTCCTAAAAGTAACTTCTACTTTTGGAAAGGGAAGGGCTGAAAGGATGAATATACTCTGGAGATTGTCCCTTGAAAGAACATAATAGATTTGTCTCTGATTTATTCAGAATCTCTGTACAACACGCTAACAGATGCTATGTTAAACTAACAGGCTTGTAAGGTCTCAGACCTGTAGGATATTATTTCACTTATTGCGCTGCCTTGATTCTCATAGTCAGTTTTGTCTCCGGGGATTTCATAAACACTTGTTAGCGTTTTGTAATCTCCATCTGTTTATCTAAAGTATTCTTGTATGTATGTACACCATTGGGGCAAACATCCTTGCTGGTCTTAGTGTTAATAATTTCTCTTATCTTCCTCCACCTCTTATCTCTACACCCCCGCTAAGTTCCTGGAATGTAATTGTGCTCAAATTTGCGACCAGTGAAGCTATCAGTAAACCGAAACTGCTATGTCCACATCTGAAAAAAATCTTTGTGTTTTTGTTGAACACAAAATCCCCTCCCAATTTTTAATTCATTGAGCCTCGTTCATAACCTCGTTCATAACCTCGTCCATTTACTTTATTGATCACCTATTTGCTTTTCAATTAGCTTTTTGTAACCTTGGCACGCATATTTGCTAACACATTTCCCTCCAAAAATATATCTTATACATAAAGTATTACAAATATGTATAGAAGATACTTGCATTATTTTTACAGTAATTTACATGAATTTATCAGGTGCTTTTTATTTTTAACTCTCCTGTAAGGATTAATTTATCCACTGTGGAACCTGCTGTCTCCTTGTACTTTCTTTTTCTTTTAATTCTGGAATGAATTTACATTGAATGTTGGGGATAAATTATATTAATTTAACACCACTCTGCCTTCACTCTACATAGTCTGTGTTAATTAAATTCAGATTTTTATTATAGATAGCATGTCCAAAGTATTAACGCTGCGCCCGTATCACCAGAGTATGTCTTAGCGTTGTAATAATTCACTAGAGCACATCTTGACTGTCAGGCCTGTGTGCATTAGTCATGTCTGTCATTTTTACATGTCAAGGTCTGCACTCATTTCTTGCCAGAACATTATTATTATTTTTTGGACTAATCCAGCACAAATCAACATGCCTGTGGGCTGAATTCATTCTGCTTTTTTTCAGAACTACCTGATCTTCAAAATAATAATAATAATAATAATAATAATAATAATAATAAGCTCAGACACTGTTTCATGAACAGTGGAAGACTGACGCTTCGACGCCAAAGTTTTTTGACTCTGAGGAAGACGTCGTCGATGTCATAACATCAGCCTCCCCTGTTCTTCAAATAGTGTCTTTTGCTCCAGGGTTACTTATTTCGGGGCTAGTCTTTGTGAAGTAAGGCTTTCTCTATAGGATAGAGAGGCACTGGGTTTGGGAAGTTTTGGGTTTTGGGGTCAGCTCGGATCCCAGGTGGGGGAATGCTGTCCTGTCCTTCAGCGAGGCACCTTACCTGAACCGTTTCAGTAAAAATATCCACCTGGATTAAATGGACCGTGCGTAGAGAATTTAAGCCATTTAAGTTGCTCTGGATTGGAGCATCTGCTAAAACGGCTAAGATTTAATGTAAATTAATACACGTGTTTGCTTTTTATTTAATAACAAAATGTCTTCCTTGTGGTTTGTGTCATTCCGGTTCTATTTCCTGTAAACGCTTTATAAAATTATGGAGTAAAAGTACACTGGTCACCCCAGATTCAGGTCACTTTGGGATGTGACTGCCATGAAAAATGCAAGTTGCCGTAGCGTCGCACATATCAGATGTCCTTGGCATGCCGACAGAGATCACAGGTGTATTTTCATGGAAATGCATCGCGTAAATGTATTGCTTAAAAATGATGATAGGTATTAATATTATTGATAGCACGCCATTAAAAGTGAAAGCCTAAAAAAAAAAAAAAAGGATCTCAGCAATATCTAATGAGGTCATGCAAAATCAGTTTTGGAAAGGTGGACACTCACAGAAATGTGCCTACTGAACAGTAAGTGACCTCAGTCTTTAGTTCATCTAGTTTGTGTGTGTGTGTGTGTGTGTGTGTGTGTTTGAGAGAGAGAGAGCGAGAGTGTGAGAGTTTGAGTGAGTGAGAGAGAGAGAGAGAGCCAGAGTGAGAGATTACAAAAACACTCAACATGGTTATTTTTAATATCGAAATGGAAAAAGTTGATACTTCCTTCGCACTAGTTTGTTGTGATTTTGTTTGCTGGTATGCATGTTATTATAAGGTGGAAGTAGAAGGCTGATTGGCTAGCTCCTATTTCCAGTCCATTTGTCCATTTGGGGACACACTGAGTCGGTCAGACCGCAGGCACTCCAGTGACCAGCAGGGGTCGCTAAGTGATGAATCTGCCAATGAATCTTGTCTATTAGCCCATAGATTGTGAAATGGTTTCTTTCAATATGATGCAAGGTTTGCATTTATGTAAGGATAGTTATTTTCCAATAGCATCAATTTTTCCCTTTTCAGTTAATTTGATTTGTGTTTGCTGCGTGTTGTCATGACATTATAATGCTGCCATTTTCCTCTTCTCTCTGGACTCTGGCCAGGGTCAGGTGGCAAATATCTGCCCTGAGTCACAGTTACTGTGGCCACGAAACATAAAAAAACACAGATCATTTTGCATATAATTAATTGGCTGTCTTTTGTTTTGACGGTTTAGGTTGTCGACATAATCGTTTTTTTCCCCCATCAGTTTTCATCTTTTAATCTTTTAATATCTCTTTTGAGCATAACTAATTATTATCGCTCGGTTTGTGCAGTGGGATGACTGAGATCTTTCTGCTAATACCGTAGCCAAGGGAGATGTGCTCAGTTTAACTGGATTGATTTGACTGCAGAGATATTCTCAGAATTCTTCTGTGTGCTGCCGCGTAGCACACACAAGATAATAGTCATAATCCTAATAGTTATTCTGTGTGCTACAATGAGTCTATTTGCCCACGTAGCCTTTTAATGGAATTTCTGCAATTGAATTTTCAACAAGATGTTAGAGTCTTTTCTGCTGTATATCTCCCCAATTTTTTTTTTGTTCATATTGGCAAGATTGAATCCAGACATTAATATTCCGCTCTCAGAGAAAATGTACACAGCAAAATTCAAATCCTAGTGTTAACAGTGTTTGTGAGTCCCAGAAGAATCAGATGTACTTACCATAGGAGGAAAATGCACTCCGTCAGTGTAAAATGTACTCTACCAGAGTGATTTAACACTGAACATTTTACTCTGTGTTATTTAATTTGTTCTTGGTTCTAAGGGGCAATGAAAGCTATGTTAATGTGAAGAGCTACAGGTATGGGCACTTGGCTTTGTTGCTCTTGTTGTGTTGTTTTTATGGGTTGTTGTTCTGAGTTACTTTGGGGTGTTTTGGTTGTGTGTAGTTTTGGGGTGTTGTTGTGTGTCGTTTTGAGGAGTGTTGTTTTGTGGGTCGTTGTTGTGTGTTGTTTTGTGGGGTGTTGTTGTGTGTTGTTTTGTGGGGTGTTGTTGTGTGTTGTTTTGTGGGGTGTTGTTGTGCGCTGTTCTTGTGGGGTGTTATGTGTTGTTTTGTGGGGTGTTGTGGTTGTGTGTAGTTTTGGGGTGTTGTTGTTGTGTTGTTTTGTGGGGTGTTGTGTGTTGTTTTGTGGGTTGTTGTTGTGTGTTGTTTTGTGGGGTGTTGTTGTGGGTTGTTGTTGTGTGTTGTTTTGGGGGTTGTTGTTGTGTGTTGTTGTTGTTGGTGTTGTTGTTGTGTGTTGTTTTTGTGGGGTGTTGTTGTTGTGTGTTGTTTTTGTGGGTTGTTGTGCGTAGTTTTGGGGTGTTGGTGTTGGCGTTGTTTTTGTGGGGTGTTGTTGTTGTGTGTTGTTTTTGTGGGTTGTTGTGCGTAGTTTTGGGATGTTGTTGTTGTGTTGTTTTGTGGGTTGTTGCCGTCAGGAGGGAACCCAGGGGAGCTTGCCTTCATGGGCAGAAGCGCAGAGCTGTTTGGTCGGTGAGCCGCGTTCTGCAACCAGCTGCAAACCTCCTCTGTGGCTCCAGGCACTCTTATGCAGTAACAGCAAGCCAGCGTATCTCCAGATGCTTTCATTGTTCGCACCCTGGCAGTGCAAATTTGCAGGATTTGTCTGTGCGTGCGTGTGCATTTGCGCGTGTGTACGGGCGCATGTGCGTGATTTATTTATTTATTTAGGATCCCCATTAGCAATACACAGTGTGCAGCTAATCTTCCTGGGGTCCGTGCATATATGTGTGCGTGCATGCGTGTGTGAATGCAGGAGTGCATGCCTGCTTGTGTGTGTGTGTGTGTGTTTATTGTGTGTGTGTATATGTGCTTGTGCGTGTGTGTGTATGCGTGCCTGTGCGTGTGTGTTTATGCGTGCTTGTGAGTGTGTGTGTATGTGTGTGTGTGTTTGTAGCTAAATAAATGCATTGGTTATTCCAATCATGCTGTACCCATATGACTGAGTACAGAAGCATATTCATGAACAGACTCTGCACTGGAGATTATTCCAGCACCTAATAATAGAACGCTGTTGAAAGCATTTCAAAACATCACAAAATAGCAAAATAATGTAGTGCTGGAGGATTGCAATTCTTTAATAATATTTAGGACCTGGGTATTAAATATATATATATATATATATATACATATATATATATATATATATATATATATATATTTCAGTATATTCCATATTTCTTTTACAAGTTATTGTAATTCTATGTGTTTGTCATACAACTAGGAATGCCCAATCATTCAAGCTATCGATAACAGAATCAAGCTATCGATAATGTCTCCTGTTCCAGGCGAACTGCCTGCGCTACAGAGCATGCAATGAAGGACATTTTTGGTGTTCAGGGACTAAATCCAAGCTGTTGCAAGCGATTCTGAACTCGGTGTGGTGTATCTATGCTTGTTGTCACCAAAAAAAAAAAACAATATAAATTTTGTCTTACTTTTGACAGTCACCTCCGTTAAGGGTAATCAGTTACCACAACTCAACTCGAGTCTGACAGCAGCCAAGAAACAAGTGAAAGTATTTACTAAAAAACACACAACAACTGTGTTCCCACTCCCGCCCCCCCCCCCCTCCCACACCCCCCCCCCCCCCTCCCCACCGTATTGTGACATCCGTCAAACCCCCACAGGCCTCCGGGGCCTGTCGTTCCTGACGCATTCAAAATGGCAGCCGACAGACGTGTTTCTTTACTCCACGCAATCAGCCCCCCCCCCCAACCCCCACCCCCCACCCACCCCCTGCCGCGATGGCCCCAGGTCCAATCTGAATACAGTCGTCTCCTGATAGCCACCCGGGACCCAGTCTTGTTGCTTCTAATTGTCGCGTTAGCCCGGAGCGCAGAGAACGCCGGCGTAGCGTTCAGACGAGCGGTTCGCTAACGAAAACCCTGCTATTACCATGACGCCGCTAACGGGCTATTACCGCCACTCTGCTAACGGGCTCTCTTCAGCGCTGATAAAAATCAGAGGTGCGCCCCGGCTGAGTCCGCCTAAGTGAGACTGAGCCCTGCAACTCAATATATGCAAATTACCCACCGTGACAAAAAAAAACCCTTAAACGGTGACTCTCTCTCCCTCTCTCCCTCTCTCTCTCTCTCCCTCTCACTCTCTTCTCCCCCTCGCACGCTCTCTCTCTCTCTCTCTCCCTCTCACTCTCTTCTCCCCCTCGCACGCTCTCTCTCTCTCTCCCTCTCACTCTCTCTCTCTCTCTCTCTCCCTCTCCCTCGCACGCTCGCTCTCTCTCTCTCTCTCTCCCTCTCTCTCTCTCTCCCTCTCACTCTCTCTCCCCCTCGCGCTCTCTCTCTCTCTCTCTCCGCGTGCACTAGCTCTTTGATTAAGCGGTGCGTTGATTGAGAGGACGAGCGCCTCATATACGGCACCCTTTGTCCTCGTTTTGCGATCGCGGCGATAGCACCGATCGTGCGATGATGATCTCCCCCCTGCCCCCCACCCCGCTACAGATTTGAATCATTTCCTGCTTTTTTTCAGTGGCGGAAATTCAGGAGGGCGATCGGGGCGGGGGGAAAGAGAACGGGGCGGGGGAAAGGGCGAGGTGGTGAGGAACGCGGGCGAACCGAAACTCGTCTGAGCTGTTAATTACGCGGGCTCGGACCGTAACCGGGCAAGGGGAGCCCGCGGAGGAGAGGAGGCGCGGTGGGGAGGAGGCGCGGAGGAGAGGAGGCGCGGAGGAGAGGAGGCGTGTCGCACGCCGCGTTCAGGCAGCTGTTCGCGGCACGGCGCAGTTAGCGTCTCTTATCTCCTCCTCTCCGCGCCTCCTCCCCACCGCGCCTCCTCCCCACCGCGCCGGTGCCGAGCGCTAATCTGGGCTCCAGCAAAAGTAATCTGCAGATATCACACATGCTTTAAAAAAAAGAGATGTCCAGTGTTAATTCAACTCATTACATATGAGTCCAATAGTGACCATATGTGAGTTGATTTAACACCGAACAATTTACTGTGTGTTTTAGTGTGCATCCATGCAAGTACACGTGCATGCTTGTGTGTATGCAAGTGAGCATGCTTGTGAATGCATGCAAGTGTGTGTGCATGCGTGCGAGTGCGCATGCATGTGAGTGTGCGTGCATACGAGGGTATGCGTGTGCATGCGAGTGTGCATGAATGTATGTATGTGTGCATGCAAGGGTGTGTATGTGCATGCAAGTGTGCATGCTTGTGTGTGTGCATGTTTGCGAGTGTGCATGCGAGGGTGTGAATGCATGTATGTGTATATGCATGTGTGCGAGTGTGTGTGCATGCAAGCCTGTGTGTGCGTGCAAGCCTGTGTGTGCGTGCAAACCTGTGTGTGCGTGCAAGCCTGTGTGTGCGTGCAAGCCTGTGTGTGCGTGCAGCAGACTGAGCTTCAGGGTAAAGGGGATTTGTGTCACACAGCATTTAAATCATCTTAGATCTCAGCATTCCAAGTCATCCTGAGACACAAACAGAAAAAAACAAAACTTTATTTGGTTTTTGTGAGCTTAATAGAGGGACATCTCATCTCGGAAATGTTCATTTCACACACATGCACACGCGCACAATCACACAAGCACATGCACATGATGAACAAGCCAAGCACTCAACAGACTTTGGCCCTCCAGTACATTTTAAATTTGAGATCCTTCTTCTAGACATAATTAGCCACCTGTAACATTACCAACTAGCCAGAGACTTCAGACGGCAATCATTATCGGCTAAAAAACAACTTGCATTCAGTCCTTGCAAAAAAAAAAAAAAGGATTATGAAATATGAACCAATTTTTCATTAATTATGAAGAAGGAGACCCAAGCTCGCGCAAGGGCGCACAGTTGATTGTGCTGTTCTCAGCCGACGGGTTTTCTGAATCTCATTCTGTGCCAGAGTTTGGGTGACTGCTGTCTGCTGTCTGAAGTAGTAGACTCCTCCTCCTCCGACTGCAGGGCTCAGCTGATTGGACATCGGAGAAGTGGGTGACAGAACAGAATTCCAGTGACCCACAGACAGGGCAAATAGGCCAAAAACTGCTAAAACTGGTTAGAAATTGTAAGAAAATGAAATTAATTAAATGAAATTAAATAAAAGGTTGTCATTATTATTTATAATAATAACAACAACAACAATAGTAATAATAGTAATAATAATAATAATAAGAAGAAGAAGAAGAAGAAGAAGAAGAAGTTTAAAAAAAAAAGTTATTTATTTATTTTTTTTAACAAACATGTGTTTCTGCTTCTGAGAGAGTTCTTTGTGAGGGTGTTCAATTCTGCAGAGTAGGGACACTCGAATCCGGGCTCCATCGTGACCCTTGACCTGGTCGCAGTCGCCTCCCCAGGAAAAGCGGGGTTTGGCACGCGCGTCTGCAGTCTGTGTCTGGAAGCCGGAGAGAATTAAGCAGGTGCGGGATTAGCGTTCGGTACCGGCTGGCTCTGTGCTCGGCTGATATGGGACAGCGGGTGACCTTCGCGCACCGCCGGCTTCGCGGTATCCGCTTCGCTCAGGTGGAATGCTGTACTGTTTGTGAGTTGACACTGCACTTGGCTTCACACACACAAATGATCATTAACTGTTCCATAGTTATCCGCTTTGAATCCTCTCTGCCGCGGTGCTGCACGGTCAAACTATTGGGAGTTTACGGGTGTGCATTTCATTGATACCGAAAGTGCTAAACTTGAAATTTGTTTGTACAAATCTTCCGCCTTTCCCTAATCAATTTAAACCCCACTAAACAACGTTCAGGCTATGTTTTATCGCCAGTGAGTTGTAGGGTGGTGTTACATGTGATGATTTGAGATTTCATTGGTCAAAAAAAGAAAACCATTCCGCAAATATAGCTTTAAGGACAGGGATGTGGAGAGAGCCTTATCCCAGTCAGTAGCCTAATTCTCATTCTCAAAATGTTATCTCACTGTATCCACGCAGTGCAAGGTTAATAACGTACCGTTTCCCAAAAAAACGAGTAATCCCATTGGCTAGAGGAGCTCAGAAACATTTAAAAAGTGTAAACAAAGAAGCGTCTTTGCTGTAAATGCCACCGGTTGCTTTTCGTGTGACAACCAGATCTCCATGGTTTCAACTCCCACACAGCGAGCTGTTGACATGTCCCAGCGGAAAGCGAGGCATTGTTCTCCGCCAGCAAGGACACGACTCAGTCAACCGTAAAAAGCCTCTACAGTCAGATAAAATGTATTTATACATTGTATTTTAAAGTGCTGTCACATTGTCTTACTATTGAAGTGATAGGTAGCTGATCATTTAGCGAGCAGTTGGCAAAATAACGTCATAATCCAAGATGGTTAACTCCAGAGCAGGCTGCTGGCATAATGCTCTATGTGGTCATTTGGGGACACAGCCATCCTGGACCACACAATTCAGGTTTTAAATGTTTTGTTAATTAAATTTTTTTTTTTTGAAAGACATTCACAGGGAATAAATGGCTTTTTAGATGCTATTGTTCTTGCGCCAGTCCCCCCCAGCTCTGTATAGTGCACACACAAGCTAACAAACTGGTTATACCTGCATGTAAAGCACCAGCGTCCCATCGTAGAAGCCATCAATTGTTTATATTTTTTGAGGGAATCAAAGTGATGCACCCACATTATAAGGCATTTCCTTGGCTTAAAAAAAAAAAACAACTCTGTTAAGGTAAGGTCTTTTATTTACACCGTTTTCACTGACGCGCTTTAGTATATTTCCCACACAGCTTCCCTGTATTGTAAATGTTTGGCAGTTCACAGAGTTCATTCCAGTGGAGTCTATTCAACAGCCAAAAACTCAGGCAAACGCACATGCCTTCAGGTGAGTTTTTGCTAAATGTGTCTGGCAGTTGAGCCATTAAGATAACTGAAGATTTTAAAGACTGCACCGAGAGATTTTCCCCCTTGAGGTTATATGTAACAGTAGGCATATTCATGCTGTATCGCTTTCTTATATAAATGCATTATCAGCTGCCACCCAGCCAGTTTCTGTAAAATATAATTTGACAGCCTACCAGTTGTTTTTTTTATTTTTTTTCCCAGACAGGCTGGAAATTTCAAGCCATTCCAAACTTCACAATATTTCTCTGCAAAATCTACTGAATCAGTATATTATGTAACTACAATCTGTCAGTTTGCGGTCTGCCTGTGTTCAGCGGTGTGTGACTGGGCGGTGTGTTTGTACATGTGAAATATGCGCTTATGTGCAGTATCTCATTTGTAGTATGTGCTTGCTGTACGGTTTATACCTCTGCGTGCCACCTGCAAGGTTACAGGCTAAATTACGCACTAGCCTGCATTTGTTCTGATGTCATCCTGTCCCACTGAACTGGAACCAGCCAAACTGCTGGGGTCCTTTTGGGTTTTTTAATTTATCTCCTGATGTCTCACACATTTTCAGCTGAATTCTGTAGCCTCTGATGGTGGGCTAGGCAGCCATTCACCTTCTCTCTCTTTTTTTTACCTTCCCTCTATCCCCATCTCTGTTTATCTGTCTCTCTACCCCTCTCTTTCTCAACCTCTCTCTTTACCTCCTTCTCTATTACTCTCCCTCTCACTCGCTATCTTTGTCTCTGTCTCCCTCCCTCTTTTGCTCTCTCCCCCACGTCTCTTCATATCTCTCTCTCTCTCTTTCTCTCTTTCTTGTGTGAGTACTTTATTCAGTCCACCTCCAGATATCAGCAATTCAGTATCTTGGAGGGGGGGGGGGGGGGGGGGGGGGGGGGGTGATAATGGACCCGTTAGTTCAGGAGGTCAAGTTGCATCTTATTAGAATCAGTTAGGGGCCTAAACTTCTTTTTCTTTGTGAATAAAAAAATGTTTCGGCCAGTTGTTAGCAGAAATTGTCATGAATTGCGACTCAACAATAAATTAAAATCTTAGGTTTTTCACAAACACAGTTTGACGAGTTCAATCCAAAGTCTACAGTCTAAGGCAGTGGTCTCCAGCCCTGGTCCTGGAGAGCTACAGGGTCTGCTGGTTTTCATAGTGACTCTGTACTTCATGAATCAATTAGAGCAGTTGATTACACAGTTAACTCACCTGGTGTCTTGGGTCTCAATTGGGTGCTGATTTTAAGGTGAAAACAAAAACCAGCAGACCCTGTAGCTCTCCAGGACCAGGGTTGGAGACCACTGCCTTAGACTGTAGACTTTTTTACTCGGGTAATTCCCAGACTTGCCAAACTGTGTTTGTGAAGTAAAGTAATGAACAACTGCATTTCACCTTGAGTGAAAGTTAAGGTCTAGAGACTTTATTGAATCCATAAGCCTGTGTTTTAAAAAAAAACGATGGGAGAATATTCCGTCTCTACAAAAAGCGACGGATTTCCACGCCCACCCCCCCCCCCCCCCCCCCCCCCCCCCGGAGAAGTCTGAAGACCCAGACATCCGCCGTCTGACTCCACGTCCTCCGCGGTCTTTCTTGTTATTGTTGTTTTGTTTTTAATTGGTTGATTTTGTGGGCCATTTGCTCCGTGGTTGCCGGCTAAAACCAAGCCCCCCGTTTTCCGTTCTTTTTTTTTTTTTTTTTTTCCTAATGGGTGCGGTGTTGGGGCCTTCTCGGCTGTCCCGAAAAGGATGTTGCGCATAATGAGTTCCGCATGGCCGGGTTTGGCGGCGCGGCGCAGGTTAATTGAGTCTGGCTCCGGCAGCCTGGCCGCGGGCCCACGAGCTAGCGGCGCGAGCGGCTTCTTACGGCGCCTTGTTTTTAATTAATACGGAAATCTGCCGAGCGCCGCGCCAGACTGACGACCAGCGAAGGCGGCCAGAATAAATAAATAAAATAAACTAAGGAGAAAGAAATGACAGAAGCTGTTGTACCGTAATCCGTGTGCACAAACTCCGCCCCCCCCCCCCCCGACCCCCCCAAAAAAAATGCGGGTGGAATAAGGGGGAGCGGCTAGAAATCGGGGACAGACCGCCAAGCACCGGACTTCAGCCAAAAGCACCGGTCTGGGCGTTCTGTTATGGAAGTGAAAGTACGGACTCCTCTCTCTGCAGAGCAGAGCATTTGCAGTGAATCTAAGTGTACCTAAGGAAACTAGCTTTCTAAGTGACATAATGCCAGTTCCTCTGGATGAGAGCGTCTGGGGGAAAACGCAATATCATGTCACTTGGAGGAGTGGTTATGTGTCTGGCGGGGCGTGTGGTTCAAGGGTACGCCGACTCTGTGTCGTCGGGGGAAACGGCACTTAAGCTCGGCGCTCCAGTAAAACAACCCGCCGTGAACATGGACATCATCTTTAAACGCCGCCGCGGATTCCCAGACTCGAGGTTCGAGGCTCGCCCCGAGCGCGCTCCGCACGGACGTTCAGAGAGCCGAATGTTGAAACTAGGCGCCCGCCACTCGCCGTTGCCGTGACATTTTAATTCAGCACGGGAACACGTGTCAGGCCACAGAGCCGGCCGCTGAGATTTTTAAAACCGAAAGAGCAGACAGGTGCCCGACACATTCCTTCACTCGTTATGTGTGGGGTTTTTTTTTTTTTCTGTTAAAAAAAAGATAGTAATATGTGCACATCCAAACCAGCAGCGCCAGTGCAAGTCAGGATAACAGTGCAGGTACAGCACACAGAGCCAGCATGCTGGATGAGCAGCTCCAAAATAACCCAGCATCTGTACTGGAGGTACAGGCTGGGCCAGGGCTGTGGACAGCCTTATGCTGCATTGTGTGTATGAGTAAGTGTGTGTGTGTGTGTGTGTGTGTGTGTGTGTATGCGTGTGCGCACGTGTGTGTGTTTCGCTGTGCACCTGTGTGTGTGTGTCGTTGCGTGTGTGTGTGTGTGTGTGCGCGCGCACGCACGCGTGTGCGTTTCACTGTGCACCTGTGTGTGTGTGTGTGTGTGCGCACGCGTGTGTGCGTGTGTGTGTTTCACTGTGCACCTGTGTGTGTGTGCGCGGACGCGTGTGTGCGTGTGTGTGTTTCACTGTGCACCTGTGTGTGTGTGCGTTTCACTGTGCACCTGTGTGTGTGTGTGTGTGTGTGCGCACGCGTGTGTGCGTGTGCGTTTCACTGTGCACCTGTGTGTGTGTGTGCGCGCACGCGTGTGTGCGTGTGTGTTTCACTGTGCACCTGTGTGTGTGTGCGTGTGTGTGCGCACGCGTGTGTGCGTGTGTGTGTTTCACTGTGCACCTGTGTGTGTGTCGTTGCGTGTGTGCGTGTGTGTGTGTGTGAGTGTGTTTCACTGTGCACCTGTGTGTGTGTGTGTGTGTGTGTGTGCGCACGCGCGTGTGTGTGCGTGTGTGTGTGTTTCACTGTGCACCTGTGTGTGTGTGTGTGTGTGCGCACGCGTGTGTGCGTGTGTGTGTTTCACTGCGCACCTGCGTGTGTGTGTCGTTGCGTGTGTTTTGGCATTTCTTTTCTTTTGTTAGAGCGGCAGCCTGCAGAGGGCCCTGCTGGTGCCGTGGAGAGGCGGCTGCTGGCCGCTGAAAGTGTCTCATAAACAGCGCAAAAATATGTTTTTCTGAGTTGTTTTGTAATTCCTTTTTTTGATCAATGAAAACAGTCACTTTAAAAAAAAGTTATTTTTCATTTTCTTTTTTATTTTCCGTTTTATTTTTCAGGGTCTCCTGTGTTAAATGTTGCTTTTTATGCTTTCCCAAAAACCCACTGTTTTTTTATTCTCTAAAGCAGCTAAAGAAAAAAAAAACAAAAATAAAAAATACACACACATTACACTCAAAATATCCCCAGATTAGGATGAGAATCTGCTTTCTTCTTTTGTGACGGAAAGACAGTCAGTGCCGGCATTATCGTCCGCTTTGGCAGAAGAGTCTTTTATATAAAAATAAAAAAACTGTGAAAAAAAATCGATAAAAAGACGCCTGGCGTGCTCCATTCTTTTCAGCTCAATGCCAACACCGCAATTTCGCCACAATTATGAACAATCAAACACCTTGTGTGACACATTGTCCGCCGTCCAATCATAATCGAGTGTCTAGCAGGTAGCTGGCTCGCCATTGATTGGTTCTCCTCTGTTCTCTCCGCTGATCGGCGAAATAAAATGAAGTGTGCTGGTCAATCCTAGCGACTAAGTGCAACACTTATCAATGTTTCTGTTTTTTTTTTTACAATGCCGCATTGTTGCTTTCCCACCCATTAGCTATGACTGACTTGCCAGACTGTGCCATTGATTTGGGAGTCTGTTAGCTTGTAAATGCGCCAGCAATCTTTTTTTTCTTTTGTTGGGATTTGGGGTGGGTGAGGGATGGATGGATGGATGGATGGATGGAGGGAGGGAGGGGGGGGGGTGTAGGGGGTGGGGGTTTGGGGGAAGAAATAATTGGCGGTGCCACGTTCTTCGCCTCGCTCAAATCCGAACGTGTGGCTCGCGAGATGCGCGTCGCCGGAGTCACCCTCGTATTTATGCCCGCGCTCCCGTGGCGCTGTTTCTGAAGGACATCCACATTCGTCTCCATTTGTGCCCGGGCATCCCGCTCCGCGCGCGCCGGTCTGAGAGCCTCGCCGAACATCCGGAAGCTTCCGCCGCCCCGCCGAGGCTCCTTTATGACCCACGTGGGCACTTACAGCACCGAGCGTGAATTACTGGACAATAGAGCTGCAGTTGGTATAGAAAATAAATTCTCAATAAAAAATAAAAAAAACAGTTTCTTGCTGTAAGAGCTCTTGGAGAGACAGTAGCTGATACTTTGTTTTGTTGATATAGATTTCATGACAATGTCCTCCTCCGCCTGTGCTTGTTAATCATTGGTTGAGGGGGATCGTTGGACAAGCCTCTCAAAGGGACATTTACTACAGCGTATTAACATTTATATACTGTGGCTGTGATGGAAAATGAAAGGGATAATAGTTTCTTTTTTAATTAATATCTTGTCAGTAATTATGCTAACTAGGAAAACCCTCAGGCTAACTGCTGGTGAGACCTGAGACTGGAACCCAGGGCCATGCAGGATGGGGGTCTGGGTACTGCTAGTGAGGTGTGTGTGTAAGTGTGTGTGTGAGAGAGAGAGTGAGTGTGTGTGTATGCATGTTTCTGTGTGTGTGAGTGTGTGTGCATGTGTTTGTGTGTGAGAGTGTGTTCAGTGCTCTGTGCATTCTGTATTTCAGAGCTCTGTGCTCTGTGCATTCTGTGTTTCAGAGCTCTGTGCATTCTGTGTTTCAGAGCTCTGTGCATTCTGTGTTTCAGAGCTCTGTGCATTCTGTGTTTCAGAGCTCTGTGCATTCTGTGTTTCAGAGCTCTATGCATTCTGTATTTCAGAGCTCTGTGCATTCTGTGTTTCAGTGCTCTGTGCATTGTGTGTTTCAGAGCTCTGTGCATTCTGTGTTTCAGAGCTCTATGCATTCTGTATCTCAGAGCTCTGTGCATTCTGTGTTTCAGTGCTCTGTGCATTGTGTGTTTCAGAGCTCTGTGCATTCTGTGTTTCAGAGCTCTGTGCATTCTGTGTTTCAGAGCTCTGTGCGTTCTGTATTTCGGACAGCGACTGACGATGAATCTTTGTAATGTGCGTGTTGGGGCGCATAACTCAGGCTGATGGTACTTACATTGCGCCAGAACCTCATAAATCTGGGCCGGAGGACTATGAATATGCAGCGGAATCTATCGGTTCCAGCGCACCTCCGCCCCGTCCTCGTCCTCCTCCCCTCCATCGCGGGCATCGCGCTCTTCTGGGAAAACGGGAAAATGAAAACTTTGCGTTAGCCGCCGAGCCGATGTCACGTCTGCGGAGATAATGACGTGGCACCGGGAACACGAACGTGTGTTCCGTTCCAGCGGAACTCTCTTTTTTATTTATTCGTTAACGTAAAGCGAGGTTGTTCTTGGCCGTTGGATCGTTATCGGCGCCTGTGCGCACATTCATCTGATCTACGATCTGTTTCTCTCTCAAGGATAATTATGATCATTTATGGCTCTGCTAATACGATTGCTGTTGAGGGCTCCCGGCTCTCCTGTTTAATCGCTTTATTCAGATTTTTTTTTTCCCCCCTTCCGTGCTTTTGCAGGCTGCTCCACGCGCGTGTGTGTGAGTGTCAATAAAGGATCCTCAAACCTGACTCAGGTAGCTCTTCACAAAACAATAAAAAAAAGGTTGTTGTAGTAAAAGAATTTGCAACATGGGCAGCAGATTGATGGTTAATGACAACAGAGAAACAGACCTGGTGTTCAGTGTAAGGAGAAAACAAATCACAGAATTTTTTTTAATTATCACAATTTCATTCACATGCAAAAATCCTATTTGTAATGAACAAAACGACACTTGTGTTTACGTGTATGTCAAAGATAACAACTTTGACATACACGTCAAACCAAACAGGGGTTTCAACCACGCACAGTTTATGTGGCAAGATTAAAAACAAACCAAAGAAAAAAAAGGCATTTATTTGTGAGTCAGTTATGTTAGTTGAGAATAGGTGTTAATTGAAAGCCAAAAAGTTAAGGACATTAATTGATTAAATCACAGCCACATTGCACACACAGCACATGCTAATTTAGCAGCCACACAGTAAGGCAGGGACGAATTCTGCGTATGGTGCTACTTCATAGTGGAAAGCATTGTAGCAAGTTCATTCTGGTTCTGAGAAGAGGCTGACGAGTTAGCATCGGGTTCGCTGTGCAGTGTGGCTTCTCTAAGTGCAGTCTCTCAGGAATTAAAGTGTACCACACACACACACACACACACAAACACCGACACACAAGCATGTACACATGCACACACACGCACCCCCCCCCCTTCCCTTATTGTTCCAAACAGCTGCTTAAATGAACATCATTTGTGAAGATGAAATGGGCCAAATTATGCAAATGAAGGGGAGTGAAAGGCGTGGGCCGCCTTGATAAATCGGCCTGCTTATCTCCTTTATTTGAGGCACTCCGTCTGTGTCATTGAGTACATTAAGCCTGCGCAGAGGCTTATTGCCTGCGCGCCCGTCTATTTTTCACGTCTGGATACGGGACCGCCATCCGGTCGCCAGACGAGGAAGCCGACGGCGATCGCTCGGGGCGCGGTGCAGCGCTCCCCCCCCCCACCCCCCCCCCCCCCCCCGCCACGCGTCCGGCCGGCTCACCCCCCCCGTTCTGATAATGAAGTCAGAGGGAGAGCCGCGCTCTCTCATTCCGCTGCCCTGACACGTACAACAGGCGTGTCGCTGTCACCGCGGCAACAGAACAACTCATTAACTCCCTCTTCATAGACAATAAAACGCGCGAAAGGGTGACTGACCGCCTAAATGAAAAAGACTCGGGATTTATGACCGTTGCCACGGGTGACGCCGCCTCGCCGCGTCCTTTCATGGCGGAAATGCGTCGCCGTTTTTTTTTGTTTCGTTTTTTTTTTTTTTGCTGACAAACTGTTGCTGTTGTCGCTGTCCTTACTCGTTTAACGATGATCTATCGCGGCGTTCTCTTGCCCCTGATGTGGGCGGCACCTCTGCTTGCGCTTGTTTGTACTTCCCTCTCCGTTCAATTAATCAGGCGTCACTGCGCTCTCGATCGGATACTGACCTGGATTAGATGTCACTCAAAGGTTATCTGACGCGAGTTCGCGCGAGCACGCGTGCGTGGCCAGAAGTGTGTAGCCTACGTGCGAGCAAGCGAGCAAGCGTCTGTAAACAGTTTTTTTTTTGTTGTTGTTGCTCAAAATCTCTATCAGATTCAGAGTAGCGGCCTCAGCTGAATTAGTGTCATTAATTGCGGACTGATTGAACGCTCTCTTTCCATTGACAATCAGCCAAACGGCTAGCTGATCAAAATGAATTACCCTTGAATATAATCTGTGTGTCTCATCGCACAAGACACAGAGGAGAGAAAGTGGTCTGAGAAACACCTTGTGGTATCCTGAGTGTGCCTGCCGGCTACCAATTTCTTCCACAAATGGCTTATGGCAGATAGGAGTGGTGTCATGGGACAGCCGGGTCCACATCAGCAGTCATGTAATGTCTGGGCCAAACCTGATTAACTGAACTCAGTTTGAACATGCACATGAAGAATGCACAATCTGTGTGTGTGTGTGTGTGTGTGTGTGTGTGTGTGTGTGTGTGTGTGTACTGTGTGTGTTTGTGTCTGTGTGTCTACTTGGTGTGTGTACACCTGATTTTGTTTTGGATTATACCAGAAACAAAAAAAAAGAGGGCCAATTTAGACATGTTTAGATTTGCAGTTCAACTGTATTGTCGTCCTTGTCAGTATTGTAGAAGGGATTCCATTTATTTTCATTAATTTACATTTTATCCAGACATTCTCTACATTCTGTAACGTCTGCTTACATTGAGTTCGTACAAATTAACTGTTCAATATTCAGAAGCTGCTGTGTCTTATTTAGTGAATCAGGCTGAAGTGATTGCGCATTTCGCGTGAGTCGTGGGCAGCCTCTCCAGGTAGAGAGGTGATTGGGTTCAGGGGTTTTACCCGGCGAGAAAGAATCAGCTTGCTTTCTGGGTTGTCAGACTTCCTGCATCACTGAGCCCTCTGAATCAGTCACTCGAATACCTGAGTATCGGTGCTCATTAATCCCTGCGGGAAATCAGCTGATCTATACCTAGCGCAGGTGTCGCGTGTACCTGTGAATCCGGCGCAATGTGTGTATATCATAACCACGTTAATAAACACTCATCGTATTTGCCGGGACGATCACCCTATTACTAAGAAAAGAATGATGAACCATGATTGGCTAAGAAGCGCCTCTGCCTCACCAATAAGAAGAATCGTGTAAAGTTTGCGTATAGATCCCAGGCTTGTATAGAGGTGATTCTCTGGCAATTTACATTTGTTTATCTGATTTCTGGAGCGCTGTTGTAGTAAAGATTTTCTGTTAGGTCATTTACGCGAGAGAACTTATTTGACCGTGTTCCCAAGAAGTTAAAAAAAGTAAACATCAGATCCCAGTCACATTAAAAATGCTTAGCCATAAGTAAACTGATATAAAATGTTTTTGCGCTAATTTAATCCCTACTCATATCAACAGTTATATTGACACAGCCGTTCTTATGTCTGGCATGTTTTGGTGGAAGCCAAACTGAATGGCACTTCCACTGCCAAATCTTCCCTGTGAAGATCACATCCAGCGATTTATTCATAACTGATTAGTTTATTATCGAAAAAACTTGCAACTTGCACTGTCGCACATTTTTTTGTTTTGTTTACAGCGTAGAAAAATGTCGAAGTTTCCTCAGACGAAAAGAGCTCTCTGACTGGCTGATTATCCTGATGCACGTGCAGCACGGTTTGATTGACAGTATTCAAGCGCAGAACAAGAAGGCTTTTGACAGCACCATATTTTCCTGCCCCGCAGGTGTCCGTTTTGTCCTTCAATTCTGGAGTCTTCCTCAGATCACGACTCTCTTGGTTTCTTTTGACCTCATCCAAGTCTTAATATGTCAAATTTTAATACTACTACTACTACTAATAATAATCCATCCCATGTTTTAGCGTAAATTGCGTAATGCGCATTTTATTGCGAGATGCAGATTGTTTACTAATGGCCGTTTTTCGATTGCTGAATGTGATCACATATTAAATATGTTTCAACCTGCCCCTCCAGCATGTCAGTTTTCGCACAATATGTCAGTGTCCCACTGTAATAAGATTGGGGTATCGGAGGGCGAGCTCCACGTGACGCAAACCCCCCAAGGGGCAAGTGCGTTGCAGGAGAGGTGGCACGCACTCGGTGGCCTCGTGAGGAACGGCATTAAGATGACGCCACAAACCGGAAGTTAAATACTGCACCATACCTTCCCCACACCACCAATAAATCGTCAGTGAATGCAATAAAAAATGGAAATTGATATTTATGCATTTAATGTAAATATTTGCACATATTTACATTTAATGTGTATCAATTTTCCGCTCGTACCCGCTGCCTTTACGCAGTTAACTTCACATGCAACGTAAAGCTGAAAGGGAACTCATTTTAAACCTTCCCGTCAAGATTAAATTACACGAAAAAGAACGATGGTGGTGTGGTTACGGGTGGCAATGATTAACACTCGTACAATTATTCATTAGTAACAACAGCTCTGGACATTTTCGGTGCCATAACTCCTCGTGTGTGCCGCATGCTTGAGCGGATTTCAAATGATTCATTAGAAAAGACGCGCGTTCCGCTTCCGCAACCTGTTAAAGTTTAAGGTCGTTGGAAAGAAGAAGAGAGAGAGAAAAAAAACGCTGAGCAGCAGCAACAGCCCAGAAGCACCGCAGTCGCAGTCCCCTTCCGCGTTTGCAAGAGAATCCAGACCGGTTATTGCCTCTCCCGAGCCTACCGACAGATAGCATCAGCGGTAGGAGGGGATACGGAGACTCCTGCAGGCTAATTGTAGCAGCCAGCGTTTGCAGGTGTAACACTGATCCCTCTGTGCGAGAAACTGGGGTTTAATCTAGGCGAGCCGTTCTGTGACTTAAGAGAGAGAAAGAGAGAGAGAGAGAAAAAAAAACTGGGAGAATGTTGTACCAAGTACAATGAGAACAGATTTGTCTCGCGCGCACAATTTCACCTGTGACTCCCGCGAACACAGATTTGATGAGCAATTTTGAAGCGTCTTTGGAATCTTAAAAAAAAAGTGGATCTCGTTTATTTGACAATCATGAGAAATACTTGGTTGTCGCCGCGGAGTGCGCTTTTGGAATACTGTACAGCGCTTGTTTTGTCTCTCTTTTGGATTCAGTATTCTTGCGGGATGCCCCATGTCATTCGAATAGGTAAGCGGGTTCAATTATCATAAGAGTGCAGGACTTAGAATAATAGTTATTGACTCCTTGAGTTTGGCGCTGATGCCAGGACTTGAACGGAAGACTCGATTTCCTTATTTCAGTGAGCAAGTCTGGATCCCCCTGTGTCGCGCGGCTGCGATAGTCCTGCTGTCTGAAGCGTAACAGTCTTGTTCTGTGCATTTTTTAAATCTTTCGTTTCATTATTTCGATCACGTCTGGAACATCAGTGTGTGTGTGTGTTTTTTTTTTTTTAGATTGCTCTGCAAGGGAAGGGTGACCGTTAGGATGCTAATGAGAAACGAAGCGCGAAGGGAAATTATGCTGCGAAAGTGAAGTGTTTTGTTGTTTCAGAGTGATCATAATTTAACCAAATAGAAATGTTTAAGTTTCAAGGGTAGGCACACTGACCAATCGTCGCGACGCGCGACCTTGGTTTGTTAATTCTGTATTTATCTTCCAATGTGCCGGTGTATCTCTCCAGTATTGCCGAGGAGGTTAAATGTTGTAGATTCATTGTATTTGTGCCCTAAACGTCGAAATATTTTATGATAAAAACTTGCACTATGACAGTGTATTTACTGCAATTTAAATGTGTGATGCTGGCATTGCCTCGCGGAATGCGCCTCCTGGGTTTGAATTGAGACGTTTACGACAATGATAAGTAACGGACTATCATAAGATGTTTATGCACAAACAGCCTACACTTTCGCAGAAACCTTGTTTTGTAAACTGAAGGGTTTGGGTACTGCAAAAAAAAAAAAGTTGTGTAAAAAGATTGGTCATATTCACAGGTAAGCTGCATTTGCACGTATATTTGGAAAATACGAGCAGCGTGGAAAGTTTGAAAAACAACCTTCACCGTTAGAAGACTGTCACCTCCCGCCACTAAATGTTCTTGCTTTGCGCGCGTGACCGTGAATTTGAAGTGGAAAAGTGCGCTCGCGGTGCTGTCTCTCCTTTTTGAAATCAGTCGATGAAAAACGTGAAAATTTCTCTCTCGGAGGCTGTTGATGCGATGAAACATTGTTCGTCTCGAGCAGACAGGGCTAGAATGAAGATCAATACGTTTTGTCTCGAAGCAAATAGCTTCTGACAAGTGCTTTAGTGCCACGCGGGACAAGTACTCAAAATGACATTAGAATACATTAACATACAGAAACAAAAACTGATGATGCGTGTCCAGCCACGGACAGACTACGTATGTATAGAACCCGTAAAATTTATACAATTTTTACAAAAGTGCATAAAATTTAAGAGGGGCAGCATGAATAGATTCAGCGCCTTTAAATGACATTTTTTACAACATGCCAATTTTGGCCACAAATCTATTAGCTTGCCTGATAGATCCGATAGACAGGCGCAGGAGCCTATTTTTCTTCTTATTTTTATTTTTAGGACCATCAGTAAAACACACACCATCATAAACCCAGGAACATCTCTATGCAGTTAGATTTATAAAGCCTACATATAAATCCTACTTTTATAGCCTGCTGTCCAGCATGCGCTCTAACATGCACATGCGTGTGTGTGGGAGTATGCACGGTTGTGTGTGTGTGTGTGTGTGTGTGTACGTGCGCGCGTGTGTTTGCATGTGTATGTGTGTGATTAAGAATGTGAGCACTAGTGTGTGTGTGTGTGTGAGAGAGAGAGTGAGCGTGAGTGTGTTTGTGTGTGAGATGAACGTGAGCACTAGTGTGTGTGTGTGTGAGAGAGTGAGCGCGAGTGTTTTTGTGTGTGAGATGAACGTGAGCACTAGTGTGTGTGTGTGTGTGTGTGAGAGAGAGTGCGAGTGTGTTTGTGTGTGAGATGAACGTGAGCACTAGTGTGTGCGTGTGTTTGTGTGTGAGAGAGAGAGTGAGCGCGAGTGTGTTTGTGTGTGTGTGATTAACAGCG
>NC_049201.1:2297958-2363153 GCF_013347855.1 Anguilla anguilla
GGGGGGGGGGGGGGGGGGGTTGGGGGGAATGTAAACATTCCGTCTGTGTGACAGCGAGCGTGCCAACTCTCTGCTCGCTGAATCGGCTGAGAGAGACAGAGCTGGAAAGTCCAGGGGGTCCAGAAGTTAAGGTCCTGCCGTGTGTTTCTTCCACCCATGAACTCAGCCAGCTGAACTCACTGATTAGTTCCCCCTCCTGGCTGAAGAATTGTGCTATTTAGCAAATCCAGGGTGACCGAAACAAAGTACTGGCGAGGACTTTTAACTTTCTGAACCTGGATCTTCCAGCTCTGGGGAAAAGACTGCACAACAATGTGGCAAGAAATAGTGTGGTAGGGGGCCGAGGTTAAAATGGCGGCTTTTATAAAAACAAGCCGCGTCGGAGAAGAAGGAGCTAACCGCTAGCAGCGCGAGCGTAGTTTTACACGCTCCGGATAAGCGGTGTGTGCTGCTTCGAGCCAGTCTGAGGTTTCCTGTTCGCTGCACATCCGCACGGGTGTGTGTGTGTGTGTGTATGTGTGTGTGTGTGTGTGTGTGTGCATGCGTGCGTGTGTGTGTGTGTGTGTGTGTGTGTGTGTGTGTGTGCATGCGTGCGTGTGTGTGTGTGTGTGTAGGTGTGTGTGTGTGTGTGTGTGCTTGTCTAGAACAGCCTCTCTGAAAATCTATTTTTGCTGAAAAGATTCACAGAAGTGCTTCACACTGTATTCGAGACTGTGTTCAGTTCTTCACCGTGTTATAGTTTTACAGCAATTACTGTAACGGGCTGTGAATTAACATTGATCAGAATTTATCCAGCTTCAGAATAACTGACCTCACCAGAACCAAGCACGCAGTTAACAGACAAAGAACAGCAGGAAATGAAAAATGAAAATCCATTCAGGCTGCAGTGCATTGTGGGACGGGAGCACCCAGTAGAAGCATGCATTGTTTGACCTCTGAACCTATATCACCTTCTTTTTTTTTTTACTTTTATTTAATGGGGTTCTTCAGAAGTCGGGTTCCATCGTACCTGACTGCAGTGATGCATGGCCTGTGAACCTGCGAGTGTGTGTAGATATTTCTGAAAAAGATGCTGGTGCACATAGGTTTTCCAGATGCTTCTCTCTGCAACTGCACCGGTCTTCTACACCCCCCACCCCCCCCCCCCCCCCCCCCCACCCCCCAATGTCCCCCGCTCCGCCCTCCAACATCCCCATTCCACGGGGCGGGACACGTACAGATACTATGCAGGGAGGTGAAGGGCTTTCGACCGTATATTATGTTTTAGATGCCCACCGGGAACAATCTCCTGAACAATGGATTCAAAAAGACCTCAGAGAGAAAGAGAGAGAGAGACAGGGGGAGAGAGAGAGAGAGAGAGAGAGAGAGAGAGGGAGTAAGAGAAAGAGGGAGAGGGAGAGGAGGAGGGAGAGACAGGAAAAGGAATAATAATAAAAAAGTTCTTGGAGCCAAAGTCAGGTCCTGGTTATTGGTTGGGTTCCGGGGGGCTGCGGGGGTGGGGTAGCAGCCAGTCAATTTCCATTTTAGTGCCTCCGTCCCAGAAATTAGGGAGAGGAGTCCCGAGCGTCCCGGCCTCTGTCTGCCCCTTCATTTGTCTGCATTAGCTTCACCTGCCCTGTTTCCACGGCGATAAAACTGGGCCAGGGTTATATTTAGCCCCCTACTGCCCCCCCCCCCCCCCCGCCCCCCCGTTCCTCCGCAAAGCACCTTGAAAGAGGGGTCGATGATTCTCCTCGAACCCGGGTTCAAAGTCAAACAGGGGCTTACATTTTTATTTTTCTTCCCACTGTCCTTCTGGAGTGGCTGGGTTTCTGTAAAGACGTACGGTTATAGCAGTAAAAAAAAAAAAAAAGAGGTTCTGCTTTTTCCTTTTCATTTCTGATTTGCTCTGATTCCTGCTGCTGTTATGAAAGGTAATGTTTTATTTAAACTAATAACAATGAAAACAACAGCAAGAATAATAATAACAATAAAACAGATGTATGTAGAATGCATGGGCATGTGCACGTATGTGTGCATGAGAATGGGCATATTTTTATGGGTATAAAATTGAAAGTGTTTCAGTAATTCTGTTTGAGCGTTCGCCTTAACTCATACAGCACTCAGCTTAGCAAAGCGCCATCACAACTTCCAAGAGCAGGAGGCAGTCTTTCTGCATTTGGCTAACTTTATGTAACTTTAATCTTTGTCACCGTGATGAAAACCACCACAGGTGCAGTTCTTCAATTCTTCTAAACATTTAGAGAGGAAACAAGAGAGGAAGTCTTTAAAAAAGAGAGAGAGAGAGAGAGAGAGAAAACACAGATGCTACACAGTTTCACTTATCTGGCACCTGGAGCTATGGAATCTAATTCGCGTGGCTCAAAGACAATAATTGACCCGTCAATGTGCTTTATGGACAACCACTAAAGGAATCACCTGCATCGAGATAATTAAGTAATAAAGGCCCGCGATGGCTTTTAGCGTTTAAGCCGCTTGCTAACCATCTCAATTCAATAACCGGTCACCGAGCTCCTGGCGTATTTCACGGTTGTATACGACCCCTGTTGTATAGTTCAGATATTAATTGGCCTTTAAAGTGCGAGATCGATATCTATTACAATGTCAGGACGTCCGAGCGGCGAAGGGGTGGATATCTGACTGTGCGTGCGCACGCTCGCTCGCTCGCTTGTTTTGGAAATCCAATTCCATCAGGAGGCCCCCGGGGTCCCCAAGGGAACGTCAATATTTGCGACAGGGGTTTTTTTTTTTGGACCCGGGGAGTTGTGTGACATTATAAGGGCCCCCTTTTTCTCCGACCCTTTTAATGAAAATAGTGCCCTCTAGTTAGACACGGACCCTGGGTGCCCCCCCGCGTAATGGGGCTGCACACAAAAGGAGAGACAGAAGGAGAGAAAGGAGGTGTGGAGGTTTGGCGGCTCCCCCCCACCCCCCCCCCCCCTCCGTTTTTTCCTTTTTTTTTTGGTTTAGAAATTTGCCGGCGTTCCCTTTCTCTCTGCGTTTGTCCAGAGCAGTGCATTTTCCTGACACTTGGTCGATAGCCGGATGGATGGAGCGGAGAGCGTTTTGGATGGCAGCTCCTGAGCGAAACTGTTGTTTTTGTGGGTTATGGATTTCGAAATACTCGTTAGTTTTTTTTATTTTTTTTTTACTTTTCTTTTCTATAATTATCGACCTTCTCCTCCGCGCTGCCATCTTGTATTTTCTCTCTTTATTCTCCCTGTTCGGGCACCGAAACTCTCCACCCCGCTTCTTCTCTGTCTGTTGCTTACGCACCCAATATGTTTTCTGTTTCTCAATTTGCTTTGTTTTGTTATTGAAATTTTAACCGTGGGTCAAGGCAGAGACCCTCGGTGTGTTCTAGCCCAGGCCTGACACAGTGCTGGATGCTCTCTGTTCTGCAGTCAATGATGGGCCTTTTGTCCTCATGTGTTCTTATGTTCTAGAAGGGCTGGATGGCCTGTTCTCCTCATTATCTATTCTTATATTCTAGATGGGCTGAATGGCCTGTTCTCCTCATTATGTATTCGTATGTTCTAGATGGGCTGAATGGCCTGTTCTCCTCATGATGAATTCTTATGTTCTAGATCAGCTATATGGCCTGTAATCATCTTAAGATGAAGGTAGGAGTCACATGGTCAGGAGGGTGTCATTTTTGGCACTTGTGTCAGACCTGGTTTTCCCTCCCACGGTGGTGTTTGCAGTGTCTAGGTTTGGGGCGCACTGGGTCACATTGATGGAGGTGTTTGGGGGCGGCACCCCATTTCTTGTCTGTCTGTACACGTGCCAGGGTGTTCACTGCGTTTAATTAGCATGAACATGCTTTGGAGATTCCAAGAAGTGAAACGGCGTAAATATTTCATCCTGGAGACACAACGGAAGGAGAACTAGTTTCAGCTACAAGCTTTTAAAATGAATGATGGCCAGAGGGTGAAAGGTACTTTGAATCACAGTATGAAATATGTATTTTTATAATGCGCAGAGTGTTTGGAAACCACAGCCTCGTGAGAAGTGGTGTCACAGTCAAGACAGGAAGGGCAGACTTTGAGAACCAAGAAAAAAAAATCTTTACAGATAATGGATTTTTTAAAAATCTCACAATTATACCAAGGTTGTTTTCAAATGCCCACTTAATGCAGGGTTTTCCTGGCTCAAAAGGCATTAGGTGGTGACTGGTTGGTCCAGGTTTACTGCCCTGCCAACTCCATGTGTTTTCTCCCTGTATTTAAAAAAGAGATTGAAAAAAATCTCTCTCTCTCGTGAAAAAGTATTTGAAGATCTGCAGAAGTCACAAAGACATTTAGATGAAGAATCCGGAATATTCCAGCGGAGTTGTAAGAGATGATTGGATGAAAAATCTGGTAGATTCCACCGGAGTTGTAAGAGATGATTAGATGAAGAATCTGGAAGGTTCCAGCAGAGTTGTAAGAGATGTTTAGATGAAGAATTTGGAAGGTTCCAGCAGAGTTATAAGAGATGTTTAGATGAAGAATCTGGAAGGTTCCAGCGGAGTTGTAAGAGATGTTTAGATGAAGAATTTGGTAGATTCCACCGGAGTTGTAAGAGATGATTAGATGAAGAATTTGGTAGATTCCAGCAGAGTTGTAAGAGATGTTTAGATGAAGAATCCGGAAGGTTCCAGCGGAGTTGTAAGAGATGTTTAGATGAAGAATCCGGAAGGTTCCAGCGGAGTTGTAAGAGATGGTTAGATGAAGAATCCGGAAGGTTCCAGCGGAGCTGTAAGAGATGGTTAGATGAAGAATCCGGAAGGTTCCGGTGGTGTTGTGAGGTCCTCTTCTCCAGCTGGTGGTGGCTGAGCGGAAAGCTCATTCGTCACTCTGCATGAACACGCAGTGGGAGACCTGGAGCTCAAATGCAGTGGGCAGTGGGGTATCTGCCGACGGCGATATGGACACATTTTGTTGCTGGCATGACAGCGTTGGCATGGCAATGTCGCCACGGCGCCGACGGTTCCGTCTGTCTCCTCGCACCAGCGTCGCCAGGGCGACCGTCGGTCCAGCCTCCGTGCGCACACCTGTCCGGATCCGCCCGCCGCAGGTGGGTCAGCGAGCAAAACGCGGAGCCGAGGGGCAGACTCTGACCAATCACAGCACGGGATGGGGGGGGGGGGGGGGGGCTCCATGGCAACCACGACACCAAGGCAACCGTCTAGCATGTGCGGTTGTGTCTGTCTCTGTGGGACGCCCCTGCGCTCCCTGTCGGGAAGCCCCGGGGTCTGGCCTGTGATTAATTCTGCCCCGCAGGGGTAACAGGGCGGTGTACAGACAGACCCGCGGGGGGGGGGCGAGGGGCATTTGGCCTTCACACCGAGCGCCGTGCTGGTCCCACGCGGTCCCGCCGCGGGTATGGCTGCTCTGTCTCAGGTGTTCTGGAAAGGAGCCGCTGGTGTTACTCCCTATTAATCAGGCCCGAGAGCCTGCTGTTTAAGGGCTGTGTGAAGGCCACACGCCTCCTCCTCACACCATCTGAGAGAAAACGAGTCAGAAACACACAGTGCGCTAAGGAGGGAGAGAGAGAGAAAGGGGGAAGAGAGAGAGGGAGAGATGGGGAGGAGAGAGAGAGTGAAAGAGAGAGAGGATGAGAGGGTGGGACAGAGAGAAAGGGGGAAGAGAGAGACAGAGAGAGGGAGAATGTGAAAAACGAAGCCAAAGGAAGAATAGAAAGAGAAGAACAGAGAGAGAGAGAGAGAGAGAGAGAGGATGAGAGGGTGGGAGGGAGAGAAAGGGGAAAGAGAGAGAGAGAGAGAGGGTGGGACAGAGGGAGAATGTGAAAAAAGAAGCCAAAGGAAGAATAGAAAGAGAAGGAGAACAGAGAGAGAGAGAGAATGAGAGGGAAAAAGAGATAAGGAAAAAAGCGAGAGGGAGGAATAGAATGGGAGAAAGATGGAGTGCAGAGAAGAGGGCAAAATTAAAAGAGAAGGAATAGGCAGAGAGGAGAGAGGAGAAAAGAGAGGGGGAGGGAGAGAGAGAGAGAGTTGTGGGTCTGTGAACAGAGGGTGGAATGAATACTGCAAGCAGGGGCACTTGAGCATAAAATTAGATTTTACAAATGTGTTGTTACCTGACAGTTATTTGACAGAAAAAATATTAGACTGTTATAGGCTATATATGTATTACTAATCATATCAAGTAAATAAGCGCGGCTGCACTGCGGTCCGGAGAACGCCGCGGAATCGGATGCAACCGGAGAGAGCAGGCTGCTGAAATACATAACTTAATTACGGCTAAAGCCCATTTTCTTATTATGGACTTAAATGTAAGAATTATCACAGAATGCAATTTATATGATAATGGGGAACGCGGCGTAACATGTGAAAGGTTATTTATTCCAACATGCCCTTTCGCTGGTCTCAGGCATGACGCAGGACCCGTAAAATAACACAACGTGAATTTTACGCTCGAATGCACACAATATTATGATTCATTTCTGAGGTACAGTGTATATATATATATACTGTGTGTATGTGTGCATAAATATATATGTATATACACACACACACACACACACACACACAGCTGTGACTTTAACAGGCCATTTGTATTGCTTTCTATGACATCAGGAATTAAATTAGGAATTAAAATAACTGATGTCATGTTTCCAGTGGGGCCATTATATACCTACAGAAACTTTTGCTAAATTTAATTCCATACCCGTTACTTAGCTACATGTGTACTGCAATCAGATTATAAATTGGTTTCATTTATTTGAATTTAGCATTTACCAAAGCAGCATTACTATTCTGACCTCCTTAGCATTGCATGTGTAATCATAACTGATTTTAGTTTATATTTTTAATATAAGATAAAAGTAAATAAAATAAAACAGTAAAAAAAAAAACACCCCAGGGGTGAGAGCAGCTTAGGCAAGGAGGCACGAGCACTGTGGTTAGGACGAGCACCTTTTTACCCCTTTTTAAGGTGTGACATCACAAAAACTGTGATTGGAATGTTATTTACCACACATTCTAATGCTGATGTAACAATTCTAGAGTTCTAGAACACTTAGAATTTAGAAAAAATTAAAAAAATAAACATTCCGAAAAACCTGACACAACAAAAGGGTTCAGTACACTGAGTGTCCCCCCCCCCCCCCCCCCCCGTCCTGAGTCGCGTGCGGGACCCGCGGGTAGCGCCGGTGGTTCGTGCGCTCGTTCTCCGCTCCGGTAAAGGACGAGCCGTGCCAGGCGACCCGGTGATGTTCGTGGTAATGAAAGAAGGCAGCGGTAATTAACACGTTTTGCTGCAACGGGATGGAGACTCCAGAGATTAATTAGCCGTCTCTGTAACGAAGACTACGAGCGAGGAAGCTGATTAACTGCAACCGCTGACTGATCTTACCGAATAAAAAACTAAACTAAACAAAACAACAAAAATACCCCAAATCTTATCGTCCCTGCATTTCCCTTTCATATCTGTCATTTTTGTTTCTGGTCTCTGATCGAAAGACAAGAAGCACACTGATAACTTTTCAGAGCTGGAAATCGAAACACGCATTTCGAGGGTAATTAATTTACATCATTAATGAGCTTTTATCTGTATCCATGGAGATTCCCGCGTAAGACTGAACGGCTGTATCCCATTGTTTGATGTAGAGCGGGATCCTAATGTATTAATCCCGGCATTGTGCTTATGGCAGAGCCCAGAGAGGCAATGCTAATTATTCCCCGGTTTTCCAGGGAGCGGGAGAGCCTGTTGTTTATTGAATTTGTTAAAGTGCTTCTGAGCTATGCACATTTTATCCTCTTAACAGTCAAATTAGTATATACTCCAGCAATTACTTAATGTACTTTAATGAGATTTCCCATGAAACAGCAGGATTCATTTATTTTAATGCGCTTTCTTTTCTGGAGTTTATGCACCATGTCCCTGGATACAGGGAGCCTAGAGTTATAAATAGTCAAACATACTTCACTCCCCAGTGCACTATCTCTCTCTCTTTTTCCTCCTCCCTCCCCCTCTCTCTCTCTCTCTCTCTCTCTCTCTCTCTCCCCATCCCTTCCTCTCTCTCTGTCTCTTTCTTTCTATTTCTCTCCCCCTCTCTCTCTCCCTCCCCCTCTCTCTCTCTCCGTCCCTTCCTCTCTCTCTGTCTCTTTCTTTCTTTTCTCTCCCCCTCTCTCTCTCCCTCCCTCTCTCTCTCTCTCTCTCTCTCTCTTTTTCTCCCTCCCTCCCTCTCTCTCTCACTCTCCCTCCCTTCCTCTCTCTCTGTCTCTTTCTTTCTCTTTCTCCCTCCCTCTCTCTCTCCCTCCCTCTCTCTCTCTCTTTCCCCTCTCTCCCTCCCTCCCACCCCCGCTTTCCTTTCCCTCCCTCTCTCTGCTCCTTCTCTCTCCTTCCCCCTCCTTTCTCTCCTTCCCTCTCCCCTTCTCTCCCTCCCCATGATTTCTTTCCCTCTCTTCTCCCTCTCCATTCCTCCCCCCCCCCCCCCTCTCTCTCTCCAGACTCAAATTCGAGTTTTATTGGTATGACAAACCGTGGTTATTACTATGCCAATGCGCAGTGGGAGCAATGCTGATAATAGCCATAAGAGACCCATGGAGACAGCCGGAGTCTAAACTGACCTATCCTCAGGACAGTTAGCCAATCACACTCTCCAGGCCACTAACACATATCCTGTAGGCCATGCTGGAGTGGCTCCCTTGCTGAGTAAGACTAATGGCTTTTATAAAAAAAAGTGTATTAAAGACTGCAGACAAAATATTAGTACTCTAATGTTGACATACTTTTTTACCATGTTGGAGAAAGTGCATCTCCGCTTCACCGGTCCGTGTGGTCTTTCCAAACAGTTTTAAAATTTGGAACTACCTTTTGGTAGATTTGATCTGATCTGAGCCTGGTTTCAGTTAGGGTGAGGTGTTTAGTAAAATTTCATTACCGGTTGACCTCTTGAGCAGTCAGGGCTTTATATTATAGCACGTCTCTTGTTGACTTTATGATCCAGCTCGCCCAGATCTGAGCCGAATCTTTTTTTTTCCTTTTGAGCATGTATTGTCAGTGGAAACATTAATTCTGCCCTTGGTGCATTATTAGAATTTTTTCCTTTCCACTTGTTAGATGCTTTTGTTATAATTCTGCTTTTAGTCTTTTTGTTGAACACTGACAAGAGTGGACCCTTAATTTTTCCATCCATGCAGCTCAAAGGGCTGGCTAATTCTGTCAAAGTGTTTGGATGAAATGGTAATTGCTGCATTTATTTTGTGGTCTTTATCGCATGGAGTGCTCCGTGAGCTTTTATTTTTTCCCATTAATGCCTTGCCCTGCTATGCTAAAGCTTCCTGATTGTCAGACTGAGGTAGGTGTAAATTAGGGTGCCTTCTGCGGCGGCCCTGCCAGGAATAAAGTCTCAGAGATGAGATGGTGATTATTTTAGCATTCGTTAAGGTGACTGCCAGGGCCAGGGTATGACAGTACTCCTCTAACAGAGTCAAGTTCTGATTTTGCAGTCAACACAACCGGGTCAACTGCACAGAGAAAACAAAACTAAAATGTGAATATTTCACTTATAGGTGCAGAGCCAGGGGCAACACAACCAACTTATTACTGCATATATTTCAGTGTTTTGGACTCCAATTATCAGTGCAGTCATTTCCTGTGTACGTGCACCTTATATTTTAATACTTCATGCTTTTTTTCATAAATACTTCAGCAACTAAACCCCTTTAAACCCATTTCATGATTGTTTGTTTGCGTACTTATTTATTATACTGGGAAAGAAGTGATTAATAGTGCCCTATAGGTATTAGCATACAAATGTGAATTAAAGTCTTTGAGCCCTACTCAGTACAGAGACTGATTTTCAGAGAGTTTCCTGTCCTGCAGAGAAGAGAGGAGGGGGGGGATGAAAAATTAGAAAACATGAAACAAAAACCTACAAGGAATAAGAAGCGATAGAAGTGGGAGGAGATCAACCTTTGTGCCAAACACAGTTAAATCCTTCTTTGAAATTAATGAAGCAAAACAAAATGTTTCCTGTTTTTGGCTTGGTGTGCTTATTTAAGAAAAATACAGTCTGCAGTCAGATGATTTGGAGGACAGCCAATCTGGTGTTGTGCTGCTTGTAGAAGGTTAACAATATTGTGGCATGAATGCTACAGAATAACTTGCAATTCCAGATTGCTGCTTAAACAGATGCCTTATTGGGGTGTTTTTATTTTTTGGATCCCTGTTTAAGCAGCAATCTGGAATTGCAAGTTATCATGCAACTGAGGTGTTGGTAAAGCAGGGAGAGCTCAGATGCAGGGTGAGGTGTTGGTAAAGCAGGGAGTGCTCAGATGCGGGGTGAGGTGTTAGTAAAGCAGGGAGTGCTCAGATGCAGGGTGAGGTGTTGGTAAAGCAGGGAGTGCTCAGTTGCAGGGTGAAGTGTTAGTAAAGCAGGGAGTGCTCAGATGCAGGGTGAGGTGTTGGTAAAGCAGGGAGTGCTCAGATGCAGGGTGAGGTGTTGGTAAAGCAGGGAGTGCTCAGATGCAGGGTGAGGTGTTAGTAAAGCAGGGAGTGCTCAGATGCAGGGTGAGGTGTTGGTAAAGCAGGGAGAGCTCAGATGCAGGTTGAGGTGTTGGTAAAGCAGGGAGAGCTCAGATGCAGGTTGAGGTGTTGGTAAAGCAGGGAGTGCTCAGATGCAGGGTGAACAGTTCTGCATTGCTCTCTGCAGGTCAGAGCAGCTGAGCTTGGCTGTTGATCTTCAGTTTCTGATCTTCTGCTGATCTTCAGTTTCTGATCTTCTGCTGATCTTCAGTTTCTGGTCTTCTGCTGATCTTCAGTTTCTGATCTTCTGCTGATCTTCAGTTTCTGGTCTTCCGCTGATTTCCAGTTACTCAATCCAGATGCTTCCGAGGCCTCTTGCTTCCATGGAGGTGTCAGTTCTCTTAGTTCTTGTAACCGAACCGGCTCACTCACTCAAATTTTTTTATTCTCTTAATGTGAAGATCTAAGCTCCTGTGTCTTGTGTGTGATATGATATTCTGCTGAAAATATAACTCAGGAAGCTGGTGTTGCTTTTTAAAACATTATTAAAATATTGTTTCCAAGTGTCTCTGAATCTGCTCTGAGCAGCAACGTTGAGCTCTCTCTCTGTCGTGTGAAGGAAAAGCTAATTCATGATGGTTGATCCCTCTCCTTCTTCATTCTCTGTGTTTCTGTTACTCTCTTCCTCTGCGTTCCTCTGTCACTTTCTCCCTCTCCCTCGCTATACCTCTCTTTCCCTCTCTTTCTCTCCCCCCCTCCTGCACACAGGAGTTTTGAGATTAGTGTGGTCTAGCGCATGTGGAGCGTCAGTGCCACGGGTCATATCCTTGACCTGGGTGACACGGTATATTCTGCGGGCAGGGTGTTTGGAATGCTAATGTGGACGTTATCAACTGAGGTTTGCATTTGGCCAGATTAGGATCCTGTCACATGATAAGCCAAACTCCCTGGGTTCTCATTTCTACAACCCCCACCTCCAACCCTAACCCCACCCCCTAATTTACAGTCCATTTTCATTTCCACGGTGGATACAGACAGGCCCGGAGTTTGTGCGCTCTCCGTTTTTCATCTCTGCACGGAGAAATGCGTTTTACTGAAGATCCTCCTCCCAGGAAAGCCTTCTTATCGGCTGCTCTGCGTACGTCTCCGTCCCGTCCAGCGTTTCCGCTAAATATTTTTACCGCCTCTGTCACGGATCCGTAAGGCCGTTGTCAGGCCGACGGATACCGCCAGTACCGCGCGCTGTTTCCCTGTCGTGTGAGCGCAGCCGCGCCGGATCGCGCGTCGGAAATCGCGGAAGGTTCCGGATTCCGACCGCCTGCCCGCTCCCCCGTTTTCCGCTAGTGATTTCACACCTGAGGGGACGGTGCAATCAATATGCAAATTGGTTTGGCCTGAGCGTTTTTCGCGTACAATTGAGGTGTCACATTTCGTCATAACTTACAGTGTGTATCTGATTTATGTCGGGCTGTGTTTTGTGAGCCTCTGTGGGCCTGCTTATTTGGCCTAAATAGATGTACTGTTGCGCTGGAGGGAATCCCAAACCCCCCTCCCCCTGAATGCTGATCTGTCGGACGCCTCTCTCACGCGCCTCACACATTATCTGCTCTGTTTCTGGTGAGTGAGTGAAAACAGAGCCTGCTGCCGAGCCAGCCTGTTAGAATGTGTTCAGGGCTATTGTTCTTTAGGCCATTAATATGCACACACACACACACACACACACACACACACACACACACACAAATACATACACACACACACACACACACACACACACACACACAAATACATACACACATACAAACACCCACACACATACATACACACACACACATTCTCGCTCTCATGCACACACACGCACATGCACACACACACTCACTCATGCACACAAACACTCGCACATGCACACACACACACACACGCACACACACACACACACACACACGCGCACACACACACACACACTCACTCATGCACACACACACACACACTCACTCATGCACACAAACACTCGCACATGCACACACACACACACACACACGCACACACACACACACACACACACACGCACACACACACACACACACACTCACTCATGCACACAAACACTCGCCACTCGGACACGCACACGCACACACACACTCACACACTCACACACACACACACGCACACACACACACACACACACACACACACACACACACACATGGTCTGTGTGGTTCAGCGTTCTTTATTTCCGGCTGGTCTCCGGGAAGTTGTCAGGGTAAGGAGTCCTTCTCTGTACTACTTTTAAAATTTATTTATTTTTTACTTTTTCCAGTGGGTCCAGAGTCCTCCTCTTTCATAACGCTGTGTTATAATGTCATCCCAACCTTTGCGATATTCAATCTTTTCGGAAATATTTTTTCCTTCCATCTGTCAGTTGCAGCGATAGAGAGAGACACGGTGTTCCCTTTCCTGCGAAGAGGTCGTGGTTATTATTATTTATATTTATCACAGATAGGGCAGATATTGAGGGCGGTGGCGGTGGTGTTGTGCGGTGCCGTGTGTCACGCTGTTGTTAGTCCGGATTTTTCTGCCCGGTGGAGATCGAGGCTCGGTTCCTTATCGTCCCGGTTCTGCCCGTTGGTCACGTCGGCAGAGAGCACCGGCTCCGCGGGTCCTCCAGACACCTCTCATAAGCCGCCTCCCGCTTATCTCCCCCCGCATCGCACATCTCTCTGTCCTTCTGGGCTCGCCTGACCGCAGCAGAGGGCATTCTGGGAGATGGAGTTCAGCCTCGGGGTCTAGGTTGGGTACGAAGGCAGACAGTTAGCCTGCTCATCAGAATGGATCACCTGGAGTCCATTTTTTTTTTTGCAGGAAGAGTTTTTTTTTTTGTTTTTGTGGGGGTCGGAACGGTGTTCCAATTTCCTGTTTGACACAAGAATATAATGCAGTTTATCCTATTTCCTTTGGAGGACTTCCTTACACTCAGCCGCCTTTAGCAAGGCTAAGAAAACTCAGCCTTCGTACTAAGGTCGCGTACATGCAGGCACAGAATGGCGTGGCTACACGCTCCTTTATTGCAGAGGAGAAAAAAGATATGAAGGTCACACATTTTTTTATCTTTAAAAACATGAGTGTCATATTACAGGATATGCTATGAGCCTGATATAGACTGGAGGGAGAGAGGGGGGCAGGGATGGGGGGAGGTTTCTGAAGGACCTGCAAGCTAATGGGGATTTTTATGTTTTTAACACATCCTCCTTGCGCTAGATCCATTAATCCATTAAGGTCTGGCATGAAGAAGAGGCATCAGACGAGGCTTCAGTTACACAGTGTGACAGACCACTTCCTGTTTACACAGGAAGTCCAAGCCACTCGACCTCAGTGCCCCGGAAGTACTTAGCACGTGGCCTCTGGGAGCTAGTTAATGGGAATGGAGTGTCGGAGCTCTCAGGTTAGATTGACTCCGATGGACACAAATTTTACTCTGTCAGTGTACAATTCATTGCATCGTTGGACTCAGGCTCTGTTGGAGTTAAAATAACACCAATCGCTGTGCTGTGTTGCAGAGGTAATAACGCCAGGGACCCACCACACCGCAGAGGTGCTGGTCCGATGAGATGTTTGGTTTCTAGTTTGAACTGCTATATTCACTGCATAGTTGATGTAACTGGTTAGAGGGCTCTTTATGTTCTCTCCTTGCTCTGTAACTGCTTTAATTAGTGTGCCCACACAGTAAAATGTTGAGTGTTGAATTAACTCTTACAGTGTACATGTGGTCCCTATTGGTGTGGAATTAACACTGGACATTTACTGTGCAGTGTCTGCCTGGAGTGGATGGTCGCCCCCACTGTCCGGTTTCCTCCTGGGAGATCTTGCCACTATCACCCTTGGGTTGCTCATGGGCCCCTGAATGTCTGTAAAGTGCTTTGTAAAAAAATAATAATAATAAAACTGAATGTAAGTGGGTTAGTCTGATGCTTTTGTCAAGCTTATGGTGGGAGATTTGGGGAGAGGAGGTGCAGATCTGGTTCTCCTGAGTCTGGGTGAGGAGGTGTGTGTTCTCCCTGGCACTCCTGACTCTGGGAGAGGAGGTGCAGATCTGGTTCTCCTGACTATGGGTGAGGAGGTGTGTGTTCTCCCTGGCACTCCTGACTCATTGAGAGGAGGTGCAGATCTGGTTCTCCTGACTATGGGTGAGGAGGTGTGTGTTCTCCCTGGCACTCCTGACTCTGGGAGAGGAGGTGCTTGTGCTCTGCGGGGGCTAGATGTTCACCCCCTTCTCTCCTGTCTTTGTCCAGGAGGGATTTTTGAGCAGACGGAGGGCCCGGTGGCCATCGTCAGCGCGGAGGAGCAGGCCTTCAAGTTCGCCGTCAACAACATCAACAGGAACAGGACCCTGCTGCCCAACACCACGCTCACCTACGACATCCAGAGGATAAACATCTACGACAGCTTCGAGGCGTCCCGGAAAGGTGAGGGTCCGGCCTCGGGCCACGGGACGGGCTTTCGGGCCGAGCCGAACCCGGGTTCGCCCACGGCCCCCCGAACAAAACGCGGGACCAGATCTGGGGTTGTTCTCCACACAGCGCTGTCTTTCTAACGAAGCACTACATTGCATTTAGCAGACACTCTTATCCAGAGCGAATTGCACAACTATTTACACAGCATTTACACTGCATCCATTTATACAGCTGGATATATACTAAAGCAAAGCAGGTTGAGTACCTTGCTCAAGGGTACCATGGCAGTGTCCTACCTGGGAATCGAACCTGTGACCTCGAGGTAACAAAACCAGCTCCTTACCAGTTATACTACACTGCTGCCCCACGAAGCTGCCAAGCTGCAGCCCAACTGCAGGGAACCGTGTCTCACCTGCAGTTACCACGGAAGTTTAGAAGTCAGTCAGCTGGGCGTTAAGCGCCAAGAGCGCGATCTCTGGTCAAAGCAGATCACAGCTGTAGCGCCTCGACCTGCGGCAGGTGTGTGTTTTACGCGTAAATATACAAACGCACAGCGTTTTTCATCCCTGGCAGCGGCGGTGGGCGTCGTGTTTAACTTCACAGAATCAGCCGTAAAAAAAAAAAAAAAAACGTCGAAACCCAGCTGAGAAATTACAGGAACATCAAAGCGAAAGAGGCAAATTCACAGACGCGTTCGAAAGCTGGCGGAATTTTCAGCGCTGCCGCCGCCGCCGCCGCCGCCGCCGCCACCATGCCTGGATCGTGATCCCCCGTCTGACACCTTCCCCGCCGCGTCGAAAAGCTCGGCGTCGGATTTTGTCTCTTCGCGAGCTCTAGATTACTGCTCTAGAGGGCCCCTCGCCCCAGACGCTCGTGTACTAATGGAGTGTTCACCTGCCCCAGGTAACCTCCGAACGCGAGGCTAACCTGAGTAATGAGGACAGCAGGAGAGCCACAGAGCCGTTCTGCGCTGTGGCTCATTCAGGGAGCGGGACCAGACGAGACCGATGCGTCTGTGTTCTGAGGAATCTGTCACAGATGTCTGATCTCGTCCTGTTTATTAAAGAGTTGTTAAATGCCTCAGACTATTTCTGTCCTACTCACTCTTGGGGTTAGTCGCTTTTTTTTATTTTCACACCTTACATTACGTGTGTACATCCTCCTGAGAGCCAGCAGAGAAAAGTTGAAATTTTTTTGTCATAATACAGGTGATTTGGATGACAAATCATGTTGATGTTGCAGTGAAAATGTTTCCAACAGTTATTATTACATTTTTTACTTTTTATGTCACTTGCAGTGTAGTTTGCAGCACCGTAGCGTATATTGGATCTTGAGATGAAGTCCAGATAATTGTGTGACAAGTGGACATAGATGAATTGCCGGGTCTTGGGAGGATGTGGGAGCTTTCGCAGAGGATGAAGCGTTTCTCCTGTTCTCCCCCCATCCCCTCCCACCCACCCCCCCCCCCACCCCCCCAGCGTGCGACCAGCTGTCGCTGGGGGTGGTGGCCATCTTCGGCCCCTCCCACAGCTCCTCGTCCAACGCCGTGCAGTCCATCTGCAACGCCCTGGAGGTGCCGCACATCCAGGTGCGCTGGAAGCACCACCCCATGGACAACCGAGACACCTTCTACGCCAACCTGTACCCCGACTACTCCTCCCTCAGCTACGCCATCCTCGACCTGGTCCAGTTCCTCAAATGGAAGACCGCGACAGTCGTGTACGATGACAGCACGGGTGAGAGCCATTATTATTAATAATAATAATAATAATAATAATAATAATAATAATACTACTACTACTACTACTACTACTACTACTACTACTACTACTACTACTACTACTACTAATAATAATAATAATATTAATAATAATAATAATAATAATAATAATAATAATAATGATAATAATAATAATGGATGAGATTTATATAGCACCTTTCTTCTCAGTACCTTAAGGTGCTTTACACCAAAGAGGAGGGGGGACTCACCCTGGGGGGGGGAAAGGTTCACTGAGGTATAAATGACTCACCCCCACCTGTGCAGACCCCACCTGGGCCATGCATGGCAGCCATAGGTTTTTGTTCCTGAAAGCTTGTCGCATATGGTCTGCGGGGGGGGGGGGGGGGGGGAGGAGGAGTAAACCTTTTACTCCTCAGTAAACCTTTTTCCTCTCTTGGGAAACACAGCTTGTGTTTAATAAATGCTGTGGCGGGGTGCTGGGGGGTGGGGGGTGGGGGGGTCAGCCCCTGAACTGTGTCAAACCCAGTCAAGCCGGCCGCCCCTGACCCGTTTTAACAGGCCACAGATCTCACTTTGCCACTCTCAAGGTCACGAGCGATGCCGCCCTTTAAGTGTCCAGGCTTACTTCTGGTAACCATGACAACCACTCTTTGGCTAACACAAAAAAAATAAAATAAAAAAGAACCGTAGATATGTGTAATTTCTGCTGTTAGCAGATAGCATCTTTAATTAAGTTCGAATTGTGTTTTTTTTTTTGTTCCCCCCCTCGGCAGAAACAAAAAAAAAAATAATTATAATATTAAAATTTCAATCTAGCATGTGAAATTAAATGTCGAAAATAAATATGAACATTAAAGTGGACACTGTGCTGATGTTTTAATGCTGTAGCTGAAGATGTGAACCGTGTTGTGCTAATTTAGCATTAGCTCTCTGACGTTTATTCCCCCTCTAAGGTCTTATAAGACTACAGGAACTCATAATGGCCCCCTCCAGGTACAACATCAGGTTAAAAATTCGGCAGCTCCCCCTGGACTCCGAGGACACCCGGCCGCTCCTCAAGGAGATGAAGAGGGGGAGAGAGTTCCGGATCATCTTCGACTGCAGCCACACGATGGCTGCGCAGATCTTAAAGCAGGTGAGCTGGCTAAGGCCGCGCGGACGCTAGCTATCGGTACGGGACTCTGAAGGCCACTGTCTGACAAAAAACAACGATATCACTGTAGCATTAACAGTCTGTCTTCACTGGAACTAAGGGGTCCAGCCCACACCGGGACCAAACAGCCCCAGACCAAGCGGTGGCCCGAATCTTTTGGTCATGTAGTGTAGTTAGCGAGCACATTTCACATGAGCAGTAAAATAGGTCACATTTTTAGTTGCTCTGCCTTCATGGGGTATTCTTTGAGCGAGGGTCACGCCAAGGCCCATCTTCTCTGCTTCCTTGTTCGTTTCTCGTCCTTGTCGCCTTCACTCAATTAAATATATTTTTTTTTTTTTATCTCAAAAGACCAGTGCTTCATGTCAAGCTGTCCCCCCAGAAGCATGAACAAAAGTAATAATAGGCTGGTTTTTTTTTTTGGGCTCAGACCTGTTTTCGAAGTTGAATGAGCGCTGATTCAGATCCATTTGCTTGTAAACTTGCCAATCATCTTACCCGGGATTACGTTTGATTTGGCCCGCAAATAATAGTGCGGAAATAATGACGGACGAAGGGAGCCATCGAGCCGCAGATTAGCCGGATTGAAAAACCCGCTAATGGCTCTCTTCAGTGCTTCTTGGAACGGCTTACTATCTAAATTCGTAGAACTGGACCATTTCAAGTAAATCATTTCTATTAACGAAACATGGTAGTTAGAGATCAGATGTTTGCCTCAGTGCGATGAATCACGTAAATCATTGCAGGAAAGAAAAAAAAAACATTTAAACATTACATTTACAGTGGGCAGCCTTAATGGTCCTCAAGCAATCATTGTGTGCTGGAAATGAACTATATATACGTATATATATATGTATATATAGAAATATAATTTTTGAAAGGTCGCTGTCTTGCACATCTAACCTGTTAGTGGTGTCATCCTCCGGTAACTATGACAACATGTTATGGCTCCCAGGTGGCAGGTAGAATGCTACTTGTCTGTAGCACTAGCGCCCCCCGCTGGCCGCGATGGGGTTCGCTGTTTTTGCCCGTATTTCGCCGCTCTTAAGGGCCGGGGGGAGTCTATGAGACGAGGACAAACGGAGGTGAATGCAGTGAAATCTGATGCTGAGATATAGCAGGGAGCTCGGAGGGAGGGGCCTAGCACCCTGCATGGAAGTAATATAGCAAGTATCCTTCACATGAAGCCACTACCTGAGGTTACAGGAAGTAGTGCCTTACAGGAAGTACAAATTCAGATGTAACACATCTCAAGAGAGATTATTGTGAGTGCATCTGTGCATGTATGAGTGTGTGTGTGTTTGTGCGTGTACGAGTGTGTGTTTGTCTGTGAGTGTGTTTGTGAGTGCACCCGTGCATGTGTGAGTGTGGGTGTGTGCGTATGTGTGTGCGTGTGTGTGTGTGTGTGTGTGCACAGTGAGAGAAATGGAAAGGAGGTGCAGATTGAGATGTCTAATCTGGAAATGTGCTGGTGTCGTTTGCAGAGATAAGGCGTCCCCCCCTTACCCGACCCCCCCCCCCCCCCCCCCGGTCTCGCGCTCACGTCCGGGCCTTTAAGGACTGATGAAAGCCCGCCATCAGTGAGGGAGTCTTTATCTCTCCCTTAGATAGGGGGGAAAATAAATATCACTGAGCGAGTGAGGTAATACATCTGCCCTCCGTCCCATTGGTGGGGAGGGGTAAGGGGGAGGCGGCTTAGGAGCCCAACTCGGCTGCTATTTGCATAACCTTGGGTATTCTTCCCAACAGATGGCACAATTAAAAATGAAACATGCCCGCTATGGGAAAAAAGGCAGCGTTTGAATGCAGATTGTGCAAAACAATGGGGGGTTTAGGAGATTACGCTTCGCTTTGATTAAAAGACCTTATCGCCAGGGAGACTGTGGTTAGTCATGTGACCCCCCCCCCCCCACATCGTTTATGCACTGCAGGAAAGTCAGTCCTCGTGCCTTTTTTTCCCCCATCTTCCGCTTCTTCAAAGATCACACGCAGGTTTCTGATACCAGGGAGAGATTGAACCACGGTGAGATACAGAAAGAGTGAGCCAAAACAGATATGGCTGTGGAGGAAGAGAGAAAAAAAACCAGATATGGCTCTGAAAAGAGAGAGAAAAAAAACAGATATGGTGCTCTGAGGAGGACCAAGACAGATATGGGGCTGGACAAAGCTGCTGGCCAATCCAGGCCCTGTGGCCTGAAACACAGCTAGTCACTTTTTTGTGTTACTGAAGTTCTGATTCCAAATTACCCAGTGTAATTACCCTGTGACCTTTCCTTCTCTTTTTTCATTGTTGTCTCTCTCTCTCCCTCTCTCCCCCTCCCTCCCTCTCTCCCTCTCTCTCCCCTCTCCCTCCTCCCCTCCCTCCCTCTCTCCCTCTCTCTCCCCTCTCCCTCCTCCCCTCCCTCCCTCTCTCCCTCTCTCTCCCCTCTCCCTCCTCCCCTCCCTCCCTCTCTCTCTCTCCCTTCTCCCTCCCAACCCCCCCTCCCCCCCTCTCTCTCCTGCAGGCCCTGGCCATGGGTATGATGACGGAGTATTACCACTACATCTTCACCACTCTGGTAATCCTCGCCCTCGCTCTCCTTCCCTGTACGGCCGAATCTCTCTCTCTGTCCTCATCCGGCCCGTTCGCTGATGGGGGTTTCGGATGAGGTCGACGATCTCTCTCGCGTTGCTGGGGGGGGGGGGGACATTAAAAAGAAGTTTCCAGTATTCGGGAGAGTAAATACTTTCCTTATTCTTAAAAATCGAAAGCAGCCTTTGTAAGCGTGTCCTCTTTGCGTTCCGTCGTCTGTGTGGAGTGCGGGTGTTGCTCGATAGCTCAACGCAGGGTCAGGATGCTAATAAATTCAGCAAGCGGGCCTTTGAATTCCTTCATCTTTTTAATAATTTGGTAATTGCAAGCGAACATATGCAGGCCTGGAGTGACGTGAGCATGCACTCACAGCCTCGTGTCAAACTCATGGGTGTCACCCGATATGTGGTCCCCCAGACACGCCGGGCTTATCGGTTCCGCTTTCTCACTTCCTCTGCGTCGCTCCTGAGTTTTCCCAGGCGCTCAGCATGTTAAACCACCGTCTCAGATGCAAGACAAGACGGTGTGAAAGACTTTAAGGTCAGCCGTGCCCGTGTTGGTTAAACAAACTGCCCGCCGAGTCGTTTACTGAGTGTCCTGGAGTCGCTTAATTAACATCCGCTGAGTCCACACGGCGCGCCCGCGCGAGGACAGGGCGGTTGCCGTGGTTTCCCTCGGCGCTCGGCGCAGGAGAACGCCCGGCGACGGTGGCGGAATGCTGATTGGTTGCCGTGTTTGCGCTGCAGCGGGGAGATGACAGCGGCGAGAAACTAAACGTTGACACTTAATTTTCTCCTCAAACAAAAAAAGCTGTGAGGCTTGGCTCCATCGGTGCAGTGCCCCCACCCCCATTGCACCACAGCCGGGGAGATTTGCCTTTTCATTTCCAGTGTGGGGGGGGGGGGGTGGTTGCTGGACTGTCCCGGAGAGGCTGGGTGCTGTGCAGTCCCTCCCCACTGGCACCCCACAGAGATGGCTGTGTTTTAATCTCACTCTGAAGGGTCAAATGGAGGGGGGGGGGGGGCGGCCCAGCCCCCACACTGCAAAGAGCTAACATGCTATCTTACTGAGCCATGTTAGCTTAGCCCGCACCCTGCACTCAGCTAACTCTCTCATACTGAGCCATGTTAGCTTATCCCCCACCCTGCATTGAGCTAACATGCTCTCGTACCCTTATAAGCATGTTATTACTGCTTTATAAAACATTTGTAGACAGCTAAGTCAGCAGCTATAACCAGCTGGTGTTCTGTAATCAACACTAACAATGTTTTATAGTGCCTTTCATATCATGATGCTTTGCACACTTTGCCATTACTGTGTGTGTGTGTGGGGGGGTGGGGGGGGTCACCTCAATCACCTACTCTAATGTGTCGCACTTACCTGGATGAGGCACGGCAACTGATTTTGGTGTCAGAGGCCTCAGTGACCTATGAGGAGAGGCCAGGAGGGGCGGAACTCTTAGGCCAGTTAAGCAGGGTGACGTGAAGTGAGATTTGAATTGAACGGGCAGCCTAGAGGGTATGCCGTGAGGCTGTTGGACAGTAGGGGGCGCTGTGACCGTGTAAACGGCTTGTAGCAGTGCCGGCGTCCGGCGTTTGGTTGTGGTAACGATGACGTCATGTGACTCCTGAGAAAACTGAAAGCAGCGCCGCCCAGTTTAACAAAACGGCCGAGAGCTCAATCGCCACGGTGACGGATGCGTTTGGAGAATAACGGAACGTCGCGCGACCGCTCTGATGAATGAGCCCCCGCCCCCCCCGGCCCCCCCCGACGCTCGCAGGGAAACGTTCGGCCGTAATGTTATTATTTATTATTTTGTCACCCTGGGAGAAAAAACTGGGCTGAGCTGTTCAAGTGCGGAAAATAAACGGCGATAAAAGGGGGTGGGGGTGTGGGGGGGAGGGGGGGAGGGGGGGGGAATAATGGCTTCCCTCGTCTGGTGAAATGACCCCTTTTAGGGGACTTCGGCTCAAACCCTGGCCGTCTGAGGATGCGAGACAGAAACCCAGCAGTGGAGTGGTCTCGGACACTGGTGGCATTGCCATCATTAATTACCCAAAGATTACTGTAACTTTTCTAAAAAAATCAGTCTAGACTCATTGGTAGAGCTTGCACACTGGAATGTGCACAAATAGAAACTCTCGGAGATGCTGACCTGTCGGTGTTTATCTTTACTCACTGAGTTAAAGCATATCGTTTATGACACTGATATTACACAGTTATTACACTCTTATTACCAACACCATTTAAAGAAAAATAGCACCTCTTGGCCTTTCGTGTTTTTGCTGACACGTTTCTTTGTACAGAGATACAGGCTGGGTTTGACCAAAACATTAATATCATTTTTAATGCTTTCACACCCCTTTTTTTTTTTGCTCTCCCAAATTCGGGAGAAATGTCTCCTGCTGTCGATTAGCACGTGCTCTCTGCTGGAGAACGCGATGTCAGCCGCCATCTTTTACCACACCGCGGCTCGCGAACCCGGGGGCCCCACAGACACGCGTCCGATGGACACAAGTGCTGTCGGCCGGCCCTGCCTCTGCCTCACCTGCGTGTGCGCGGCTCACGAACAATGCGCTTTTCACTCAGCGCCCCACCGAGCTGTGATGTCATCAATAGAAATCAGGGATTTGGGAGGGTCGATAGACGCCTTGTTTTCTCACCTGTTTTTGTACGTCTGACGGCAAAAAAAAGAAAAAGAAAAAAAAAACAGTCTCACAATGCAGCGCGTTTTCCTTTTAATGCCAGACGCAATTGTTTACACCTGCTCGAGAAAGAAAAAGAAAACCTTATGTGAGAAGTGCTTCTGTTTGTGCAGGCGCTGTGTGTGTGTGAGTGTATATGTGTGTGTGTGTGTGTGTGTGCGCGCGTGCGTGTGTGTGTGTGCGTGCGTGTGTGTGTGTGTGTGTGTATATGTGTGTGTGCGTGTGTGCGTGTGTGTGTGTGTGTGTATATGTGTGTGTGTGTGCGTGTGTGTGTGTGTGCGCGTGTGTGTGTGTGTGTGCGTGCGTGCGTGTGTGTGTGCGTGCGTGCGTGCGCGCGTGCGTGTGTGTGCGTGCGTGCGTGCGTGCGTGCGTGCGTGCGTGCGTGCGCGTGTGCGCGTGTGTGTGTGTGTGTGTGTGTGTGTGTGTGCCAGCTGAAGCACTCCCTGACTGTGGCGGTTTTATGTGCGGAACAATAAGCTCGCCTCCAGCCGCAGAGAATCGTGATCCCGTCTTCCCGTGAAATAGAATGTGTGTGTGTGTGGGGGGGAGTGCTATTAGAGGTCTCATTTTTAAATACCAATTAATTTCACGGGCACTTTTTTTTTCTTTCAAATCGCAATTTCGCAATTACCTGTAACCTGAGGGGGGCGAAGCGGGTTTTTTGTGCAGACGCATATTACAGAGCCTGTGCGGTTTCATAAAGAGGAAAATGGAACGGTAGTTTAGAGAGAGAGAGAGAGAGAGAGAGAGAGAGAGGAAAAAAGAAAAGAAACCCTTCACACTAGAAAGGTGGGAGGGAGAGGGGAAAAAAAAAAGGTTCAATTTGTCGTGTCTGGGGGCAAACTTTCCTCAGCGTGTCTCCTCGCTGGTTTTGTGGTCGCAGTCTGAGCCCTACGGGATGCTAATGAAATAGTCTATTATGTTCCAGTGACTGTCTTCAGAAAGCCCCCCTGGTCCATTCCAGATAGAATGCGTGTCGACATGTGACTTTGCACAGATACCGGCACTGATGCATTGTAAGCCGCCGTGCGTGTGTTGTGCGTGTGTGCTTGTGTGTGTGCATGTGACTGTGTGTGTGTGTGTGTGTGTGTGTGTGTGTGTGTGCGTGCCTGTGTGTGTTGTGTGTGCATGTGTTGTGCGTGTGTGTGTGCATGTGACTGTGTGCGTGTGTGTGTGCCTGTGTGTGTTGTGTGTGTGCGTGTGTGTGTGTGTGTGTGCCTGTGTGTGTTGTGTGTGTTGTGTGTGCGTGTGTTGTGCATGAGTGCGTGTGTGTGCTTGTGTGTGTGTTTTGTCTGTTTGTGCGTACGTGTGTGTGTGTGTGCTTGTGTGTGTGTGTTTTGTCTGTTTGTGTGTACGTGTGTGTTTTGTCTGTTTGTGTGTACGTGTGCATTTGTTTGTGCTTTAAATAAAGAAGCCGAAGCATCCAAAGACAGCTCCACTCTGTTCGTTTGCCGTTACAGATCCACTCGTGAGTCAGTCTTGCCTGTAGCTGAGTTGCCTGTGTGCAGGATGTCAGCTAAAGGGCCATTCCTCAGGACATGGCTGCACCCAAAAGAGGGGCAAGGGTTAGGGTTAGGGTTAGGGTTAGAGGGTTAGGGTTGGGGTTAGGGTTAGGGTTAGGGTTAGGTGAGCTGCCTGTGTGCAGGATGTCAGCTAAAGGGCTATTCCTCAGGACACTGCTGCACCCAAAAGAGGGGGAAGGGAACTCCGGTCCAGGACCCTGTCCTCACCGTCAGCTGTGTGTATTTTATCATTATTTTACTCAGGACCGCCGTTGCCATTGGCGACTGAGCGTAAAATCCGTAGTGACGGGTGTTTTTTGTTTTTTGGATGTGGAGCTGATATTTGGGGATTGGGGGTTTGTACCTGTACGCCAGCCTGGCCACGGTCTCAGGGCATTTTCGGGGATCATCCGCTGCGTTCCGCGTCGTCTGCGGGTCTCGGCGAACGATCCGTGCGATCCGTGCGATCCGGACGCCGCCCGCTTTGTCTGCGCCGCGCTAATCCCTCTCTCTTTTTTTTATCGCTTCTTTTTCTTCATTCTTTTTTTCCGGGTGGACGGGCGTTTCAATCCCCTGCTTTAAAAAAAAAAACCCGGAAAAACACAGACTTAGCGCCAGCGCATGGGTCCATTTTGATTTCACAGACGGAGAACACAATGCCCCCGGCGCATTATCCCTTCTGCTAGCCTGTTCGCCGCTCGCCATTATCCTCTCTTTCTCTCTCTCTCTCCCTCCCTCTCTCTCTCTTTCTCTCCCTCTCTCTCTCTCTCTCTCTGTCCCTCTCCCTCTCTTTCTCTCTCTGCAAACACAAAAGAGCCCTCGCCTCTCTCTCTCTCTCTCTCTCTCTGCACACAACAAAAGCGCCGTTTCCCCCCCGTCGGCTGAACGAGGTCCTCTCTTCTTCCTCTCTCCCGAAGGACCTGTTCGCCCTGGACCTGGAGCCGTACCGCTACTGCGGCGTGAACATGACCGGCTTCCGCATCCTGAACGTGGACAACCCCCAGGTGGCGTCCATCGTGGAGAAGTGGTCCATGGAGAGGCTGCAGGCCACGCCCAAACCGGAGTCCGGCCTCCTCGACGGGGTCATGACGGTATGAGGCCTGCTTTTCATTCTCACACCCAAATTATTATTATTATTATTATTATTACTATTATTACTATTACTATTACTATTACTATTATTACTATTACTATTACTATTACTATTACTATTACCATTACTATTACCATTACTATTATTATTATTATTATTTAAAGGTTGGCACCTCCAAACAACCATGGCCCTATCCCATAGCCCCCCCCCCATTTATTTATTTTTATAAATAAAGGTCTTGGGTCTTGGTTTAACAGCCCATCCGAAGGACAGCACCTCCTACGGAACACTGTCCCCATCACTCTCCAACAGTTTGCAACAGTTTAGTGCACCCGATGTGAGCTAATGTTCTAATCAGATTCAGAGCTGTCCCCTCACACAAAGATAGACATCCCATTCTAAGGCTTTTATTATAGTTAATTTGTTTTGTTTAGTTTCTTTTCCCTGGGTGGGAGAACGCTGGATGCACGAGGAACTTGTCTCGATGTTTATTTGTAACTGTAACTGCTCAAAACTGCGAAAAGAGGGCCTGGACTCCTCATGAATTCACGAGGCAGTCCTGTCTGTCTGTGCGTGTGTCTGTGTGTGTGTGTGTGTGTGTGTCTGTCTGTGTGTGTGTGTGTGTGTGTGTGTGTGTGTGTGTGTCTGTCTGTGTGCGCGTTACTTCACTGAGGTTAAAACGTCCGCGCTCAGTTGTCTCCAAGGTCTAATTATATCTGTCTAAATCCGTGTAAGAGAGTAGACTTCTAAGGATCTTTAGCTTTCTATTTAAACTGCATGATGTTAATGCATAATTTCTCCCAAAGCAGAGTATTTTTCTTTTTCAAACATTTGTCTCTGTGCAACATAAACAAAGATTTTTTTGTCATGTCTGTTTTTATGACCCCCTGTAAGTCCGCATCCAGAGTAGAGGTTGGCAGAGCGGACCGTGCGAAAAAGCTGTGCAAATTGCCTCTCATGTCTTTCCTGGCCCCAGAGATATGGAAAGATCCAGATTTCTCATGCACACATCTGGTCGTTTGGATCTGGATTTGAGTTGGAATACATTGTCTATCACCCGTGCTGTCCTGTCGCTGCGAAGCATGATTGCACATGGCTTTTTTACTGACAAACAGGCCTTTTGCTTCTCATAGACGAGTTGAGGGGGGAGAAGAGAAACGTAGAAGAAGAATGGTGTTGTGCTACGCCAGGGCTGTCCAACCCTGTTCCAGGAGATCTGCCGTTCTGTAGGTTGTCAATTCAACCCTAATTTGGCACACCTGATTCTGCTAATTGGCAGCTCAATGGGATCTCTAGCTGTTGAATGAGGTGTGGCTTTGTTAGGGCTGGAGTGAAAACCTACAGGACGGCACTTCTCTGGAAACAGGGCTGGGCAGCCCTGCTCTAGTGTCTAGTGCAGACTAATCTGTATTATGACATCATAAGAGAAATGTGAACAATCGACACACTGCTTCCTGTAGATCAGTCTTTATTGTGACATCATAAGAGAGATGTGAAAAAAGCAGCACATTGCTCCCTCTGGGACGGTCTGTATTATGACCTCATAAGAGACGGCCCGCGGCGGAGCGGCGCTAGCGGTCGGCTCCCGTCAGCTGAGATAATGCCCGCTTTATTCCAGACAGATGCTGCTCTGACGTACGACGCGGTCCACATCGTGTCCGTGTCCTACCAGCACGCCCCGCAGATGACCGTCAACTCCCTGCAGTGCCACCGGCACAAGCCCTGGAGATTCGGCGGACGCTTCATGAGCTTCATCAAGGAGGTGAGAGACAAACGGACGGACGGACGGACGGACGGATGGATGGACGGACGGACTGACAGACGTGTACAGACACAGTGCTGTGACGGGCGTTAGGCCAGTGAATACCTCCACAACTGGGGCCTCACATACCAGAACATTGATAAATTGATAAATTAGAACTCCAAATCCCTGTTCCGTGAGTATAGGCTAGGGGGGGTTTGGCGAGTAAGGCTGGCTGCCACGGCAACACTAGGTCAGCTGCAGCCCTGTAGCATCCTGTTTGACGTTGATCACACTTACCCATTTAGGACAGGCTCGTTTCCACAGAAACTTGCAAAAGTGCACTAAAAAAAGATTTGGAAAAGAATGGAAACCGTAACAAACTGTATGTGTCACAGACCGATAGCAGGAGTCATTACGGAAACTAACAAGCATTTATACATGCGGCAAAACATTGTCATGTTTTTATTAATGTGCCAGTTTATTCATATTTATCTGAGTACTGGTTCATTTATCAACATGCATGCATGGAAATTGCTTAATTTATTTTGAATTAAGTCAAAATGTTAACATTTTTGACATTTTTTTATTGCTGGATGTTCACGCAAAGATGTTGCCATATCCGTTGATGGCCAGGGCCGCTACGAATGTGGACACATGTCCTACTGTTTCCTCTTTTCGTTTATTAAAAAAGTATATGAGGAATGGCATTGAAATGTCCAAATAAGTAAATAAAATAAAAGAAAAGAAAAGAACTGTTGACATCAATGGCACGAACCCATGAGAGACGTGGTTCCAGAGCTCCATTGAGACTCAAACACAAGCCCATGTTAAAGAAAGACAGGCTAATTGCTGCTCCCCCAATACGCAGTGTATCTCTCTCTCTCTCTCTCTCTCTCTCTGTCTGTCTCTCTCTCTACACATTTAAAACAATTTCTACGGGCGTGCGGAGCCGACAGTGACTGCCCTTGTCTCTGTTTATTAATGGCTGGCTGCAGACACAATAGCCCCTCTGTTTCAGAGATATCTATGGTAATGACACAAAGACCACGGAAATGATGAATGGCCTTTATTAGCGCCTGTGTCGTGTACAACGGGGTCTCATCATCGGGAACCCTGGTAGAATCCGGTTCGGGGTACGGAAACTGAAATGGGGGGGGGGGGGCAGGGGGAGAAAAGGGTCAGAGAGAGAGGGACCTTGTTTTCCCCCATCAGGACAAGCGGAACAGACACCTCATTAATCCCCCTCAACCCTCCACCCCCTCCCTCCCCCCCCCCCCCATCGTCCGAGGACCGGGTCCGACACTGTGGAGCACTATCACCCACATCACCCGCTTGTGCTTGTAATGCGCCCCCCCCCCCTTTCTTTCATGAGGGGAACAATGGGCGAGATGGATGTTAATTAATCATGGTCCACCAGGAAGGAGTATCACAGGCATTTGGATGTAAACTGTAATTAGAAAGGAGAGGGGGAAGCGGATGATTGTACAGGGGCGGGGTTGGGGTGGTTGGGATATTGTTGGGGGGTGAGGGGGTGAGGGGGTGAGGGGGGGGGGGGCTGGAAACCCTGTGGATTGACAAGGGACTTGCGCACTTTCAATGAAACAATTTTTTAAAATTCATCAGTAAATATAGATTTTTTTACACCCCTAAGTTTGGTTCTGTGGACTCACAAGGGCCTTGATGTCTCTGCAGTTTAAATCGCTTTTAGAAGCGGTGGGAAAGGACAGCGTGGGGGGGTCACGGGTGGAGGTCGGGGGTGTGACCAGGGAAATAGGGATGGGGTGGGGGGGGTGGGGGGGGGGGTAATGGGTGGAGGTCGGGGGTGTGACCAGGGAAGTAGGGACGGGGTGGGGTGGGGGGGGGGGTAACGGGTGGAGGTCGGGGGTGTGACCAGGGCCTTGTTCGTCTCCACAGTCGCATTGGGACGGGCTCACGGGTCGCCTGGTGTTCAACCGGACGAGCGGCCTGCGGACGGACTTCGACCTGGACATCGTCAGCCTCAAAGAGGAGGGGCTGGAGAAGGTGAGGCTCTGATTCGCCGAAACAGAGACCGAACAGGAAGCAGTTAATAGGGGTTGTTTATTTACTGATCATCTCTGGTAATGTAGCTTCAGTTTACATCTTTCTCTTTCACTCTGTCTTTCTCTCTCTCTGTCACTCTGTGTTTCTGTCTTTGTCACTCTCTCTCTCTCTCGCTCTCTCTCTCATTTGTGGAAAGGATAACAGCCTTAAATGTCAAATTTTACACCCTGTTCTTCACATTCGCTTGCAGTTGGTAACCATACTGAAGGGGTCATTTGTTTTAATAACTAAGAACTTGGTCTCATTTGTAATCATTGATTATTTCAAAATGCATCAATAAAGGCGCTGAACGCTTAGCAAAGTAGAAGCCGAAGCCTACTCTTTGTGTGCTGAGCCATAGCGCGTGTAATTTAAATTTATGTCCATGTTGGCCATGCGCTAACATCGTGCTAACGTGCTAACAGGGAGCAGCCTCTTTGCTGCACATTGGAGGCCAGAGACAAGGTGGATTTCAACTGCATTTCCACCTAAATGTTCACGCGTATCTACATTTCAGCAAAAAACAGTTGGATAAAAATAGCTGATGTATTTCAAGATAGCCATCTGTACAGCTCTCTGAAAGCTTGCAGAAGCCATAACTTACCACAGAGTTATAAATTGATCCATTCAGCAATAGTTTTTCGGGCTTGGAAAGTCAGGGCGCGGTGTCTAAGAGTAACAGAGATTTTAGGGTCCCGTCCTGACACGGGACCCCTTTACATTTTTACAGTTTGTTTAGGATTAACGCACCTGTCGGGTTGGGCTTGTGGGTGTCGTCACACAAAACGCCGCTCTCTTTTTATGAATTTTTCGCCGCAGCGGTACAGTGCAGTCCATATTTGACTGTATAATTTACCTCCTAACAAGGGAGCCAATGGTCTGATTAAACATAACCATAAGTTAGCGGGTAATGAAGCAAATTGGATGAGATTACTCCAGTGTTAATTGCGAGCTGTGTTAATGACGAGCCGAGGTTTCGCGGTAATGAGGTGTTGCAGCGTGTTTGCCGAAACAGCCTTTTTAGAAAAAGGAAGGAGAGGAGAAGACTTCCAAGAATCAATAAAAAAAAAAAAAAAAAAAGAAGATTTTTTTCTGCTACGGGATGGGCTAGTCCTGTTAGCGATCAGCCCCGGACTGGCACTGCAAGCAGGACTACTTAACAGGAAACGTATTATTCTGCAAAGACACATAAACAACAAATAAGTGTTCCTATGACGCCCATAAAGGCAACTGCCCTGGGTAGGCCTTATCAGTTCCTGCAATTGCTGTAGCACAGCAGGGGGGGGGGGGGGGGGGTAGCGACCACGTTCCGCCGAATATCCATCACTCACCCTGATATAGTGGGGCCCCCTGGATCCCCGAGTGCTGTCAGTCTCCTCTCCATGCCGGCTCTCTCTCTCTCCGAACACGACAGGCCCAGGGAGGAAGGGAGGGGGAGGGCGAGGGAGTGGGGGGCTGGCGGGGGGGGGGGGGGGGGGGGGGACGCTTGTCACAACTCGGTAAAAACACATTGATAACTGAAGCTGAGCATTGCTCGAGTCACGCGATGCGATGGCGGTACTCCGAGAGAGAGAAGGGGCGGTGGCGGAAACGGATTGGCTGTTTTTTTCTTTTTGTTTTGTTTTTTTGTTTTTTCTTTGACTGGCTTTAAGTTGGCGGAGCTCTAAAGTAATCCTGCTTAATTAAATATTCGTCAGTGCGCTTTTTTTTTCTTCTTCTTCTTCTTTCGGGCTCTTTATTGAATTAGCAGACGTTTCCTGGATGGAGAAGTTACTTGATGTTTGGCTTTAATTTCATTTAGAGAGGGGACGATGGGGGTGTGGGGAGAGGGTGGGGCGGGCGGGGATAAAATAAAATCAAAAGTCGGAAAAAAGCTTTCCTTGCAGTGTGCGCGAGCAAAACAACTTTTGGAATTGCTACTTTGGATAATCACGTTTAATGAATTGAGTTAATTGCGTGCAATTAACCAGAATGAGCTGGCATGCTGAGCGGAAGTCATTACCCATAGTTTTGAGTGTTACTTTCCTGAAATCTTCCCTCTCGCACAAGCTGTAACTAATACACTTTTCAAACCGCGGCATATGCTGCTGCTCTTCTTCTTTTGATTGGAGCAGGGATATTATTGGATCGGCTCGTTTAAAAAAATTTTTTTTTTTGCGAGCTGACTGCAGTGTCTGTCTGTTTGTTCGCGCAGCATTAAACGGATCCCATCTCGAGCGCGGCGCGCTTGAATATTAAAGAGCTCCGTGGAAACGGCGGGGGGGGGGCGGGGGGCGGGGGTTGGGGGTGGGGAGGATAGATGCGCAAGATGTTATTTCTTTTTTTCGTTTCTTCTTTGTGGGAAGTGCGGGCGCGCAGCGACAGCCGCGGGACTGTTTGCGACGACGGTGATGCGTTCTGGCGTCTCTGTGGCGCGGAGCGCGCGTTAGCCCCGGGGCTAGCTCTCGCGCGGATCCGCGGATCGTCGCGCGGCTCGTTCCCGCTGCGCGCACCTCCAAAACCGCCGTTCGCACGGCCCGCCGCCGCCCCATCGCTCGCGCAGCCTTAATCCCCGGAAACTCGCTTTTCTCATTTTCTTTTCTCCCCCCCCCCCCCCCCCCCCCCGTTTCTCGACATCCCAGATACTGTCGAGCTCGCGAAGAGGCCCCGTGCTCTGAAATAGAATCCCGCTCAGGAATAAAACACCCCCCCCCCCCCGTTTCTCAAGGTCGCCATTTTAACTCATGTAAATTTAAACTTTTATTTTGTTTTTTAAAAATGTAAAAACATAATTTTTTTTCAAAAGAAAAGCGGTATGCGTCATGTTCTGCCTCCCCCTCTCTCTCTCTCTCTCTCTCTCTCTCTCACACACACGCGTCTCTTTCGCTCAAACACCATCTCTCACTTTCTCCGTTATCAGACAAATAGGGTCAATTCAGAGCTGCTCGCGGCATTCATCCGTCCTCTCCCCGCCATCCGCGCAGCGACAGCCGCGGCGGCTTTTTATGGCCGATCGTCACGGTTACGATCGCTCACGGCCCTGTCAGCTCTTACCCGATTGGCTCCCGTTCGCCGCCGCTGATGTACGGCAAATTCAGAGATCCACTGGGCTCAGCGGGAGGCCTGGAAAAGGCGCCCGTGACCACGGAATGTGACGCTATGACAGAGTCGCGGCTATAATGGGCCATACTGTGACCGCGATGTTTTCAGATAGTGGAGAGAAATGGGAGTAATGAACATGAATGAATGGGTCATAACTGAAACACACGCACACACACGCACACACACACATACACACACACGCACACACACGCATACACACACGCACATACACACGGACACACGCACATACACACGGACACACACACACACACACACACACACACACGTATTCGAACAGAAAGTATCTCTGAGAGTCGGGCAATTGAATGTGTTGGAGTCTGACCAGGCCACACCATGTCAGCTCTCTACGGTGCTCCCATTTGCTCCTGAAAATTAATGTGTGCAAACTGGAAAAAAAATAATAATTTAGCAGCTCATCCACTAATGGGGATGCATTAGTGCGCTCTTACATTTCTCTGCTCTGCAGCACGTGCTCCGTGGGAAAAAAACGTTAGCGTTTAGCCCTAGCGTATGCTTGTTGTCATCCTACCAGCATCTGCCTGACGGTTCGCACTCAGAAAACATTGCAAATCGCTGCAAACATGTATCCTACGTGGATTTAAACACATCTACGCTCTGTAACACAACGTTAGCCTGTACAGTTTACGCATCTTTATTGTCTGTGGAAGAATACTTTCGACAGGCTGTCCTTGAAAATACATTTTTTGTCAGATTTTTTGTTTTGCTTTTAAAAAAACATAACTGTTGCTATACTATTTATTATTTTAAAAATTATACATTGTTTTGTCTCTCTGGCTGTCACTGCAGTTTATTAAGAGCAGTTATGCAATAGAACACAATGCAAAGCAATGATAATTCTATTATATATAATATAATTATCTCTATTTATGATATAATTATAATTAAATTACATTATATTATAATTATTATTGTAATTACAGCTGTGAAAGGCACTTCTCCTGTGAATTGAAAACAAAAAGCAGACAGCACCTTCTATGTTTTTCACAGGATTATACAAAGAGACCTCAAAGTGGGAAATGTAGAAAATAAATATATTTATATATTTTAAACAATATGATGGAAAGGATGAACCAAATAAGATGACAGTATGTTCAAAGAACAAGGCAGCGTTAAAAAAAAAATCTGTCGTATAGGCAAAATAATCATGGACAGTACAGACAAGATTGTATACAATGTAAACCAATTGACTGTATTGACAACAAAATGCAAAACTTATGATATGTACCAGGCAGTACATATGTTTTATGAGTGTTGTTGTGTTGTGTATTATATGATATAGATGACAGTTTAAATTAGATGATCAAATAAGAAGCAATTAACATGAGCTCAAGACATTGAAATTTGGGTAGCAGATAACATTTAATTTTTCTGTTGTTGTTCATAAGGTAGGTTTGACTGTGAATCCATGACCCTCCTTTTTATTTAAAAACTGTATTTTTCCTTTTTTGTAATCCTGTCATAACTGTGCTCAAAGACAGAATCAGTTGCTAATTGGCGATACCTTTGTGAAAGAGCTTAGTTTGTTCACCTTGCAAATCATCATGCAGGTCTGGGATAATTATGAAATAGAAGCAGCCACCTCTGATCTGGACCAAGCATAAAGGAATTCAAAGAACAAGGCAGCGTTAAAAAAAAGTCTATGTCGTATAGGCAAAATAATCATGGACAGTACAGACAAGATTGTATACAATGTAAACCAATTGACTGTATTGACAACAAAATGCAAAACTTATGATATGTACCAGGCAGTACATATGTTTTATGAGTGTTGTTGTGTTGTGTATTATATGATATAGATGACAGTTTAAATTAGATGATCAAATAAGAAGCAATTAACATGAGCTCAAGACATTGAAATTTGGGTAGCAGATAACATTTAATTTTTCTGTTGTTGTTCATAAGGTAGGTTTGACTGTGAATCCATGACCCTCCTTTTTATTTAAAAACTGTATTTTTCCTTTTTTGTAATCCTATCATAACTGTGCTCAAAGACAGAATCAGTTGCTAATTGGCGATACCTTTGTGAAAGAGCTTAGTTTGTTCACCTTGCAAATCATCATGCAGGTCCGGGATAATTATGAAATAGAAGCAGCCACCTCTGATCTGGACCAAGCATAAAGGAATTTAAAAAGAATTATCCCCTCAAAAAAAACAAAACATTTTTTTAAACTGTGAGTGTGACCCAGAGGTCGGTGTTTTAAATTCCATGGCCGATTTCGCACACACTTGTCCTGTTATTCATTCTGTGCTGATACTCTTCCCTGTAACATCACCCCCACCTTTCTAATGTGAGGCACAATCCTGTTCATAAAACTTCAAAGGCTCCAGCACCTGTCCCGTGACTCTCCATCGCAGTGAAGGGCCGGGATGCTGAGGGCCTGGGCCTTGTGTACCTGGCCCAGCTGGGTCATTGTGTACTGGGCCCAGCCGGGTCATTGTGTACCAGGCCCAGCCGGGTCATTATGTACCAGGCCCAGCTGGGTCATTGTGTACCAGGCCCAGCGCTGTGACTCAGTAGCATTGAGAAGGTACTCGGCTTCAAGGGCACCTTTTTCCCATGAGCCTCTCTAGCGATGAGAGGGAAGAGCTCTCAGCTGATGATGTAGCAGACCTGTTACTGGGGATGGGGGGGTGGGGGGGGGGGGCAAGGTCACCGCTCTCTCAGCGAAAAAGGTGACGCAGCCAATCAGCTAATGCCAGGCAGGGGGAAGGGGGGGGAGGGGGGGGAGCGTTGCTAGGCTAATTCGGGGGTGGGGCGAGGGGGTACACGCTGTGGGGCGGGGCAGTAATGTGTTCTTAACCTGCCGCAGGTGGGGAAGTGGAGCTCGTCGGGCGGCCTCAACATCACCGAGCTTCCCAAACGGAGAGGGCTTAACATCACGGACTCGCTGTCCAACCGCTCGCTCATCATCACCACCATCCTGGTAGGCCCCGCCCGTCCTCCGGCAAGCGCGCACGCGCTCAGTGTTAAATCAACTCTCACAGAGTCAGTATGGGCCCGCTGTGGCCAGTGTTCTGCTGGTAGAAACTCTGTGAGAGTTGAACGAATGCTGAACGTTTTTGCTGTGTAATAACAATGGCTAGAGCAAACGCCGTGCTGATATTGATTGTTTCGCGGACCCGGACCTCAGAGAGTTCAGGAATTATCTGTATCGATCCTCTCGGAGCTCAGAATAATTCAGCAGCGGTGGCAGCGCCGGAGGATTCCGGAATTGTGACACAGATGATTCCGGAATTATCTGCATCGATCCTTCGAGGGGCCCGATGGTTATGCGGTTGCAACGCCGATAAGTCCTGAGTCGTAACACAGATAATTCTGGGATTATCTGAATTGATCCTTTTAATAATTCTGCAGTGATGATTTCAGAATTAGCCACATCACTCCTGTTTGTGTTTTTTTTTTGTTTTTTGTTACTTTGTTAACTCTGGAAACATTCAGTAGCTCTTTGAACCACAAATGATGGTGTTCCACACACACACTGACTGAGTGACTGACTGTTTCACTGTCTGATTGATTGAGCAGCTGGTTCCCATAGTGACTGACTGTTTCCCTGTCTGATTGATTGAGCAGCTGGTTCCCATAGTGACTGACTGTTTCACTGTCTGATTGATTGAGCAGCTGGTTCCCATAGTGACTTACTGTTTCCCTGTCTGATTGAATGAGCATCTGGTTCCCATAGTGACTGACTGTTTCCCTGTCTGATTGATTGAGCAGCTGGTTCCCATAGTGACTGACTGTTTCACTGTCTGACCGAATGCCGTTTTCCTTGTGTGATTGACAGACCGATTCAATGAATGACAGCTAACTAAGCGGTTTCCTTGGTGACTGCCTGTTTCAGTCTGGGGCAGTCTCTATGAGGCATGAGGCCAGAGCAGAGGAGCACCCTAAAGCTGGGATGTTTCTGCCTCCTGCGATGGTGGAAGGCAAAATGACTGACTGGCTGAGTGATTGACAGGCTCGCCGGCTGACCCTGTTTGACTGACAGACAGCGGAACGCCCGCGCCAGGCACCGGAGGGCGCGAGGCGAGCGGAGCGGGGCGGGGTTCGAGGCTCGGGGACGTTTTTAGGCGGGACAGACAGCTGAGGGCGGAAAGGGCGGCTCGGCTGGCAGCGATGAATACAGACAGAGCGGTACACGCGAGGCCTGTCTGAGGCCTATCTGGGCCCGTCTGTTTACTCTAAGCAGGGGAGAATAAAGAGGAATGCCAAGAAACCAAACACCAAGACCAGCATGAACGGTCTGTGGCTGTGAACCGTCAGTGTGTGTGTGTGTGTGTGTGTGTGTGTGAGAGAGAGAGAGTCTGTATATATGTGTCAGCCTGAGTATGTGTGTGTGTGTATGTGTGTGTGTGTGTGTGAGAGAGAGAGTCTGTGTATATGTGTCAGCCTGAGTATGTGTGTGTGAGCAAGAGAGAGAGAGAGCGAGATGGGGGGTGGGGGTTGACAGACTTTTTCAGACCTCTGTCTCGTAGGGGGGGCTGATGTCTCCAGCAGGGGCGAAAAATGTGGCCACCGTGTGATTCATTAGCCCACCACGGCTCCACGGAAGCTGCCAGAAAGCTCTCTTAATTACAGCACTGCAAATAAACAGTTTTTTTATAAAATCTCTTCTTCTTTTTTTCCTCTCGGTGCAAGGCCTCAATTTCTCTGCCACATGCGGCCTGTGTTTAAGGCTGTCACTGATGGGGGGGGGGGGGGTGTGGAGTTGTCACAGGGGACTGCCAATGAAAAATACCCCCCTCTTGGACCTATTTTGGATGGGGGGGACATGAGTTATCAAAAGCCTTAAACACTGTCATTATGTGAGATAGCCGCTAAGCTGCAATTATTACCAAGTGAAGTGTGGGTGGGATGTAATCAGCGTTTCGTCCATGGCAAAGATGGCGGGGAGGGGAGGGGGGAATGTTTTTCTATCAAAGAAGGAGAGATAGAATAATAAAGATAGAAAGGGGAAAAAACACCTAATTTAAAGGTAGGTGATTCACGACAGTTAGACAAAGAGAACAGCACAGAATTCTCTTCCCGGCGTGCCGCCATTTTGGATGCGGACGTTCGAATCCTTCGCCACGGGTGCCGAGGATGTTCGAAGGACGTGTTCTGGGTCCCCATTCCCCGGGGCGCTCCCGCACCTGCGAGTGGTCTTCTCTGCGACGTGGAATTTTTTGGGTGCTGTTCGAAGGAGACTTAAATTATGGTTCGGCAGCATCCGTGGCCAGACCCTCTCTGGGATGTCTGCAATCAGCTGCAATGAAATCAGGAAGAAGAAGAAGAAGAAAAAAGACATTTAAAATGATTAGCGTAGCGGTTTCTGATGAGCCCGCTTCCCTGGTGCACATAAATAAGACGCAGACTGGCAGCTCCTGTCATTAGGAGAGCAGGTTATGATATTAATGCGCTCTTAATTTTTTTTTGGCGTGGTAAAGGTCTGCGCTCCACGTGCCGCGACCGCGTCTGAAATCCCAAAAATAAAAGCCCCGCCTCGCTCGCCCGTGCCTGTGTGACGGTGCAGATGGAGAGAGGGACGGGTTTACATTGCGGAATCCTCTGGATGACACCCAAACCTGGGGGGAAATCAAGGAGATACAGAACTGAGATCTGAGCTCAGAACAGATGTCAGCCCCCCACCCCCCCACCCCCCAAACCCTACATACAGACCTTATTGATGTAGACCTGTGGTAACGATCCCTGTTCCTGGAGATCTATCATCCTGTAGGTTTTCATTTCAGCCCTGATTTGGCACACCTGATTCTGCTAATTAGCGGGTCAATGCAGATATTTAGCTGTTGAATGAGGTGAGCCGTGTTAGCGTTGGAGTGAAAACCCACAGGACAGTAGATCTGCAGAAACAGGGTTGGTTACCACTGATGTAGACGATTGGACTTTTACGAAGTTTTCTGTCAGAGCAAAGCGGGTCTCACTTCCTGCATTTCTTCACGCGGGTAATCCAATAGTGTAAGGCGAACAGTAATCATGGCGACGGAGGAAGTTGGGGCTTTGTGCGTTGCCATGGTTACATCGTGACGGGACAGGCAGACTGTTGAGGAGGGGGGTGTCTGGAACCCTCGTGGAGGTGCGCCCCGTGCCCCTGGCGCGTTTCGAGCCCCAGGTTACGAGCTCGCCACGCCACTTTTCCGTGATTGGTTGGCCACCAGGCTGGGACACGCCCCGCTGTCAGCCGATTATGGGATGGCCGTAAGTCCTCCCGCTGACACTCCAAGAAGCCGCGATTCCGTCACTGGAAAGATTTTAGCGCTTTCATCAGAACCTCGTTTGGGCCTGGGACCGGGCCAAGCGCACAGGAAACGGAGAACTCCGCCAAGCGCTGAGCAGAAATGATTTTCGCTAATGTGGAGGTCCAGGAAACGTGCGTGCGCTATTTCAGGAAAAATATTTACTGTGCGAGCACCACAGGCAGTTAGAGAGGAGGTTAGCAACTGCAACTGCTACAGCAGGAACTGCCCTCCTTTCTTAAAGGGAGAGAACAAACACGAACTGAATGTGCAGAGAATGGTAAATTGGGGGTTTTCTTTTTCGTAGGTGTGTGTCAGAAATACATTCAGGAAACCCTCCAACATTATCATTTGTTTGCCCGATCGAAACGATGCACTGCATCGTCCAGAGAGAAGTAAGAGAGTCCCACAGTGTTCCCGTTCAGCTGTGAATGAGAACCCCGCGGCAGCTCGCTGTGCCTGGGACGGGCGGAACCACGCTACGGGCGGAACCACGCTACGGGCGGAACCACGCTACGGGCGGAACCACGCTACGGGCGGAACCACGCTACGGGCGCGGTCTGTTCTCTTTTCGGAATCGGGCTGTTTTATACGAGCCGTGTAACAACCTCCCGAGAGAAATACCGCCATTAAAAACACGCTGGCGCCATCCTGCTCGTAAACTCCGTCCTCCCCCCTCCCTCCACCCTAGCCCCTAGCCACAGCCCCCAGCCCCCATACCCACCCAAGCCCCTATCCGCACCCCACCCCCACCCCCAGCCACAGCCCCTACCTCCACCCCCAGCCCCAGCCCCAGGTCTACCTCCATCCCCACCCCAGCCCCCAGCCCCCATACCCACCCCAGCCCCACCCCCAGCCACCAGCCCTACCCCCAGCCCCAGCCCCAGCCCCCAGCTCCCATACCCAGCCCCAGCCCCCAGCCCCCATACCCACCCCAGCCCCACCCCCAGCCACCAGCCCTACCCCCAGCCCCAGCCCCAGCCCCCAGCTCCCATACCCAGCCCCAGCCCCCAGCCCCCATACCCACCCCAACCCCACCCCCAGCCACCAGCCCTACCCCCAGCCCCAGCCCCAGCCCCCAGCCCCACCCCCAGCCACAGCCCCCAGCCCTACCTCCACCCCCACCCCCAGCCACAGCCCCCAGCCCCCATACCCACCCCAGCCCCTATCCACACCCCACCCCAGCCCCAGCCCCCAGCCCCCATACCCACCCCCCAGCCCCCATACCCACCCCAGCCCCCACCCCCAGCCCCCAGCCCTGCCTCCACCCCCACCCCCACCCCCACCCCCAGCCACAGCCCCCAGCCCTGCCTCCACCCCCACCCCCAGCCCCAGCCCCCAGCCCCCATACCCACCCCCCAGCCCCCATACCCACCCCAGCCCCTATCCGCACCCCAGCCCCAGCCCCAGCCACAGCCCCCAGCCCCCATACCCACCCCAGCCCCAGCCACAGCCCCCAGCCCTACCTCCACCCCCACCCCCAGCCCCAGCCCCAGCCCCAGCACCCATACCCACCCCAGCCCCACCCCCAGCCACAGCCCCCAGCCCCCATACCCACCCCAGCCCCTATCCGCACCCCACCCCCACCCCCAGCCCCAGCCACAGCCCCCAGCCCCAGCCCCAGCCCCAGCACCCATACCCACCCCAGGTCTACCCTCACCCCCAGCCCCAGCCCCAGCCCCCATACCCACCCCAGTCCCTATCCACACCCCACCCCCAGCCCCACCCCCAGTCACAGCCCCTACCTCCACCCCCATCACCAGCCACAGCCCCTACCCCCACCCCCAGCCCAAGCCCCAGCCCCAGCCCTACTTCCATCACCCCCCCAAACCCCAGCCCCACCCCCACCCCCAGCCACAGCCCCTACCCCCACCCCCAGCCACCAGCCCTACCTCCACCCCCATCCCCACCCCCAGCCCCAGCCCCCAGCCCTCACGTGACTTCTTCATTTGAAAAACAGACCCAAATTAATGCTTCCTATTAGCAGATTTGGAAGCTGGTATTACATAGAACAGATTAGCCATTCAGGGATGTTGATGTAGTTTCTCCTTGAAACCCGAATCACTCCCATCTGGAAAGGTACAGAGGGTCTGTACACTCGGGTCTGTTTGAATACATCAGCGTTGAGAGCCACGTCGGTATTTATTTCTGATTTATTTGCCAATTTGAGTTAAACTAATGTGTCTGTGTAAGGTGTTCTCTCTAAATTAGCAGATCTTCAGATCATGACCTCTTCGTTTCCGTATCATCGAGATGTAATGAGCTCTGCGGATTTGCCTGCTGACTTTAAAATCGTGCTAATTGACTCATAGCCTTGAGTTATATTTTGTTTGAGGCACGAACCATATGCTACTTGCCTGCTTGTAAAGTCATTCTTGGAGTTGTCAGGGATGCGGATTTGAAGCAGATGCTTTTCGCTGCAAGGCGCCGTCCTCCGGTATCGCGAAACGCATTGTGTCACTTGACTCAAGGTCTCTTCTCAATGTCTTACACTTCTTAGCGCATCATATTCACATGAAAGATACGATGTGTGTTTTGATTGCCTGTTCCCCTTGAACCCTAAGAGCACTGCGAACACAAAAGGGAATAATCGTGCTAAATATTGCACATACCCTCAAAGGACATATTCCAGAGGTATAATATTCTGAGGTATTTTGTGAATTGTACATTTTACTCTTAATATATTTTACAAAATTATATGCAGCATATATCATATTTTATGCACAAGATTTGAAAAATGCTCACATTTTTTTATTCGCCATCACATCAAACAATTCATGGTTAATTAACAGTTAATTGATGGTTAATTAAACATGAATAAAAACTTTATTGATAACGTGTGCGTGAGCGGTAGAGCTGCCGCTGTGTTTTGCGCTCTGCCATGGAGCCGCTCTAAGCCAGCGCAGCGTTTAACGACGCCGGCGTGTTTTCGCGGGTTCTGAGGGGTGCGGTCAGCCCCTGTTAAAGGGAACAGGCGCTCCTCAGCGGAGATCGCCCCTCTCCAATCAGGACGGGGGGGGTGGGGGGGGGGGGGGGCAGATTGGGGAGAGTGACCCGAGCGTGCGCTCTGTCTGCCGGCGCGGGCGGGGGTGGAGGGGGACGGGGAGCAGGTTGGGGAGAGTGACCCGAGCGTGCGCTCTGTCTGCCGGCGCAGGAGGAGACGGGGGGGGGGGGACGGGGGGCGGGGGGAGATTGGGGAGAGTGACCCGAGCGTGCGCTCTGTCTGCCGGCGCAGGAGGAGCCCTACGTGATGTTTCGGAAGTCGGACAAGGCGCTGGCGGGGAACGAGCGGTTCGAGGGCTTCTGCATCGACCTGCTGAAGGAGCTGGCCAACGTGCTGGGCTTCTCCTACGAGATCCGGCTGGTGCCCGACGGGCGCTACGGCTCGCAGGACGAGAAGGGCCAGTGGAACGGGATGGTGCGGGAGCTGATGGAGCACGTGAGTGGAACCCGACCGCCGCGGAACCCGCCGGGTTCCTTGGGGGGGGAGTGGGGGGGGGGGTGACACTGTTAGAATCGCCACGGATCACCGCAGTGGGCAGCATCGAGCAACCTTACAATCTGCACCTCACCCCAGGTTACCGTGGTAACAACGCTTTTACCATGGTGACCTGGGGGGGGGGGGTGCAAGGAGGTGCAAGGTGGCTTGATGCTGCCTGCGGTGGAAACAAGGTTCTAAGAAGAGTTCTAAGGTTCTCCTGACCCTCCCTTGCTGTAAGCAGAAAACTTGTGATTTTAGAGGAGGGGGGGAGAGAGAGGATAATTACTCAGGAAGTGTGTTTAAATGAGCATCGCATGCATCCATTTTGTTACATCGTCAAAAAAAGATTTGCCTGGAGATGGAGTACTGGTATCACTGTGCAGTGTGCTTTAATAACAAAATTATAACCACATTATACTAACTTAGGAAATGCACTTTTTCAATTTAATCATATTAATATTAGTAAATACAGTATTAAGGAGGAAGAGCAGTCAGCACTGTTGCTACGTTAGATCAGTGTAATGGCTGTAGTTCACGCTGTGATGTTTGTGTGGCGTTTCCATCCGTTTGCCCCCCCCCACCCCCCCAGCCCTTGTCTTCGTAAGGATCCATTCCCAGAACCCCCGGCGCTCACAGCTGCTGCTCGCGTTCTGAGAGCTCGCCCCGTCGCCTCGCCCGCTCTGGCACGCGAGAGTCGCCAGAAATGCCGCCAGGAAACCCGCGTCTCTTCCCGCCGTTATTTTTGGGTGAAATCCGCTGCGGCGGCGGCGATGGCGGCGTCCTGGCATTCGTAGGGCAGCGGCGGGGTCGGGGGGGGGGCCTCTCTCTCCACGGGAGCGCGCGGGGGGGCCAGGTGCACAGCCGTAATAGCCTAAGTGGCATTTAGCACAGGAAGTCACGCACACCCCCCCCCCCCCCCCCAGTCAATGGAGAGGGGGCTCGGGGGGGTGACGGAGGGGGCAGCGTTTAATCTCCCCAAAGCTGCGTCCGGCGCCAGACTCTGTCTATGAATAACCTTGAGAGGAGCAGAAGGATTACAGCACAACAAAGAGGAGGAAACGAAAAATCATGAAAAAAGGGCTCTTTTTTCCTCCTGTGCTGTGGGCACTGAAGGTGATATTTGTCGAGGTTCAGCACAGGCTCCTGTCCTCTCTGTCTCTGGGCTTTCGCTCGCTGGCTGCAGCCGCAGGAAACCGTCGCATTCTGCTGCAGTGGAATCATGCATATCACTGCGCTCCCCGACCCTGGTCCTGGAGAGACTCGCTGTTTTTTTTGGGGGTGGGGGGGTTTGGGAGTAACACAATGCTTAATTAATCAGCTTAAGAAATTGGTTATATGGTTAGTTCACATCAGCTGGTATGTTTGCGGACCCCCGCAGAACCTGAGGGTTTGGGGGGTACCCCAGCGTGGGTTTTGGGGAACCCCTAGAAGTACGTGAGGGTTTGGGGACCCCAGCGTGGGTTCTGGGGAACCCCCAGCAGGCTCATGATGTCGCTCGATACGCCTGAACGAGCCGCCCTGTGCTCAGGTACCCCCTCGCAGCCAGGAAGCCGGATGTTTTCCGGATGTTTCCGCAGGTTTGTGCAGAGAGCCATTTCTCGCGGGGCGAGTGTTTCCTGATGAATAGAATGTCAGGCCGCCGCAGAGGCAGAGTTCCGAGCGCTCGGCTACGCGTGGCGATGCCGGGATATCTCTCACCGCTCCCGGCGATCGATTGGCGGTCGCTAAGGACCAATGGGCACGGCCATGCCGGCGCTAGGATACTCCCACCGGGAGAGAGGGAGACCAGCGGCGTTCAGTACAGCAGAGAGAGGGAGACCAGCGGTGTTCAGTACAGCAGAGAGAGGGAGACCAGCGGTGTTCAGTATGACAGAGAGGGGGAGACCAGCGGCGTTCAGTACAGCAGAGAGAGGGAGACCAGCGGTGTTCAGTATGACAGAGAGGGGGAGACCAGCGGCGTTCAGTACAGCAGAGAGAGGGAGACCAGCGGCGTTCAGTACAGCAGAGAGGGGGAGACCAGCGGCGTTCAGTACAGCAGAGAGAGGGAGACCAGCGGTGTTCAGTACAGCAGAGAGGGGGAGACCAGCGGCGTTCAGTACAGCAGAGAGGGGGAGACCAGCGGTGTTCAGTACAGCAGAGAGAGGGAGACCAGCGGTGTTCAGTATGACAGAGAGGGGGAGACCAGCGGCGTTCAGTACAGCAGAGAGGGGGAGACCAGCGGTGTTCAGTATGACAGAGAGGGGGAGACCAGCGGCGTTCAGTACAGCAGAGAGAGGGAGACCAGCGGTGTTCAGTATGACAGAGAGGGGGAGACCAGCAGCGTTCAGTACAGCAGAGAGGGGGAGACCAGCGGCGTTCAGTACAGCAGAGAGGGGGAGACCAGCGGTGTTCAGTATGACAGAGAGGGGGAGACCAGCGGCGTTCAGTACAGCAGAGAGGGGGAGACCAGCGGCGTTCAGTACAGCAGAGAGGGGGAGACCAGCGGTGTTCAGTACAGCAGAGAGGGGGAGACCAGCGGCGTTCAGTACAGCAGAGAGGGGGAGACCAGCGGCGTTCAGTACAGCAGAGAGGGGGAGACCAGCGGTGTTCAGTACAGCAGAGAGGGGGAGACCAGCGGTGTTCAGTACAGCAGAGAGGGGGAGACCAGCCGTGTTCAGTACAGCAGATATGGAGAGACCAGCGGTGTTCAGTACAGCAGAGAGGGGGAGACCAGCCGTGTTCAGTACAGCAGAGAGGGGGAGACCAGCCGTGTTCAGTACAGCAGAGAGGGGGAGACCAGCGGTGTTCAGTACAGCAGAGAGGGGGAGACCAGCTGTGTTCAGTACAGCAGAGAGGGGGAGACCAGCGGTGTTTAGTACAGCAGAGAGGGGGAGACCGGCTGTGTTCAGTACAGCAGAGAGGGGGAGACCAGCTGTGTTCAGTACAGCAGAGAGGGGGAGACCAGCGGTGTTTAGTACAGCAGAGAGGGGGAGACCGGCTGTGTTCAGTACAGCAGAGAGGGGGAGACCAGCTGTGTTCAGTACAGCAGAGAGGGGGAGACCAGCGGTGTTTAGTACAGCAGAGAGGGGGAGACCGGCTGTGTTCAGTACAGCAGAGAGGGGGAGACCAGCTGTGTTCAGTACAGCAGAGAGGGGGAGACCAGCGGTGTTCAGTACAGCAGAGAGGGGGAGACCGGCTGTGTTCAGTACAGCAGAGAGGGGGAGACCAGCCGTGTTCAGTACAGCAGAGAGGGGGAGACCAGCGGTGTTCAGTACAGCAGATATGGAGAGACCTGCGGTGTTCAGTACAGCAGAGTGTGTTATTTTACTCCCCTGATCTTTGGCCGAGGCCCTCTTTAAACTTTCATTTCTTTTTTCTTTTTTTCTTTATTTTCCCGGCAAAATTTTCCCGTCAGTCATAATCTGTTCCGCGGCGGCCGCGGCGCCTTCTGAGGCCCCGGTCGTGTAATTTGCGAGTCCAGGCTGATCAAGGCCCGGCGGGCGGGAGCCGTAATGTGTTTTAACAGCCCTGGTTCCGCAGTCATCTGTCTTAATGCGAAAAAGACCTTTTCCCCATCGCCGCGGCGACGTCGGGAGGCGGGCTACAAAAGCACTCCTGCCTTTGATTAATATGGTCGCGCGCGGGGCCTGGGAGCACCCCGCTACAGAGGTCAGCCAGAACAGTCATCTCTGAAAGGAATATTCCGGTCAAAGACCTTTTTTTTTTCTCCTTTTGTCAGTAAAGATAAGTAACCTTTTGAAGAAATAAAAAGATTGTATTATGGTGCCAAAGTCCTGCCTGAATATATTTCCTCCTCTTTTTTTCATTTCTGGCATTTGGGTTCCTTTTGGTCGGGAAGACTGCCTGTTTGATCCAGTCGAGGGAAGGAAGTGGGATATTTGAGGATGGCCAAAAGTTTTTTAAAAATTGCACACTGAAGTTACCCTTACGACAAAGACATAAGTTCCAAACTACAAACACATAACTTTGATCCGAAATAAAAGGGTATTATAATTTGGTTTCTTTTTTATATATATAGCTTAGATAGCAACCAGGCACGCTTTTTAATTGGGTGCAAATTTTCCTTCTGCTCCCCTTATTAGCCAGTGTGCCTTATTCTGTCTGGCAGTGTCACAGAGGCCACTGGGTCTTTAACACTTTTGACGAGCAGGTTTTTTTCTGAGTCAGTGTTCTAGAACCCCGCATTGTTTTCAGTCACCAGCGGCGATTGTGACATCAGCGTTTGGAACGTTCCGCTAAGGACATTCCAATCACACATTCTGCGATCTCATCTCGCCCCTTTTAGAGGGTTTGAGAGGGCCTGTGATTGGCCGGCTCAGTGGCTCCCTCCTGTCGCCGGCAGATAAAGCTGGTCTGGGATCAGCGGGCCTGAACGGTAAACCCCGCGCGCGCCAGCGGGGGTGTGAGAGCGGATCTCTGATTGTCCCGAGGACTCGGGGCGATGGACCCTTTACGGGCGGATGAGCCCGGCTCGGCGCACCTTATCTGCCGAATGAGATGGGCTCGGCTGTGAGCACCCCGCCAACCCCCGCCCCCCCCCCCCCCACCGCTAACCTCCCCCCCCCGCCGATAACCCCCCCCGCAACCCCCCCTCCAAATTACCGCCTGAGCTGCTCCTTTCTGGGGTTGTTTTGTTTTTGAATTAAAACTACAGAGATTAGATTTTTTTTAAAACTGGTTTATACCATCCCATCACCCCCCCCCCCCCCTGCCCATCACCCACCCACACTCACACGTTGCATGGGTAATTGTTAGCCAGATATATGAAGATTAAATAAAATAAACACAAACTGTGAAAAGCCTCGTTTTAATGCACCATGTGTCACTGCAGCAGTGGCTTCACAAGATGGCTGCCGACAGTCCCCCTGCTACCTTCACTGTGAGCAGCCCTTGGAAAGAAAAAAAAAAAAAGAAAGAAAAAAAAGTCCCGACTCCAAAAAGGAAAGAGGGAGAAAGTTTATTAATGGATGCTGTCAAAGTTATTTATCGGTTCAGTTTATTTCTATCAGGCCTTTTTATTAACCCCTAAAAATTTCATCAACTGCTCATTGTGTTTTGGATGACCAGGGTATATTACAGTACTGCAGCTTAGCAGTGAGTTAACCTTAAGCAGGTCACGGGGGTTGACATGTTCATAGACTTAAAAAAAAAAAAAAGAGAAAAAAAAGAGACACCGTGTGAAATAAAGCACTGGACCTCGGTTGTTTTTAACTGATAAAGTGGCTCCCAACCCCAGCGCCTAACGTTCAATGTGTCACAGCGCAACCCCACATAAATCATAGTTTCATTACCGAATTACAAAAAGCCTTTGCCCTCTCACATCTATTTAACTGCATCATGCTTGTGTGGGTTTATTAAAAGCCACAAGACCTCTTCATTTGTCTTTGTAGGTCAGGCAGCCCTGTCAAAGGGAAAGCCGATGGATAAGGACAAAATGGAGAGAGAGAGAGAGAGAGAGAGGGAGAGGGAGGGATGGGCGGGGGGGGTGTTAAGGAATGCCAGGAGATAGAGATAGAGATAGAAAGGAGGAGAGGAAGGAAGAAAGGAGGGGGAGCGAGAGAGAGAGAGAGAGAGACTGTGAGGGAGAGAGAAAGAGAGGGAGAGAGATAGAGCAGGAAATAGATGGAGAGAGACAAAGAAGGAGACAGAGAGGTGAGAAGAGAGTAGTCCAAACCCAAATTGCGAATCCATCCTTCAGAGCGAGAGGGGGAACGAAAGAGAGAGAGAGGGAGGGAGGGAGGGAGAGAGAGAGAGGGTTGAGAGTCGTGAGTAAACACAAATTGCCGATGGTTCAGAGGGAGGGGAGCAGACGCACGTGTGGCCCTGCGATGCTTCAGAGGGAGGGGAGCAGGCGCACGTGTGGCCCTGCGATGCTTCAGAGGGAGGGGAGCAGACGCACGTGTGGCCCTGCGATGCTTCAGAGGGAGGGGAGCAGACGCACGTGTGGCCCTGCGATGCTTCAGAGGGAGGGGAGCAGACGCACGTGTGGCCCTGCGATGCTTCAGAGGGAGGGGAGCAGACGCACGTGTGGCCCTGCGATGCTTCAGAGGGAGGGGAGCAGACGCACGTGTGGCCCTGCGATGCTTCAGAGGGAGGGGAGCAGACGCACGTGTGGCCCTGCGACGCTTCAGAGGGAGGGGAGCAGGCGCACGTGTGGCCCTGCGATGCTTCAGAGGGAGGGGAGCAGACGCACGTGTGGCCCTGCGATGCTTCAGAGGGAGGGGAGCAGGCGCACGTGTGGCCCTGCGATGCTTCAGAGGGAGGGGAGCAGACGCACGTGTGGCCCTGCGATGCTTCAGAAGGAGGGGAGCAGACGCACGTGTGGCCCTGCGATGCTTCAGAGGGAGGGGAGCAGACGCACGTGTGGCCCTGCGATGCTTCAGAGGGAGGGGAGCAGGCGCACGTGTGGCCCTGCGATGCTTCAGAGAGAGGGGAGCAGACGCACGTGTGGGGGAGGGGAGCAGACGCACGTGTGGCCCTGCGATGCTTCAGAGGGAGGGGAGCAGACGCACGTGTGGCCCTGCGATGCTTCAGAGGGAGGGGAGCAGACGCACGTGTGGCCCTGCGATGCTTCAGAGAGAGGGGAGCAGACGCTAATTAAATGCAAAAGGGCTTTTGCGTGGCAATAACAAAGCTGCTCTTTATTTTCTTTTATCGTTCGCTCAGAAAAGCCCTCCGCTGAAGCCAAGGGGCATTGTGGGAAAAGAGCTAAATGATGCAACAGGCCTTGTTAAACTTGATTAGTTACAATAGATGATCCCATTAATGGCGGTGTGATGCTAGCATTAATAACGGGCTAAGCTCTTCATTTGTCTCTGTCTCGGGGTAATTAATCCTTCGCCTCGACACAGACACTGGGAAGGTTAGCGAGCAGCGCGTGTCTGCGTTTCAGACAAAGCCGGGCCTGGTCTCAGGCTGATAGCTGAATGAAAGAAAGGGGGCTTTGTTGATGCTAACGAGCGTAGGCGCTCTGCTTGTTGTGTTTATGGTGTTTATTGTGCGACGGGCTCCTGCGTGTTCTGACTACTGACCCCGTTCCCCTGGGCTTGGCAACACAAGGGGGGAGTGGCAGTTTAGAGTTGAGTTTTTTTCAGAACCGTCATTTGCAGCATTACTTTAGGGTAAACCTGGACACAAACAGCCAACAGAGAGCAAGCAATTACGCAATTACACACCCACAGGACCACTAATTCCCTAATTTTATGTATATATAAAATTCTATATTATGTTTTTTTTTTCCAGTAAAAGTGATGAATTAGAGTGAAATCAATTCTTTTTTTAGCTCTGAACACGCTCATAAAATCCACAAAAAAAATCATAATTTTTTTTTACATTGTCAACCCTTCAATATTAACTTCATCGTTGTCAGGATGTCAGTAACTGTGGGAGAGAAATTCCATATTGGAATGACCACACAGTAGAATCAGAAAGCATCAGTTCATCCAGAAGAATCTCTGTCCTGGTTTGTCCTCACTGGCAGCTGTGTGAGATGATGAAGTGATTGACATCATACAGCTGCCCAGGATCTGAAACACAGGCAGCATTATGCTGTCTGTATCGAGCTGTGTGATGGTGAATTGTGATGTCACAATAAGAAGGGGATGTCTGTTCCAGCGCGAGCTGGCGTGACTGTTCCTAGCATTACGCTATCCGTATCAAGCTCTGAGACTGTGCTGCTCATTGTGATGTCACAATTTAGAGGGGATGTCTGTTCCATGACTGTTTCTGTGAAAAAGTCATAAAAAGGGATAGAAAGAGCCTGAACTAATTTTCTGGAGGGAGGTAGCAGCTGTGAAATTTTGGGGTTTCGATCTGTGGAGGTGACCTGAATGTAGGCCTCGGCCGGACTTACCTGGAACGGAAAGGTCAGGTGTGCCAAAAGGCCCAGCGCTCGTGCTGACATTCACACCTCCTTCGGCTGCTCCGTGTGTCATTTCCGCGGGCAGTCCTTCAGTCAAACTCGTCCGCGGAAAAGCGCTCCTAAACTTTGGCTCTAAAAAGTCACGCAAGACATTCCAATTAGCCTACTTACAGTCTCCCGTCTCTGTTTGAGGGTAAAGGAGGGAGGGAGGTGCAAAAAAAAAAAGAATTCATTTCATCTGTGCGGAGGTAGAGTTTCGGGGGGGGCGGGGGGTGGTGGGGGGGGGGGAGGGGGGGGTGCCAGAATGTCAGAGGAGAGAGGCTTCAGGCCCTGCCGTATTTTTCAGTCTCCGACGACGACCGGGGAGCAAATTCCCAATTATGCGTTTGGCTGCATATTTAGAAGGTCACCATTTACATGGCCGAGCCCTCCCTGCTCTCTCCCTACACTCACAGGGGCCCAAATGGGAGGTTAATGAAACCAGCTGCTTCTCACGCTTCGACGGCTCCATCTTGCCGTCCCCCCCCCCCCCCCAAACAGAGAACCCTTCCCCCCTGAGCTAATGCTGCGGAGCGGCTTGATTCATAATACCCCCCCCCCCACCAGCTCTCCGATCTGCCAGGTGCTAATTCAAAGTGTGGAGGTGAATGGTGATCCTCTTGCTGTAGCCAAAAGACCCTCCTCCCACTGGTTTACACTAGTGAATGGATGGACCATCTGAAGCTGGTTTACACTAGTGAATGGATGGACCATCTGAAGCTGATTTACACTGTAGTGAATGGATGGACCATCTGAAGCTGATTTACACTGTAGTGAATGGATGGACCATCTGAAGCTGATTTACACTGTAGTGAATGGATGGACCATCTGAAGCTGGTTTACACTGTAGTGAATGGATGGACCATCTGAAGATGATTTACACTGTAGTGAATGGATGGACCATCTGAAGCTGATTTACACTGTAGTGAATGGATGGACCATCTGAAGCTGATTTACACTGTAGTGAATGGATGGACCATCTGAAGCTGATTTACACTGTAGTGAATGGATGGACCATCTGAAGCTGGTTCACACTGTAGTGAATGGATGGACCATCTGAAGCTGGTTCACACTGTAGTGAATGGATGGACCATCTGAAGCTGGTTTCCCATGGATAGATAACTGCTGTGTTCTTTTCCGATAGCATCTGTCTGCTTTTGCTATCTTCTTCAAATACCAAATATTTAATGAAGATTCAGTCCAACATTAAAACTGATCCCTAACTCTTCATCTACACTTAAAAAAAAGAAAAATGTTCTCATTTATATTTCACTGACGTAACTGATGATCCACTCGTGATGTGCCCATTTAAGAGGCTGAAGCTGAGAACTGAAGTTGTGGTGGTGAATGCTAAAAATAAGCAGATTTTTTAAATACAATATTTTACAGAGCACTCCACAAAATGTGTTCCTTGGCCTACTGCCTTCTTTCAAAGAAGGTTTCTGCGAGTTAAGGCTTGTATTGGTAACTAGGCAACTCAACTCGAAAGTGCACAGAAAATACAGGCTTTCCCAGCATGCATTGCAAATTAATTCCAAGATTATGGAGAAATAAAGGTAGGATGTGTTCTGCTATTCACAGTGTAAAACTAAATCCCCGTAGACCAAAAAAGAGAAATACAAAATATGAGAAAAAAAGATATGCTCAAATAGAAAGGAAGTAATGTATTGTATAGTATTTAAAAGGTTCAAAAAAAAATGTGACCCAGATGGGTATTTGAAAATTTCCTGTTGCCTATGTTTTGAATACAGTTAAAGCAATGTTATAAAAAAATTAATTCTAATGGTTGTGTTTTATTGGGCCAAATGAAATAAAATGCGAAGCATTGAATATATTATAAGGCCAAACACAAACACACTTTCACGTAACCTCTCTCTCTCTCTCTCAACGATTTTCTCCCACGGGTTTGGTCCAAGTTTGTCTTTTCTGCAGTGAAGTGTTACTGTATCCACGAGCAAGGCCTTTTTTTTCCTTTTTTTTTTTTCCTTTGCATAGCGCTTATTCAATTCATTTTCTCTCCGTTTGCTGAGCTTGTAGTGTTTGCATTTGTTTCTGTCTGACTTCATTAGGCAGCGCTTGTCGGGACAGCGGATAATTCAGCAGAGTTGTACTTCTGCTCTTTTCCTCTTTCCTCTCCGTCTCTCTGGAGTTCTGCTCCACTCACGCACCACTGCATTCCCCTTCCTGACGTCGGTGTTTTTGTGTTTCCGGCTGAAAGTGCCTGCCTGTAATTCAGTGTAATACAGTGTTGTGTACTACAGCAGTACTGACACACGCTTCTGGAAGTGCCTGTAATTCAGTGTAATACGGTGTTACGTACTACAGCAGTACTGACACACGCTTCTCTGCAGTGCGTCTCGTTGAATGAAAGGCTTTGTTGAGTCCCCTGGTCCTCTGTGTGTTCGGATTTTACGTTCAGTCGTTTACCGGAATGACTTCAGCTTTTTTACATTTAAAATTCCAGTTACGCTACTGGATGGCAGAGTCCTACCTAGGAATAGATCATGCAAACTAGTAGTAATGTAAGTTTAAATTTAGGCATTTAACACGCGGTCATATCCACAGCGACTTCCGCAGCTTCTTAGACAATTCCATACATACAGCTGAATCAGTTCAGGTTAGGTGCTTTTCCTCAGGGTAGCTATGGGATTTGAGCTTGCAGCATCCGAGTTTCCCTCGCTAACTTTGCTAACCGTTACGCTACACTGCCCCCCCCCCCCCCTTTACAGAAAGCAGACCTTGCTGTGGCCCCGCTCACCATCTCGTACCTGCGGGAAAAGGTGATCGACTTCTCCAAGCCCTTCCTGAGCACGGGGATCAGCATCCTGTACCGGAAACCCAACAGCACCAACAACGGCTTCTTCTCCTTCCTCAACCCCATGACCCCCGACATCTGGGTCTACATCCTGCTGGCCTACCTGGGCGTCAGCTGCGTCCTCTTCGTCATCGCTAGGTGAGCCGTCTTGTGTGTCAGTCATTGGATGTGGGTCAGAGATTGGATGTGGGTCAGTGATTGGATGTGGGTCAGTGATTGGATGTGGGTCAGAGATTGGATGTGGGTCAGTCATTGGATGTGGGTCAGAGATTGGATGTGGGTCAGTGATTGGATGTGGGTCAGTGACAGTGTATGGTCAGTGATTTTATGTGGGTCAGTGATTAGATGTGGGTCAGTTATTGGATGTGGGTCACATGACATAATCCATACCATGCTGTATTCTATTTGATAAAAATAATAATTACCCTAGGTACAGTAACCCAACCTGGCCTGTAAGTTAGGTTTAAGAGCAGGGTTCACCTTTATTTGAAAAGCAATACTGTCATGTTAAATGAGATGCATACGGATGTATGATTTCACTCTGAAGGTCTGTGTGGAATGTCCGAGAACTCTAAACCTGAGAGAACTCTAATGCCAGTCGCATTCCAACTTCACATATCACTGTGATAAATGTCCATCACACGCTTTCATGTACAGCACTGACCTCTGCTGTTTTATATTCATTAAAACGGCAATAAATGCAAAGTCCTTTCAGTAAAACTTGGCTTCGCTAAACATTTCTCATATGAGGAGCTGCTGACCCAGTCAGCCATCAAAGATCCCTTTTTTTGTTGTTTGATTAATTGATTCGCCTAAATCGATTTTTACACAGACACTGTCACAAAGAAGCTTTACAAGAAAAAACGAAATCCCCCTGAAATCCACCCCCCCCCCCAAACCCCACAAAAAAAGAAATAAAAGAAATAAAGGCCAGAAAGTGAGGTTAAAAAGCTCCCCAGTGGGAAGAAAAGCACTGAAACGGAGGGTGAAAAAGTCCCTGGGGGAAACAACAGAGGAAGAAGGAATGACTCTGGTCCCACTCAAAAACAAATCCTGTTTCTGCCTCGCATTGAATTGCAGGCCCTTCATCCCAGGATGCTATTGGCCTGGCTTGAATGGCTTGAGGACTACATTTTGTCGCCTTTGTCTTATTTCTCCACATGCAGAATTTTAATTGCTCGCCCGCCGCTGGTTTTCGGTTTTTTGAACGCTCGTCCGCTATTGGCTGCGTTAGCCGCCGAAGTTCGCGCAGGAACCCCAGACGCTTCAGAGCGTCTGAAAGCGCCGAGATTGTTCCGTCTCTGAAGCGAAGCCGAGGCGACGCGCCCTCGATTTAGTCCGTCGCCATTTCGGATAGCGAAAAGAAAAAAAGAAAGGAAAAAAACACGAAGCAAAAAAACAAATCAGACCAATAGTAGTCAGTGCAATTACCCGGCGCTGAGGTCTTTTGGAGAATCCGCGTCAGATGAGTTAACTCTGATTCGAGTGCTTCTCCTCATTCTGACGTTTTGTTTCCCGCTCTCCGCTCGTGATTGCCGCTCTTAACGCCAGGAACGGGGGAATTTGCATGAAAAAAAAAAACCCTCAAGCGTGAAGTTGTGCTCCCACAGTCCTCCTCTCCTCTGCTCGCCATTGTTTCCGCCTCCTCACTTCCTGGGGGGGCTTCAACCGGCACTCCAGGAAGTTCGGAGAAAGCCAGCGATTGACTTTGACTTTTTCTTTTTTCTTCTTCTCCTTCACGAGCGAGAGGAGGCAGCTGTGGTCCTCAGGGTTCCATTTTATCTGGAGACGCACGGAGGAGAAGAGTTGAGCCCCCCCGTCCCCCCGTCCCCCCGTCCCCCAACTGTAATCATGGCTGTCTGTGGGGGTGGGGGAGTGTGGGGGTGTGGGGGTGTTCTGATCCACAGCAGGGGGCGTGTCAGATCCGGTTTAGATAAGAAAACACTTTCACTGGATGTGGAATAATTAAAAAGTGCAAATTAAATGCTTGCATTTTCATCGCTTTTCAAACAGCGATTTTGGAAGCAGCCGTTTGGGGTTATGTTCCGGAAGCACCCATTTGGAGGCACGTTTCAGAAGCACCCGTTGGGTGCGTGTGTGTGTGTGTGTGTGTACGTGTCCTCACCAGGTAGCAAAAACCTGTGTGTGTGTGTGTAGCGCCTGGCTCATTCCGATTTGTTATAACCGTAGAAACGGCCATCACCGTGGGTCAGTGCGAACCCTAAATCCCTGCTTGAGAACGCTCATGAAACCGTGGACAATGAAGAAAGAAAATCACGAGCAGCTGAGCTTTATAATGCGGGAAAAGCCTGTCTCCCACTGCCTGTGTACGCTTTATGGGGTCTTATCCACCGTCTTAAATCCGGGGATCACTTTAAGGGTGTAACTGTGCGATGGGGGGGGGTGAGGGTGGGGGGGGGGGTGAGGGTAGGGGGTGGGGGGCGGGGTGCTGGGGGGTAAGGTCCATGCTTCAATAAACTGCCCAGAAAGCTAGAAAATATACATTTGAAATTTAGCAGATAGAAATGGGGGGGTGGGGGGGGGGGTGGAATACTGATGAAAATTTAAGAGCCCAATACCGCTCTGGCGGATAAGAGCTAACGCTCCAGCAAGTGTGCAATAATAGAACCCCCCCCCCCCCTTTTCCCTCCTCCGCCGTGTTATCTTCCGGAATGCCGGGAGCGTCGGGAACGCCGGCCAAGTTTCAATTTCAGGGAGTTTTTTTTTCCCGATTCGGGCGCATCGATGGAATCCGGCTTTGGCAGTGCGGGGACAGGGAAACTTTTCTCTCGCCTCTCTACCTTTTAAATAAATAAATAAATACGCTGACTGATAAATTGAAAGACCGGTTTATCAGGCAGCGATCTCGGCACAGCTGGGGCCGGGGGATGAGTGTTTTTAGCCGCCAGTCGTTTGTTTGCAGCTCGGAAAAAAAGAAAAAGAGACGGCGTTCCGTGATTCCGTGCCGGGTTGTTCTGGAAGTGGATGTGCCGAGGTTCAACGACGCGTGCAGGGATGAACGTAAATCTCATTTATAAAAGAAAAAAAAGAAAAAAAGGTTTAACTTTGGTTTTGAGTTGTATCTTTGGGGTGCTGATGCTGCTTGACTTCGCGCTGCACATGAGAGGACTGTGGCTTTAGAAGCTGTGAAATGATTCCTGACCCTTTGAGAGAAGATCAGGCTCGGACTGGAAAATGGCTGTGTGCAGGGGGGGGGGGGGGGGGGTGAAAGCTGCATTCAGACTCAAACGGATCGATTTTTTAGGGTGACAGGGTAGCTAGCTCGGGTCCTGGGGCGGCCGGCTTCACGGATCATTCCGGAGAGAGGAGAGAGCAGACCGACACTCGAGAGGGTTCAGCTCGGGGTCTGACTGCGTCTACCCAGAACAGCGAGATATGACCAGCTACTGTACATCACCCACAGGGCGAGCGGGATATGACCAGCTACTGTACATCACCCACAGGGCGAGCGGGATATCACCAGCTACTGTACATCACCCACAGGGTACTGCAGGGCAAGCGAGATATGACCAGCTACTGTACATCACCCGCTGGGTACCGCGGGGCGTTCGCCGCGAGCGGGCGAGCTTTGTGTCGAGCTCCAGTGCCGTTCCAGAGGCCCGAACGCGTCTCTGTCCTCCCCGGCCGATGACAGCTCGTTTGCGGGGTCCCTCAGCCGTACGTCTCCCACGGCCGTTGCAGAGCGGTCATTTAACGCTCGCCCGTCCGGCCCCACGTCCGTCTCCGTCTCGGCGTCTGCCTGTCCGTCTCTCGACCCGCTCGCGCTCCTTACCGCGGCCGAGGAGGCGGCGGCGGCTTCCCTTAAATCTTCGCCCTTCCCTCGTCTTCCTCGGGTCTCCTGACTCTCACGGTCGAACACTTTGGGCAAAGAAGAGAGCCCCTGTCTGTAAACCTTTTATAACGCATGCAAGGGCTCACAAGTTCTTGCTTCATTCACAAAATATATATTATATATATATATATATATATTCATGAATCATAAATCATGCACCTGAATGTACACCCTTTCTTCAGCACCCTTTTAATGTAATGTGCAGGTCTTGTTTGTGTGTCGCTATACATTATCTTTAAATTCAAAACAAGAAGTTTGCAGGCATGCAGTGCTAGTGCGTGATAGTAATGAAATGTAAAAAAAAAAATAAAATATTTCAGCATTTTGAGACAAGCACACAGGGTCTTCAGATTTCCATTTTGAATCGTGAGTGGATGTTCTGCCAGCATCGTGGCTGTCAGACAACAGTATCTCGATAAAGTTTGATTGAATGCCTACAAGAAGAGACTTGGAGGTCCTCCTTTTGTCTGGATGCTTGCTTTTTAACAGAAAGATTTTCAGTTCATGTGTCAACCTTTCGCAATCACAAAGGGATGAAAGTGTCTGCGTGTGTGTGTGTGTGTGTTTTTTTTTTTTTTAACCAGATGAACTGACGTCTAGATAAGAGAGATCTTAGCTGTTTCTTCTTTCTCCTCTGACAGAAAACAGACAGAATAAATTACAATAATCTCATCATGTTCACAAATATTATTTAAATTAATTTCAGGAATGGAAACTACTGACATTTAGCACATGTATTTTTGTTATTCTTTTTATCTCTTTATCAGTCTGTTCGAGTGACGCTTTCATCCCTATTTGAGAAAAAAGCGCTTTAAATATTTTGGCACGCGGTTATCCATGCGCCGTACGGTTTAGACGACCCAGTTTCTGCTTCGTTTGAACGCTGTACCTGCTCTAACATGACATGTTTACATCTACCACACAGACACAAAAGTCGTATTTTTACATTTTTATATTTTTATATTTTTGTCTCCCAACAAGTCACATCTTAAGAAACAGCAGAGAGGGAGAGGGAGAGAGAGAGAGAGAGAGAGGGAGAGAGAGAGCCTCACAGAACAGCCTCTGATGTGTTAAAGACGTGTGAATTTTGCTGAAGCTTTTAAACCTGTTTTCATTTTCCGCTGCGCACGAGCTGTGTTGACAGGCAGGTGAAGTCAAGGTTGCGGCCGGGAGAGAGGCGGGTGGGGGGGGTGTGTGTGTGGAGGGGGGGGGGGGGGGGGAGTGAATGGGGCGGAAGAAAGGGGGTGTGTGCTCAATAACAGGATTCCACACTGCCATATATGGACGCCTGCGCGTGTGAACATTGTTTGGCTTGTGCCTTCATTAGAGGTGCCTGTGGTTCCTGGTGTCTCCTGTGCTTGTGGAGGGCTGTTCGGGTTTCAGCTGAAGGAGCTCTGGTTCTGGTCCAGGGGCCCAGTCAGGGTGCCAGAACCGAGGCTCAGGACCTTGGGAACCGTTCCCGTTCGTCCTCCGCTGAACCGCGACATTGCCAAAACCGAAAAACCAGATTGTGTCCCGATTAGCGGCCAGCTCCACTTTGCCCTTCAGGCCTGGTTTCTCTGAAGACCCGTCAAACCTGTCAATCAAACCTGTCTCTAAAAGCAGCTCCAGGTTTTTTTTTTAGGAAGCGAGTTCGTGTAGCACCTGAAAGATAAGTGAAAGCAAAATAATGGTTTGGTTGTTTCTTGGTAAGACCTGGTACAATATGACTGCTCACAGTGAATGATTTGGGTTTTCTTTTATGTTAAACTTATGGTCAGTGCCTCTTTCATTGTATGATCAGCCTTTGAGTCAATAACCGATCGAGAAGTTCACTCATCTGTGCCTTTCTTCCCTTTCTGTTACTGTCATCATCATAGTCATCATCATTATCATCATCATCAAGATCTGCTGCTCTTCATGGGGCAGAAGTTCTAATGGGGTCAGTCTTTTTGGGGCTCAGTTTTTTTTAATGAAGAGTTAAACTTGGTTTGTTTTTCCTGTTTTGCGTCGCAGATTCAGCCCCTACGAGTGGTACGATGCCCACCCCTGCAACCCCGGGTCAGACGTGGTGGAGAACAACTTCACCCTCCTCAACAGCTTCTGGTTCGGCGTGGGATCCCTGCTGCAGCAAGGTAAGGCCCCCCCCACCCCTCCCCACACACACCCCCCATCGCCCCTCCATGCCCACCCTCTCCTCCCAGACTGCCTCCCCACTTTTCTCCTCCCACACACACACACACACACACACAGACACACACACACACACACAGACACACACACACACGCACACACACGCACACACACACACAGACACACACACACACGCACACACACACACACAGACACACACACACACGCACACACACGCACACACACACACACACACACACACACAGACACACACACACACACACAGACACACACACACACGCACACACACGCACACACACACACAGACACACACACACACGCACACACACGCACACACACACACAGACACACACACACACGCACACACACACACACAGACACACACACACACGCACACACACGCACACACACACACACACAACACACACACACACGCACACACACACACACACACACACACACACACGCACACACACACACAGACACACACACACACACACACACTCGCTCTCCCTCCCTACATTTGTTCCCTTGTTTTTTCTTCTTTTTCCCCCCCCTTTTTTTTTTGCACAAGGCGTCTTGCCTGTCAGGAACAAGCGGAGCTTAGACTAGCATTACAAAGCGCGGCGCTGTCTCCATTCGACCGGCAGGAGGCTGACGCTGAAGAGGAAATGTGTTGACTGTCAAAGGCTGACAAAAGTGGGGGGGGGGAAGAGAGGGGGTGGGGGGGGGGGTTAAACCAGCCCGTCTTCACCCATCCAAATCACAACAGCTGTGGCTAACTCTGACATCGCTGCTTTGTACTGGAGACACAAAAACAAACAGTGTGTGTGTGTGCGTGTGTGTGCGCGCTTGTGTTTGCGTGTGTGTATGCGCCCGCGTGTGTGTGTGCATTCATGTGTGTGTGTATGTGTGTGTGTGTGTGTGTGTGTGCGTGTGCATGGATGGGGTTAGGAATGTTTTTTATTTGCATATCTCACTGCAAAATAAGCATATTAATACTGAGGGGGCGATTTCCAGCGTTGAACGGGGAGCTGAGAATCTGGTCGGCCTATAGAATCGGTGCTGCCTCTGGGTGCCAGACTCTCAAAGCATAAACATGGTAATAGTCTAATTTATTCCTCATTTTTGGGTCTCCCTCAGTTTGGATGGTGAATGCTGTGATACAGGACAGTGCTGTTGTCAGCATCTACATGCTCCCCAGAGCTTGACAGATTGGTGCTTTTATTTATTTATTTATTTATTTACTTTTACCCAGAGTTCTGCGGGGCTGGTATTCCCAAACTGCTGATGCTTTTTGGGGAGTTTTACTTTTATTTTTCTTCAGATTCTCTCTCTCTCTGGACGTGCGTTTCTATTTCACACAGGTGTTGCTTTCTACTCTCCCGTGGCTGTTTAACGCGCAGCTTCAAATGCGAGGCGAGCGGCTGGTTATTAATAAGAAAACGGGGCTCTGAATCAGCGCCATTGTCTCATCTCACACGCGCTCCTCAAAAGGCGCTCCTCATATGCAAAACAGAAAAGGAGAGAACCGGGCCAGCACAATAAACTCGGCAGAAAGGATAAGTAATGAAATGTTTAACCTCGTGTAACAAGACAAAGCCGGAGGCTGGATGAGATTCCGTGTCGGAATTCCGCCGGCAGGATAATAAATGCGGTGCGCAATTCATTAGGCACAATGGCTCCGCCGGCTGCCGAGAGAGCTGCGAGGCACGGCTCTCGTGCGCCAGCTGCTGCGCGTGCGCGGAACCCCGCGAGCGCTGCCACAGACCGCGATTAGTGCCGGGGAGAGGCGGGAGAGAGAGAGAGAGAGAGAGAGAGAGGCGACCGGCATTACCGAACGCGCTTTATCAAAACAGACAACAAAGGCTCCGAGGTATTTATGTTCCCTCTCAGCTCTCCGCGTTCGCTCTCATTCCTTCTTCTTTCTTTCTCTCTCTCTTTTTACACCCCCCGCTCGTTTTTATCCTCCGAGTTTCCCCCCCTGCCGACAACGCGGCGCGAATATTTATCTCCCGTTTTTAATTATTTTAGACGCGTCTCCATGGCTGCCTATGCTGTGATCGCACATTAATCAAGTGACTTTGATAAGGAGGGGGGCACACGCAGCAAGGGTGTATTTTCACCAGAAAACAGACAGGTATCAACTGTGTGCTGCGTTTTACCTGCCTGAGTCAAATTATTTCTCCTTGGGGTACCCCCTCCGTTAATACTAGCCCACTGGTTACATTTCAGTTCAAAACAGTTTGAAGAGAATAATTAATTCAATAAAACAACAACGATAATTGTCTTCTGCCTGAAGATTGTGTGTAAAGAAGTGCTGTTTGTGTTCATTAAATTCATTAGCTCTTCCCTCTTTATTTTATAACTATCCTCATGATCTTGTAAAAAAAAAAAAAAAAACATTAATTGAGTTAATGTGATTATTTTCAGTCCTTGCTCTTTTATAATTAAATCAAGTAAATGTGTTCCACATAAATTTATCGCAAAAAAAAAAATTGATTTATAGCCTGGCAAAACCACAACCATGGAAGAACTTAATCATCTCCGAGAGTTACTGGTTTGAGGATTGAGGATTTGATAAAAACTATATCTCTACCAACAGAATATCAATATGAAATGTCTGGTGTTAAATCAATACTGATAAAGCACACTTATAATATAGAGTTTGGATGGTTGTGATGTCACCCTACTCTCCTCATATCAGAAACCATCATGCAGAACATCCAAAACCCGCATAAAATGAATACTGATATCAAGCACACGTATAATATAGAGTTCGGATTGTTGGGATGTCACCCTACTCTCCTCATATCAAAAACCATCATTCAGAACGTCCAAACCCTGCGTAAGAATAAGCCCCGCCCCCATCCCCCTCACACAGGACCCCGTCTCTGCTGCATGCGGCTTCGCCGAAACGGCACGCGCGGGCGGCCATCTTGATTGCGGGCCGGTTTTAGGACCGTTTACCGTGATTGCGGCACAGAAAGGTGGATGGAGGTAATCACGGCAGACAAAGGTGCGGTAATGGGGCCCGGGGTACTGGCTCTGCGGCACCGGCCGTCGTCATGGCGGCGGGGGCGGCGTCGCCTTAGTTACCCACCGGCGAAGCGGGAGAGGTGGGGGCGCGGGCGCGGGCGCGGGATTTTAAAAAGTCGATTTTTTGCCGCTCTGTTTCCGTTCTGGACGCAGAGGCCGTGGTGAACTGGCGGTGAGCGCGGAGTTGTAACGGTGAATTTTAACGGGCGAATTACAAGCCTTCCGATTTACTCAGTGTGGTTAAGCCTTGTAGGCGTGATTTTTAAAAAAAATTATTATTTTTTTTTACAATATTTAAATAAAAAAGCGAAAAGAGGAAAAGAAAAAAAGTGCCTGAAACGCAGCGGGAATCTGCTAACATGCTGAGGCCTGGCGCTCCATTACCGAATCCGTTAAATAAACCGCCAGATCTTCCCCCGCCGACCCCTCAAACTGCCGCCTCGCTCTGGCTATTGTCGTGTTTTATAAATACCTCCCCGTCTTCTTCTGACTGGCTGCAATTATCATGGATCGTACTTAATAATAATAATAGTCCTCGTGATAATAACGATACCATTTTTTTTCCCCTTATTGAAACATCTGCCACCTGTGAGGGTGGCGCCGCTGACAGGAAAAGTGGGGGCCCCCCCCCCCCCCCCCCCTTAGAGTGATGGATTCACAATAGTCCCTTAAACCTCCCACTTTACATATTGGACCATTTAATTAATTTTTTTCCCCCCTTTATTAAATATTAACACTTTAAAACCTGGAGTTCAGTAGTGCTGTGCACGTAATGTTCAGTGGGGCAGTAAAGCTGAAGCAGGATCTGTATCAGTATCACACTGTACATACACACACACACACACACACACACTCACTGGCACACACACATACTCACAGGCACTCACGCACACACACACACACACACACACTCACTGGCACACACACATACTCACAGGCACTCACGCACACACACACACACACATACTCACAGGCACACACACACTTACTGGCACACACACATACTCACAGGCACTCACGCACATACACACACACACACACACACACACATACTCACCGGCACACACACATACTCACAGGCACTCACGCACACACACACACACACACACACACACACACATACTCATCGGCACACACACATACTCACAGGCACTCACGCACATACACACACACACACACACACACACATACTCACCGGCACACACACATACTCACAGGCACACACACACACACACACATACTCACAGCCACTCACGCACACACACACACACACTCTCACTGACACACTCACTCAAATACAGTAGAATGAGAACCCCGTGTTGCCCTGTGAATGTTGGCATGGCTACAGGGTGTTATTATAGACACAGCGCAAAGCGCAGAATCTTATTAATGATGCCCTTCCTCCCTCTGCACGCACTAACAAGAGAGACAGCGGACGGCCCGGTCTGGACATCGAGCCAAGGAGGCTCAATTAGACCTGAAAAGCCTCCCTTTTTATTCTGTTTGACTGCCCGTGCTCGCGGAAGGCTAGGGAACCAATCAGCATCCATTATACACACGCACACACACACACGGACACTCACACACACACACACACACACACACACACTCGCAGGCACACAATCATACGTATGCCTGTACTCTACCCCCTTTCCCTCTCTGCTCGTGATGCGCTCTGCAGGGTCTCAGTTTTCCGGGTCTGCGGAAGTTTCCGGACTCGTCTCTCTGCCCTGGAAAAATGTGTTATTTCCGCTCGCTTCCCTGAGCCTGAGAGCACCGGTCCGCTCATACATCTCCTCTCCTTCATCACTGTCTTAACAAGCTCTGCCATCTTCTGACATCCCTCTTTCCTCCTCCTCCTCTTTCTCCTCTCCCTATCCTCCTTTTCTTTCCTCCTCTTCCTCCTCCTCTCCCTCTCCTCCTCTTCATCTCCCTCTTTCCTCTTCCTCATTCTCCTCTCCCTCTCCTCCTTCTCCTCTCCCTCTCCTCCTCCTCCTTCTCTCCCTCTCCTCCTCTTCATCTCCCTCTCTTCCTCCTTCTTTTTCCTCCTCCTCTCCCTCTCTTCTTCCTCCTGCTGTTTTGTCCTCCTCCTCTCCCTATTCTCCTTCTGTCATCCTCTCTCCTTCTCTCCCTCTCCTCCTCTCTCCTCCTCCTTTTCCTCCTTCTCTGTTCTTCTCTCCCTCTCCTCTTCCTTTTCCTCCTTCTCTCTTCTTCTCTCCCTCTCCTCCTCCTCTCCTCAGCTCTGGCGATGCCGGGTGTTGAATAGTCTCAGAGTGGTACCCTCCCGTTGGGTGGAGGGTGCAGCGTTTGTGTCCTCACCAGTAAATCCTACAGCTTGATTTTCTTTTCTCTTTTATTTTTTCATCTGTTTTTTTAATGTTTCCTGTCTTCATGGAGGAACACAAACTGGCTCTTAATTGAAAGTCGAGCCTGGATCAAATCTGGTTCTATTTTTTTCTCTTATGTTCTCCTCCTTTTCTGACGCGACTTCAAAGTATAACGCCTTTCCGTCTGCTTTCCTCTTCTCTCTTTGTCATAAGAGAATTCATCTCCTCTTAACGGGGGGGTCAGGGGTCCTCAAACTGGGTCCCCAGGGGCCCCCCGTGTGCTGCTTTCTGTTACAGGCGGTCTCTCGCTCAATTAGCGCTGTCGAGAACGCCTTGAAGTCCCGCCATCGCTGTTTTTCCTTAAACGCTGTTTTAAAGCAGGGTAGTGTAGAGGTATAAGCACTCGCCTACCACCGCAGAGACCCGGGTTCAATCCCCGGCAGCGGTACTTCCGGCTTGGTCAGATGTTCCTACGAACGCAATTGGCAGTGTTCGCGGGTGGGAAGCCGGTGAGGGTATGAGTCCTGATCGTTGCATTAGCGACTCCTACTGGTTGGTCAGGGTGCCGGTTCAGCAGGGAGGGGATCTGGGGGAGATAGCGTGAACCTCCGCGCGCGTTATGCTCTCCCAGTGAAACTCCTCGCTGTCAGGTGTAAAGAAGCGGCTGGCGACTCCACATGTATCGGAGGAGGCATGTGGTAGTCTACACCCTCCCCAGACCGACAGAGGATAGCGCATCGACCAGGACTGTAATACACACAGGGAACTGATATAACAACTAAATCGGGGAGAAAAT